>NC_064559.1:0-332000 GCF_937001465.1 Orcinus orca | reverse complement strand
AACAAGACATGTGCGGAACGGCCGTAAGGTAATCTACATCTTGTCTCCCTCTCTGGTATCTAACCTCCCTGCGAATGGGGGGTACGTCTCCGTGTTCTGTGCGGTTTTCAGCACAGTACTCGCTACACGTAGTGGATATTTGCTTTGGTAAGTGAACGAATAAGTGAATGAGTCACCAAGAAGAGGGTATTGTCTCATTCTTTCTCTCTTTCTCCACTTTCAAGTTTCTTTAGTTAGTTTCCTCAGACAAAAGGTTTCTTTGTAGCTACACAGTGGCCAGGTCCACAGAATGTTGCAGATAGCTGCTGAAAACATCCCTCCTCCACTTGAGAATGGCTTGCTCTCCCTCTCAAGCGGAGAGAGCTGGGATTCGATATTTAATTAAGCGCCTCTGTTCACTTGGCATTTAGAGGCACCAGGGGGCGTTAGTGCTCTACACCCGGTGAAATGCCTGTTTCGTTTGTGATTTTCCTTTGTGAAAAACAACTATCCGCAGAGTGTTTTGTGCCGATTTTCCATCCTTTTAGATTGACGGAAAGCATTTTACCGACGTCGAAACGGAAAACGAATAGAAAGAGCGTTGCATTGCGTTCAATAAAAGCTTAGGGCGGTCTCGGTGGTACGTTAGTGAAGTTATCTGGGGACACCTTAGCCACGTACATTGTGTTGGAGAGGCACCGAGAATTCAGGAGTTCTCAAAGTTCGAGGACACAGGTGCCTTACCCGTAGGCTCGGTGGCAGCCGTGGACATGGCAGTGATTTGGAGAACGTTGTATTAGTCGGCTCTTGCTGTGGTAATGCTTTGCAACAAATCTCCCCAAAACTCACTTACGTAAAGAAGAACCTAGTTTTCTCGGACCTGTGGGCTAGCTGCAGCGGCTCTCTTGTAGACCTCTCGATGGCGGGTGTTGCTCCATGCCGTGGGTCAGTTTGAGGTCTGTCCCGCACACCTTACCGTGGAGCCCAACTGTGAGGCTGCAGGTAGGTCCCTGTCTTCTCACAGAGTTCACTGAAACGTCAGAGGTGAGCCCAACCACACAAGGCCACGTAAGGCCTCTGCGACTCATTGAAGGCCATCGTGTCTTCCCTTGGCCTCCTGGGAACCCCCTGGCCCCAGGATGCAGCTTCCGTAGCCCAGGGCAACCGGCGGAGGGGGGCGGGCGGGGCTGCAGGAGGGTGGAACGCCGAGGTCACAGAGGGTGTGGGTGTGGCCACCTCTGCTGTGACTGAACCAAGGGCAGGGGGGCAGGGTGTCCAGGGCAGGGCCCTCAGAGCCCGGCAGGCCCAGGGGGGCGGCGCAAGCACCTAGGCCCAGGCCGAAGAGCGCCTTCTTGGTCTGCGCGGCAGGCCGGCCTCTCGCCTTGCCACTCAGGCCGCGCTCCCGCTTGAAGTGTGTGTGGCACGCGTCCGCGGAGTACACCTCGCTGCACAGGTAGCCGTGGGACTGGGCGTCGTAGCTTCCTGCGAGGCGGCCGGAGGTCCCGCAGGCGGGTGGGTCCCTGGCACAGACGCGCGGAGCGGCTCCTGCCCGGCCCCCCTGAGAACCGTCGCCGTTCCGTAAGGCGGGGCGCCTGCTTCAGAATGTAAATCACGTGTCCGCTCTATGGATACGCTGTTTAGTTTACCAGGCAAGACTTTCTTGGCGAAAGAAGCAGCGTTGGCTTGCGTTCTCGAGCGGGCTTCTCATCTGGCTGTGCACTGGTACTCTCTCTCTGGGTGTGCTAGTCCGCAGGGCAGGGCATCCCCTGGGCAGGGTGGAGCGTGATCTCTGCGGCCTCGTCTTGCAGCTCCTTCCTTTCATTCTCAATCATCCTGCCCACAGTGGCCTCCTCTCAGGCCTGCATACTTACAACGGCGCATCGCCCGTGCTGCCCCTCTGCAGGAAGTGCCCCTCTGTTTAGTTTGCAGCTGACTGATGCCGCCTCACCCTTCTCATCTCTTCTCAGGTGTCACTTGGTCAAGAAAGCGTCCCCTTACCGACTCAACTCATCACGTCCCCCTACCGTAGCTCACGTGACACCACGCACCTCTCGCTTATGGCCGTCGTCGCCTTTCACATCCAGTTTCAGGTAGGTAAGTTTACCCCGTGGTCCGTGAGGAAGAAGAGATCACGCCTGTTTTGCTTGCTCTTGATTCCCAGCGACCAGCCCGGTTACTGATAACCTCTGTTAGAGGGAGAAAGGAATGCACCCAATCCCTGGTGAAGCCCTGACCGTTTTCCTTTCTAGTGTCCCTCGTACTCCTCCCTGCCATCTGTGTGGCCCTTACTCCGCGTCTACCGTTTATGAGTTTACACCTGGCTTACGGTGACTGCTTCGGAGAATCGCATGCCTTTCTACCTCCCTCGCTGCGACCTCTCCTACACCTCCCAGGGCTCTTGGGTTATGCCCTTGCCCTCTTCCGAGCCGTCCGTGGCCCCCGCTGTCATCCCCATACGGCCAAGCTCCTAAGACTGACACTCAAGGCCCTCCGTAATTTGGCTTCAGTTTCACTTTCTAGACGTTTCAAGGAAGAACGGGGTCTAAATATCTGTGCACCTCTGCTCCGTTTCATATCTACCCACGAGGTTAATTGTTTTGTTTCTTCCAGTCCACCTATTTCGCACCTGCTTCTCTGGGAAGACTTCACTGAGAATCCAGGCGATTTCTGGATCCCTTCTCTCCCCTGAAGCTGTAAACTGTTTAACAAGACATGTGCGGAACGGCCGTAAGGTAATCTACATCTTGTCTCCCTCTCTGGTATCTAACCTCCCTGCGAATGGGGGGTACGTCTCCGTGTTCTGTGCGGTTTTCAGCACAGTACTCTCTACACGTAGTGGATATTTGCTTTGGTAAGTGAACGAATAAGTGAATGAGTCACCAAGAAGAGGGTATTGTCTCATTCTTTCTCTCTTTCTCCACTTTCAAGTTTCTTTAGTTAGTTTCCTCAGACAAAAGGTTTCTTTGTAGCTACACAGTGGCCAGGTCCACAGAATGTTGCAGATAGCTGCTGAAAACATCCCTCCTCCACTTGAGAATGGCTTGCTCTCCCTCTCAAGCGGAGAGAGCTGGGATTCGATATTTAATTAAGCGCCTCTGTTCACTTGGCATTTAGAGGCACCAGGGGGCGTTAGTGCTCTACACCCGGTGAAATGCCTGTTTCGTTTGTGATTTTCCTTTGTGAAAAACAACTATCCGCAGAGTGTTTTGTGCCGATTTTCCATCCTTTTAGATTGACGGAAAGCATTTTACCGACGTCGAAACGGAAAACGAATAGAAAGAGCGTTGCATTGCGTTCAATAAAAGCTTAGGGCGGTCTCGGTGGTACGTTAGTGAAGTTATCTGGGGACACCTTAGCCACGTACATTGTGTTGGAGAGGCACCGAGAATTCAGGAGTTCTCAAAGTTCGAGGACACAGGTGCCTTACACGTAGGCTCGGTGGCAGCCGTGGACATGGCAGTGATTTGGAGAACGTTGTATTAGTCGGCTCTTGCTGTGGTAATGCTTTGCAACAAATCTCCCCAAAACTCACTTACGTAAAGAAGAACCTAGTTTTCTCGGACCTGTGGGCTAGCTGCAGCGGCTCTCTTGTAGACCTCTCGATGGCGGGTGTTGCTCCATGCCGTGGGTCAGTTTGAGGTCTGTCCCGCACACCTTACCGTGGAGCCCAACTGTGAGGCTGCAGGTAGGTCCCTGTCTTCTCGCAGAGTTCACTGAAACGTCAGAGGTGAGCCCAACCACACAAGGCCACGTAAGGCCTCTGCGACTCATTGAAGGCCATCGTGTCTTCCCTTGGCCTCCTGGGAACCCCCTGGCCCCAGGATGCAGCTTCCGTAGCCCAGGGCAACCGGCGGAGGGGGGCGGGCGGGGCTGCAGGAGGGTGGAACGCCGAGGTCACAGAGGGTGTGGGTGTGGCCACCTCTGCTGTGACTGAACCAAGGGCAGGGGGGCAGGGTGTCCAGGGCAGGGCCCTCAGAGCCCGGCAGGCCCAGGGGGGCGGCGCAAGCACCTAGGCCCAGGCCGAAGAGCGCCTTCTTGGTCTGCGCGGCAGGCCGGCCTCTCGCCTTGCCACTCAGGCCGCGCTCCCGCTTGAAGTGTGTGTGGCACGCGTCCGCGGAGTACACCTCGCTGCACAGGTAGCCGTGGGACTGGGCGTCGTAGCTTCCTGCGAGGCGGCCGGAGGTCCCGCAGGCGGGTGGGTCCCTGGCACAGACGCGCGGAGCGGCTCCTGCCCGGCCCCCCTGAGAACCGTCGCCGTTCCGTAAGGCGGGGCGCCTGCTTCAGAATGTAAATCACGTGTCCGCTCTATGGATACGCTGTTTAGTTTACCAGGCAAGACTTTCTTGGCGAAAGAAGCAGCGTTGGCTTGCGTTCTCGAGCGGGCTTCTCATCTGGCTGTGCACTGGTACTCTCTCTCTGGGTGTGCTAGTCCGCAGGGCAGGGCATCCCCTGGGCAGGGTGGAGCGTGATCTCTGCGGCCTCGTCTTGCAGCTCCTTCCTTTCATTCTCAATCATCCTGCCCACAGTGGCCTCCTCTCAGGCCTGCATACTTACAACGGCGCATCGCCCGTGCTGCCCCTCTGCAGGAAGTGCCCCTCTGTTTAGTTTGCAGCTGACTGATGCCGCCTCACCCTTCTCATCTCTTCTCAGGTGTCACTTGGTCAAGAAAGCGTCCCCTTACCGACTCAACTCATCACGTCCCCCTACCGTAGCTCACGTGACACCACGCACCTCTCGCTTATGGCCGTCGTCGCCTTTCACATCCAGTTTCAGGTAGGTAAGTTTACCCCGTGGTCCGTGAGGAAGAAGAGATCACGCCTGTTTTGCTTGCTCTTGATTCCCAGCGACCAGCCCGGTTACTGATAACCTCTGTTAGAGGGAGAAAGGAATGCACCCAATCCCTGGTGAAGCCCTGACCGTTTTCCTTTCTAGTGTCCCTCGTACTCCTCCCTGCCATCTGTGTCGCCCTTACTCCGCGTCTACCGGTTATGAGTTTACACCTGGCTTACGGTGACTGCTTCGGAGAATCGCATGCCTTTCTACCTCCCTCGCTGCGACCTCTCCTACACCTCCCAGGGCTCTTGGGTTATGCCCTTGCCCTCTTCCGAGCCGTCCGTGGCACCCGCTGTCATCCCCATACGGCCAAGCTCCTAAGACTGACACTCAAGGCCCTCCGTAATTTGGTTTTAGTTTCACTTTCTAGACGTTTCAAGGAAGAACGGGGTCTAAATATCTGTGCACCTCTGCTCCGTTTCATATCTACCCACGAGGTTAATTGTTTTTTTTCTTCCAGTCCACCTATTTTGCACCTGCTTCTCTGGGAAGACTTCACTGAGAATCCAGGCGATTTCTGGATCCCTTCTCTCCCCTGAAGCTGTAAACTGTTTAACAAGACATGTGCGGAACGGCCGTAAGGTAATCTACATCTTGTCTCCCTCTCTGGTATCTAACCTCCCTGCGAATGGGGGGTACGTCTCCGTGTTCTGTGCGGTTTTCAGCACAGTACTATCTACACGTAGTGGATATTTGCTTTGGTAAGTGAACGAATAAGTGAATGAGTCACCAAGAAGAGGGTATTGTCTCATTCTTTCTCTCTTTCTCCGCTTTCAAGTTTCTTTAGTTAGTTTCCTCAGACAAAAGGTTTCTTTGTAGCTACACAGTGGCCAGGTCCACAGAATGTTGCAGATAGCTGCTGAAAACATCCCTCCTCCACTTGAGAATGGCTTGCTCTCCCTCTCAAGCGGAGAGAGCTGGGATTCGATATTTAATTAAGCGCCTCTGTTCACTTGGCATTTAGAGGCACCAGGGGGCGTTAGTGCTCTACACCCGGTGAAATGCCTGTTTCGTTTGTGATTTTCCTTTGTGAAAAACAACTATCCGCAGAGTGTTTTGTGCCGATTTTCCATCCTTTTAGATTGACGGAAAGCATTTTACCGACGTCGAAACGGAAAACGAATAGAAAGAGCGTTGCATTGCGTTCAATAAAAGCTTAGGGCGGTCTCGGTGGTACGTTAGTGAAGTTATCTGGGGACACCTTAGCCACGTACATTGTGTTGGAGAGGCACTGAGAATTCAGGAGTTCTCAAAGTTCGAGGACACAGGTGCCTTACCCGTAGGCTCGGTGGCAGCCGTGGACATGGCAGTGATTTGGAGAACGTTGTATTAGTCGGCTCTTGCTGTGGTAATGCTTTGCAACAAATCTCCCCAAAACTCACTTACGTAAAGAAGAACCTAGTTTTCTCGGACCTGTGGGCTAGCTGCAGCGGCTCTCTTGTAGACCTCTCGATGGCGGGTGTTGCTCCATGCCGTGGGTCAGTTTGAGGTCTGTCCCGCACACCTTACCGTGGAGCCCAACTGTGAGGCTGCAGGTAGGTCCCTGTCTTGTCGCAGAGTTCACTGAAACGTCAGAGGTGAGCCCAACCACACAAGGCCACGTAAGGCCTCTGCGACTCATTGAAGGCCATCGTGTCTTCCCTTGGCCTCCTGGGAACCCCCTGGCCCCAGGATGCAGCTTCCGTAGCCCAGGGCAACCGGCGGAGGGGGGCGGGCGGGGCTGCAGGAGGGTGGAACGCCGAGGTCACAGAGGGTGTGGGTGTGGCCACCTCTGCTGTGACTGAACCAAGGGCAGGGGGGCAGGGTGTCCAGGGCAGGGCCCTCAGAGCCCGGCAGGCCCAGGGGGGCGGCGCAAGCACCTAGGCCCAGGCCGAAGAGCGCCTTCTTGGTCTGCGCGGCAGGCCGGCCTCTCGCCTTGCCACTCAGGCCGCGCTCCCGCTTGAAGTGTGTGTGGCACGCGTCCGCGGAGTACACCTCGCTGCACAGGTAGCCGTGGGACTGGGCGTCGTAGCTTCCTGCGAGGCGGCCGGAGGTCCCGCAGGCGGGTGGGTCCCTGGCACAGACGCGCGGAGCGGCTCCTGCCCGGCCCCCCTGAGAACCGTCGCCGTTCCGTAAGGCGGGGCGCCTGCTTCAGAATGTAAATCACGTGTCCGCTCTATGGATACGCTGTTTAGTTTACCAGGCAAGACTTTCTTGGCGAAAGAAGCAGCGTTGGCTTGCGTTCTCGAGCGGGCTTCTCATCTGGCTGTGCACTGGTACTCTCTCTCTGGGTGTGCTAGTCCGCAGGGCAGGGCATCCCCTGGGCAGGGTGGAGCGTGATCTCTGCGGCCTCGTCTTGCAGCTCCTTCCTTTCATTCTCAATCATCCTGCCCACGGTGGCCTCCTCTCAGGCCTGCATACTTACAACGGCGCATCGCCCGTGCTGCCCCTCTGCAGGAAGTGTCCCTCTGTTTAGTTTGCAGCTGACTGATGCCGCCTCACCCTTCTCATCTCTTCTCAGGTGTCACTTGGTCAAGAAAGCGTCCCCTTACCGACTCAACTCATCACGTCCCCCTACCGTAGCTCACGTGACACCACGCACCTCTCGCTTATGGCCGTCGTCGCCTTTCACATCCAGTTTCAGGTAGGTAAGTTTACCCCGTGGTCCGTGAGGAAGAAGAGATCACGCCTGTTTTGCTTGCTCTTGATTCCCAGCGACCAGCCCGGTTACTGATAACCTCTGTTAGAGGGAGAAAGGAATGCACCCAATCCCTGGTGAAGCCCTGACCGTTTTCCTTTCTAGTGTCCCTCGTACTCCTCCCTGCCATCTGTGTCGCCCTTACTCCGCGTCTACCGTTTATGAGTTTACACCTGGCTTACGGTGACTGCTTCGGAGAATCGCATGCCTTTCTACCTCCCTCGCTGCGACCTCTCCTACACCTCCCAGGGCTCTTGGGTTATGCCCTTGCCCTCTTCCGAGCCGTCCGTGGCACCCGCTGTCATCCCCATACGGCCAAGCTCCTAAGACTGACACTCAAGGCCCTCCGTAATTTGGCTTCAGTTTCACTTTCTAGACGTTTCAAGGAAGAACGGGGTCTAAATATCTGTGCACCTCTGCTCCGTTTCATATCTACCCACGAGGTTAATTGTTTTGTTTCTTCCAGTCCACCTATTTCGCACCTGCTTCTCTGGGAAGACTTCACTGAGAATCCAGGCGATTTCTGGATCCCTTCTCTCCCCTGAAGCTGTAAACTGTTTAACAAGACACGTGCGGAACGGCCGTAAGGTAATCTACATCTTGTCTCCCTCTCTGGTATCTAACCTCCCTGCGAATGGGGGGTACGTCTCCGTGTTCTGTGCGGTTTTCAGCACAGTACTCTCTACACGTAGTGGATATTTGCTTTGGTAAGTGAACGAATAAGTGAATGAGTCCCCAAGAAGAGGGTATTGTCTCATTCTTTCTCTCTTTCTCCACTTTCAAGTTTCTTTAGTTAGTTTCCTCAGACAAAAGGTTTCTTTGTAGCTACACAGTGGCCAGGTCCACAGAATGTTGCAGATAGCTGCTGAAAACATCCCTCCTCCACTTGAGAATGGCTTGCTCTCCCTCTCAAGCGGAGAGAGCTGGGATTCGATATTTAATTAAGCGCCTCTGTTCACTTGGCATTTAGAGGCACCAGGGGGCGTTAGTGCTCTACACCCGGTGAAATGCCTGTTTCGTTTGTGATTTTCCTTTGTGAAAAACAACTATCCGCAGAGTGTTTTGTGCCGATTTTCCATCCTTTTAGATTGACGGAAAGCATTTTACCGACGTCGAAACGGAAAACGAATAGAAAGAGCGTTGCATTGCGTTCAATAAAAGCTTAGGGCGGTCTCGGTGGTACGTTAGTGAAGTTATCTGGGGACACCTTAGCCACGTACATTGTGTTGGAGAGGCACCGAGAATTCAGGAGTTCTCAAAGTTCGAGGACACAGGTGCCTTACACGTAGGCTCGGTGGCAGCCGTGGACATGGCAGTGATTTGGAGAACGTTGTATTAGTCGGCTCTTGCTGTGGTAATGCTTTGCAACACATCTCCCCAAAACTCACTTACGTAAAGAAGAACCTAGTTTTCTCGGACCTGTGGGCTAGCTGCAGCGGCTCTCTTGTAGACCTCTCGATGGCGGGTGTTGCTCCATGCCGTGGGTCAGTTTGAGGTCTGTCCCGCACACCTTACCGTGGAGCCCAACTGTGAGGCTGCAGGTAGGTCCCTGTCTTCTCGCAGAGTTCACTGAAACGTCAGAGGTGAGCCCAACCACACAAGGCCACGTAAGGCCTCTGCGACTCATTGAAGGCCATCGTGTCTTCCCTTGGCCTCCTGGGAACCCCCTGGCCCCAGGATGCAGCTTCCGTAGCCCAGGGCAACCGGCGGAGGGGGGCGGGCGGGGCTGCAGGAGGGTGGAACGCCGAGGTCACAGAGGGTGTGGGTGTGGCCACCTCTGCTGTGACTGAACCAAGGGCAGGGGGGCAGGGTGTCCAGGGCAGGGCCCTCAGAGCCCGGCAGGCCCAGGGGGGCGGCGCAAGCACCTAGGCCCAGGCCGAAGAGCGCCTTCTTGGTCTGCGCGGCAGGCCGGCCTCTCGCCTTGCCACTCAGGCCGCGCTCCCGCTTGAAGTGTGTGTGGCACGCGTCCGCGGAGTACACCTCGCTGCACAGGTAGCCGTGGGACTGGGCGTCGTAGCTTCCTGCGAGGCGGCCGGAGGTCCCGCAGGCGGGTGGGTCCCTGGCACAGACGCGCGGAGCGGCTCCTGCCCGGCCCCCCTGAGAACCGTCGCCGTTCCGTAAGGCGGGGCGCCTGCTTCAGAATGTAAATCACGTGTCCGCTCTATGGATACGCTGTTTAGTTTACCAGGCAAGACTTTCTTGGCGAAAGAAGCAGCGTTGGCTTGCGTTCTCGAGCGGGCTTCTCATCTGGCTGTGCACTGGTACTCTCTCTCTGGGTGTGCTAGTCCGCAGGGCAGGGCATCCCCTGGGCAGGGTGGAGCGTGATCTCTGCGGCCTCGTCTTGCAGCTCCTTCCTTTCATTCTCAATCATCCTGCCCACAGTGGCCTCCTCTCAGGCCTGCATACTTACAACGGCGCATCGCCCGTGCTGCCCCTCTGCAGGAAGTGCCCCTCTGTTTAGTTTGCAGCTGACTGATGCCGCCTCACCCTTCTCATCTCTTCTCAGGTGTCACTTGGTCAAGAAAGCGTCCCCTTACCGACTCAACTCATCACGTCCCCCTACCGTAGCTCACGTGACACCACGCACCTCTCGCTTATGGCCGTCGTCGCCTTTCACATCCAGTTTCAGGTAGGTAAGTTTACCCCGTGGTCCGTGAGGAAGAAGAGATCACGCCTGTTTTGCTTGCTCTTGATTCCCAGCGACCAGCCCGGTTACTGATAACCTCTGTTAGAGGGAGAAAGGAATGCACCCAATCCCTGGTGAAGCCCTGACCGTTTTCCTTTCTAGTGTCCCTCGTACTCCTCCCTGCCATCTGTGTCGCCCTTACTCCGCGTCTACCGGTTATGAGTTTACACCTGGCTTACGGTGACTGCTTCGGAGAATCGCATGCCTTTCTACCTCCCTCGCTGCGACCTCTCCTACACCTCCCAGGGCTCTTGGGTTATGCCCTTGCCCTCTTCCGAGCCGTCCGTGGCACCCGCTGTCATCCCCATACGGCCAAGCTCCTAAGACTGACACTCAAGGCCCTCCGTAATTTGGTTTTAGTTTCACTTTCTAGACGTTTCAAGGAAGAACGGGGTCTAAATATCTGTGCACCTCTGCTCCGTTTCATATCTACCCACGAGGTTAATTGTTTTTTTTCTTCCAGTCCACCTATTTTGCACCTGCTTCTCTGGGAAGACTTCACTGAGAATCCAGGCGATTTCTGGATCCCTTCTCTCCCCTGAAGCTGTAAACTGTTTAACAAGACATGTGCGGAACGGCCGTAAGGTAATCTACATCTTGTCTCCCTCTCTGGTATCTAACCTCCCTGCGAATGGGGGGTACGTCTCCGTGTTCTGTGCGGTTTTCAGCACAGTACTATCTACACGTAGTGGATATTTGCTTTGGTAAGTGAACGAATAAGTGAATGAGTCACCAAGAAGAGGGTATTGTCTCATTCTTTCTCTCTTTCTCCGCTTTCAAGTTTCTTTAGTTAGTTTCCTCAGACAAAAGGTTTCTTTGTAGCTACACAGTGGCCAGGTCCACAGAATGTTGCAGATAGCTGCTGAAAACATCCCTCCTCCACTTGAGAATGGCTTGCTCTCCCTCTCAAGCGGAGAGAGCTGGGATTCGATATTTAATTAAGCGCCTCTGTTCACTTGGCATTTAGAGGCACCAGGGGGCGTTAGTGCTCTACACCCGGTGAAATGCCTGTTTCGTTTGTGATTTTCCTTTGTGAAAAACAACTATCCGCAGAGTGTTTTGTGCCGATTTTCCATCCTTTTAGATTGACGGAAAGCATTTTACCGACGTCGAAACGGAAAACGAATAGAAAGAGCGTTGCATTGCGTTCAATAAAAGCTTAGGGCGGTCTCGGTGGTACGTTAGTGAAGTTATCTGGGGACACCTTAGCCACGTACATTGTGTTGGAGAGGCACCGAGAATTCAGGAGTTCTCAAAGTTCGAGGACACAGGTGCCTTACACGTAGGCTCGGTGGCAGCCGTGGACATGGCAGTGATTTGGAGAACGTTGTATTAGTCGGCTCTTGCTGTGGTAATGCTTTGCAACACATCTCCCCAAAACTCACTTACGTAAAGAAGAACCTAGTTTTCTCGGACCTGTGGGCTAGCTGCAGCGGCTCTCTTGTAGACCTCTCGATGGCGGGTGTTGCTCCATGCCGTGGGTCAGTTTGAGGTCTGTCCCGCACACCTTACCGTGGAGCCCAACTGTGAGGCTGCAGGTAGGTCCCTGTCTTCTCGCAGAGTTCACTGAAACGTCAGAGGTGAGCCCAACCACACAAGGCCACGTAAGGCCTCTGCGACTCATTGAAGGCCATCGTGTCTTCCCTTGGCCTCCTGGGAACCCCCTGGCCCCAGGATGCAGCTTCCGTAGCCCAGGGCAACCGGCGGAGGGGGGCGGGCGGGGCTGCAGGAGGGTGGAACGCCGAGGTCACAGAGGGTGTGGGTGTGGCCACCTCTGCTGTGACTGAACCAAGGGCAGGGGGGCAGGGTGTCCAGGGCAGGGCCCTCAGAGCCCGGCAGGCCCAGGGGGGCGGCGCAAGCACCTAGGCCCAGGCCGAAGAGCGCCTTCTTGGTCTGCGCGGCAGGCCGGCCTCTCGCCTTGCCACTCAGGCCGCGCTCCCGCTTGAAGTGTGTGTGGCACGCGTCCGCGGAGTACACCTCGCTGCACAGGTAGCCGTGGGACTGGGCGTCGTAGCTTCCTGCGAGGCGGCCGGAGGTCCCGCAGGCGGGTGGGTCCCTGGCACAGACGCGCGGAGCGGCTCCTGCCCGGCCCCCCTGAGAACCGTCGCCGTTCCGTAAGGCGGGGCGCCTGCTTCAGAATGTAAATCACGTGTCCGCTCTATGGATACGCTGTTTAGTTTACCAGGCAAGACTTTCTTGGCGAAAGAAGCAGCGTTGGCTTGCGTTCTCGAGCGGGCTTCTCATCTGGCTGTGCACTGGTACTCTCTCTCTGGGTGTGCTAGTCCGCAGGGCAGGGCATCCCCTGGGCAGGGTGGAGCGTGATCTCTGCGGCCTCGTCTTGCAGCTCCTTCCTTTCATTCTCAATCATCCTGCCCACAGTGGCCTCCTCTCAGGCCTGCATACTTACAACGGCGCATCGCCCGTGCTGCCCCTCTGCAGGAAGTGCCCCTCTGTTTAGTTTGCAGCTGACTGATGCCGCCTCACCCTTCTCATCTCTTCTCAGGTGTCACTTGGTCAAGAAAGCGTCCCCTTACCGACTCAACTCATCACGTCCCCCTACCGTAGCTCACGTGACACCACGCACCTCTCGCTTATGGCCGTCGTCGCCTTTCACATCCAGTTTCAGGTAGGTAAGTTTACCCCGTGGTCCGTGAGGAAGAAGAGATCACGCCTGTTTTGCTTGCTCTTGATTCCCAGCGACCAGCCCGGTTACTGATAACCTCTGTTAGAGGGAGAAAGGAATGCACCCAATCCCTGGTGAAGCCCTGACCGTTTTCCTTTCTAGTGTCCCTCGTACTCCTCCCTGCCATCTGTGTCGCCCTTACTCCGCGTCTACCGGTTATGAGTTTACACCTGGCTTACGGTGACTGCTTCGGAGAATCGCATGCCTTTCTACCTCCCTCGCTGCGACCTCTCCTACACCTCCCAGGGCTCTTGGGTTATGCCCTTGCCCTCTTCCGAGCCGTCCGTGGCACCCGCTGTCATCCCCATACGGCCAAGCTCCTAAGACTGACACTCAAGGCCCTCCGTAATTTGGTTTTAGTTTCACTTTCTAGACGTTTCAAGGAAGAACGGGGTCTAAATATCTGTGCACCTCTGCTCCGTTTCATATCTACCCACGAGGTTAATTGTTTTTTTTCTTCCAGTCCACCTATTTTGCACCTGCTTCTCTGGGAAGACTTCACTGAGAATCCAGGCGATTTCTGGATCCCTTCTCTCCCCTGAAGCTGTAAACTGTTTAACAAGACATGTGCGGAACGGCCGTAAGGTAATCTACATCTTGTCTCCCTCTCTGGTATCTAACCTCCCTGCGAATGGGGGGTACGTCTCCGTGTTCTGTGCGGTTTTCAGCACAGTACTATCTACACGTAGTGGATATTTGCTTTGGTAAGTGAACGAATAAGTGAATGAGTCACCAAGAAGAGGGTATTGTCTCATTCTTTCTCTCTTTCTCCGCTTTCAAGTTTCTTTAGTTAGTTTCCTCAGACAAAAGGTTTCTTTGTAGCTACACAGTGGCCAGGTCCACAGAATGTTGCAGATAGCTGCTGAAAACATCCCTCCTCCACTTGAGAATGGCTTGCTCTCCCTCTCAAGCGGAGAGAGCTGGGATTCGATATTTAATTAAGCGCCTCTGTTCACTTGGCATTTAGAGGCACCAGGGGGCGTTAGTGCTCCACACCCGGTGAAATGCCTGTTTCGTTTGTGATTTTCCTTTGTGAAAAACAACTATCCGCAGAGTGTTTTGTGCCGATTTTCCATCCTTTTAGATTGACGGAAAGCATTTTACCGATGTCGAAACGGAAAACGAATAGAAAGAGCGTTGCATTGCGTTCAATAAAAGCTTAGGGCGGTCTCGGTGGTACGTTAGTGAAGTTATCTGGGGACACCTTAGCCACGTACATTGTGTTGGAGAGGCACCGAGAATTCAGGAGTTCTCAAAGTTCGAGGACACAGGTGCCTTACACGTAGGCTCGGTGGCAGCCGTGGACATGGCAGTGATTTGGAGAACGTTGTATTAGTCGGCTCTTGCTGTGGTAATGCTTTGCAACACATCTCCCCAAAACTCACTTACGTAAAGAAGAACCTAGTTTTCTCGGACCTGTGGGCTAGCTGCAGCGGCTCTCTTGTAGACCTCTCGATGGCGGGTGTTGCTCCATGCCGTGGGTCAGTTTGAGGTCTGTCCCGCACACCTTACCGTGGAGCCCAACTGTGAGGCTGCAGGTAGGTCCCTGTCTTCTCGCAGAGTTCACTGAAACGTCAGAGGTGAGCCCAACCACACAAGGCCACGTAAGGCCTCTGCGACTCATTGAAGGCCATCGTGTCTTCCCTTGGCCTCCTGGGAACCCCCTGGCCCCAGGATGCAGCTTCCGTAGCCCAGGGCAACCGGCGGAGGGGGGCGGGCGGGGCTGCAGGAGGGTGGAACGCCGAGGTCACAGAGGGTGTGGGTGTGGCCACCTCTGCTGTGACTGAACCAAGGGCAGGGGGGCAGGGTGTCCAGGGCAGGGCCCTCAGAGCCCGGCAGGCCCAGGGGGGCGGCGCAAGCACCTAGGCCCAGGCCGAAGAGCGCCTTCTTGGTCTGCGCGGCAGGCCGGCCTCTCGCCTTGCCACTCAGGCCGCGCTCCCGCTTGAAGTGTGTGTGGCACGCGTCCGCGGAGTACACCTCGCTGCACAGGTAGCCGTGGGACTGGGCGTCGTAGCTTCCTGCGAGGCGGCCGGAGGTCCCGCAGGCGGGTGGGTCCCTGGCACAGACGCGCGGAGCGGCTCCTGCCCGGCCCCCCTGAGAACCGTCGCCGTTCCGTAAGGCGGGGCGCCTGCTTCAGAATGTAAATCACGTGTCCGCTCTATGGATACGCTGTTTAGTTTACCAGGCAAGACTTTCTTGGCGAAAGAAGCAGCGTTGGCTTGCGTTCTCGAGCGGGCTTCTCATCTGGCTGTGCACTGGTACTCTCTCTCTGGGTGTGCTAGTCCGCAGGGCAGGGCATCCCCTGGGCAGGGTGGAGCGTGATCTCTGCGGCCTCGTCTTGCAGCTCCTTCCTTTCATTCTCAATCATCCTGCCCACGGTGGCCTCCTCTCAGGCCTGCATACTTACAACGGCGCATCGCCCGTGCTGCCCCTCTGCAGGAAGTGCCCCTCTGTTTAGTTTGCAGCTGACTGATGCCGCCTCACCCTTCTCATCTCTTCTCAGGTGTCACTTGGTCAAGAAAGCGTCCCCTTACCGACTCAACTCATCACGTCCCCCTACCGTAGCTCACGTGACACCACGCACCTCTCGCTTATGGCCGTCGTCGCCTTTCACATCCAGTTTCAGGTAGGTAAGTTTACCCCGTGGTCCGTGAGGAAGAAGAGATCACGCCTGTTTTGCTTGCTCTTGATTCCCAGCGACCAGCCCGGTTACTGATAACCTCTGTTAGAGGGAGAAAGGAATGCACCCAATCCCTGGTGAAGCCCTGACCGTTTTCCTTTCTAGTGTCCCTCGTACTCCTCCCTGCCATCTGTGTCGCCCTTACTCCGCGTCTACCGGTTATGAGTTTACACCTGGCTTACGGTGACTGCTTCGGAGAATCGCATGCCTTTCTACCTCCCTCGCTGCGACCTCTCCTACACCTCCCAGGGCTCTTGGGTTATGCCCTTGCCCTCTTCCGAGCCGTCCGTGGCACCCGCTGTCATCCCCATACGGCCAAGCTCCTAAGACTGACACTCAAGGCCCTCCGTAATTTGGCTTCAGTTTCACTTTCTAGACGTTTCAAGGAAGAACGGGGTCTAAATATCTGTGCACCTCTGCTCCGTTTCATATCTACCCACGAGGTTAATTGTTTTGTTTCTTCCAGTCCACCTATTTTGCACCTGCTTCTCTGGGAAGACTTCACTGAGAATCCAGGCGATTTCTGGATCCCTTCTCTCCCCTGAAGCTGTAAACTGTTTAACAAGACATGTGCGGAACGGCCGTAAGGTAATCTACATCTTGTCTCCCTCTCTGGTATCTAACCTCCCTGCGAATGGGGGGTACGTCTCCGTGTTCTGTGCGGTTTTCAGCACAGTACTCTCTACACGTAGTGGATATTTGCTTTGGTAAGTGAACGAATAAGTGAATGAGTCACCAAGAAGAGGGTATTGTCTCATTCTTTCTCTCTTTCTCCACTTTCAAGTTTCTTTAGTTAGTTTCCTCAGACAAAAGGTTTCTTTGTAGCTACACAGTGGCCAGGTCCACAGAATGTTGCAGATAGCTGCTGAAAACATCCCTCCTCCACTTGAGAATGGCTTGCTCTCCCTCTCAAGCGGAGAGAGCTGGGATTCGATATTTAATTAAGCGCCTCTGTTCACTTGGCATTTAGAGGCACCAGGGGGCGTTAGTGCTCTACACCCGGTGAAATGCCTGTTTCGTTTGTGATTTTCCTTTGTGAAAAACAACTATCCGCAGAGTGTTTTGTGCCGATTTTCCATCCTTTTAGATTGACGGAAAGCATTTTACCGACGTCGAAACGGAAAACGAATAGAAAGAGCGTTGCATTGCGTTCAATAAAAGCTTAGGGCGGTCTCGGTGGTACGTTAGTGAAGTTATCTGGGGACACCTTAGCCACGTACATTGTGTTGGAGAGGCACCGAGAATTCAGGAGTTCTCAAAGTTCGAGGACACAGGTGCCTTACACGTAGGCTCGGTGGCAGCCGTGGACATGGCAGTGATTTGGAGAACGTTGTATTAGTCGGCTCTTGCTGTGGTAATGCTTTGCAACACATCTCCCCAAAACTCACTTACGTAAAGAAGAACCTAGTTTTCTCGGACCTGTGGGCTAGCTGCAGCGGCTCTCTTGTAGACCTCTCGATGGCGGGTGTTGCTCCATGCCGTGGGTCAGTTTGAGGTCTGTCCCGCACACCTTACCGTGGAGCCCAACTGTGAGGCTGCAGGTAGGTCCCTGTCTTCTCGCAGAGTTCACTGAAACGTCAGAGGTGAGCCCAACCACACAAGGCCACGTAAGGCCTCTGCGACTCATTGAAGGCCATCGTGTCTTCCCTTGGCCTCCTGGGAACCCCCTGGCCCCAGGATGCAGCTTCCGTAGCCCAGGGCAACCGGCGGAGGGGGGCGGGCGGGGCTGCAGGAGGGTGGAACGCCGAGGTCACAGAGGGTGTGGGTGTGGCCACCTCTGCTGTGACTGAACCAAGGGCAGGGGGGCAGGGTGTCCAGGGCAGGGCCCTCAGAGCCCGGCAGGCCCAGGGGGGCGGCGCAAGCACCTAGGCCCAGGCCGAAGAGCGCCTTCTTGGTCTGCGCGGCAGGCCGGCCTCTCGCCTTGCCACTCAGGCCGCGCTCCCGCTTGAAGTGTGTGTGGCACGCGTCCGCGGAGTACACCTCGCTGCACAGGTAGCCGTGGGACTGGGCGTCGTAGCTTCCTGCGAGGCGGCCGGAGGTCCCGCAGGCGGGTGGGTCCCTGGCACAGACGCGCGGAGCGGCTCCTGCCCGGCCCCCCTGAGAACCGTCGCCGTTCCGTAAGGCGGGGCGCCTGCTTCAGAATGTAAATCACGTGTCCGCTCTATGGATACGCTGTTTAGTTTACCAGGCAAGACTTTCTTGGCGAAAGAAGCAGCGTTGGCTTGCGTTCCCGAGCGGGCTTCTCATCTGGCTGTGCACTGGTACTCTCTCTCTGGGTGTGCTAGTCCGCAGGGCAGGGCATCCCCTGGGCAGGGTGGAGCGTGATCTCTGCGGCCTCGTCTTGCAGCTCCTTCCTTTCATTCTCAATCATCCTGCCCACGGTGGCCTCCTCTCAGGCCTGCATACTTACAACGGCGCATCGCCCGTGCTGCCCCTCTGCAGGAAGTGCCCCTCTGTTTAGTTTGCAGCTGACTGATGCCGCCTCACCCTTCTCATCTCTTCTCAGGTGTCACTTGGTCAAGAAAGCGTCCCCTTACCGACTCAACTCATCACGTCCCCCTACCGTAGCTCACGTGACACCACGCACCTCTCGCTTATGGCCGTCGTCGCCTTTCACATCCAGTTTCAGGTAGGTAAGTTTACCCCGTGGTCCGTGAGGAAGAAGAGATCACGCCTGTTTTGCTTGCTCTTGATTCCCAGCGACCAGCCCGGTTACTGATAACCTCTGTTAGAGGGAGAAAGGAATGCACCCAATCCCTGGTGAAGCCCTGACCGTTTTCCTTTCTAGTGTCCCTCGTACTCCTCCCTGCCATCTGTGTCGCCCTTACTCCGCGTCTACCGGTTATGAGTTTACACCTGGCTTACGGTGACTGCTTCGGAGAATCGCATGCCTTTCTACCTCCCTCGCTGCGACCTCTCCTACACCTCCCAGGGCTCTTGGGTTATGCCCTTGCCCTCTTCCGAGCCGTCCGTGGCACCCGCTGTCATCCCCATACGGCCAAGCTCCTAAGACTGACACTCAAGGCCCTCCGTAATTTGGCTTCAGTTTCACTTTCTAGACGTTTCAAGGAAGAACGGGGTCTAAATATCTGTGCACCTCTGCTCCGTTTCATATCTACCCACGAGGTTAATTGTTTTGTTTCTTCCAGTCCACCTATTTTGCACCTGCTTCTCTGGGAAGACTTCACTGAGAATCCAGGCGATTTCTGGATCCCTTCTCTCCCCTGAAGCTGTAAACTGTTTAACAAGACATGTGCGGAACGGCCGTAAGGTAATCTACATCTTGTCTCCCTCTCTGGTATCTAACCTCCCTGCGAATGGGGGTACGTCTCCGTGTTCTGTGCGGTTTTCAGCACAGTACTCGCTACACGTAGTGGATATTTGCTTTGGTAAGTGAACGAATAAGTGAATGAGTCACCAAGAGGAGGGTATTGTCTCATTCTTTCTCTCTTTCTCCACTTTCAAGTTTCTTTAGTTAGTTTCCTCAGACAAAAGGTTTCTTTGTAGCTACACAGTGGCCAGGTCCACAGAATGTTGCAGATAGCTGCTGAAAACATCCCTCCTCCACTTGAGAATGGCTTGCTCTCCCTCTCAAGCGGAGAGAGCTGGGATTCGATATTTAATTAAGCGCCTCTGTTCACTTGGCATTTAGAGGCACCAGGGGGCGTTAGTGCTCTACACCCGGTGAAATGCCTGTTTCGTTTGTGATTTTCCTTTGTGAAAAACAACTATCCGCAGAGTGTTTTGTGCCGATTTTCCATCCTTTTAGATTGACGGAAAGCATTTTACCGACGTCGAAACGGAAAACGAATAGAAAGAGCGTTGCATTGCGTTCAATAAAAGCTTAGGGCGGTCTCGGTGGTACGTTAGTGAAGTTATCTGGGGACACCTTAGCCACGTACATTGTGTTGGAGAGGCACCGAGAATTCAGGAGTTCTCAAAGTTCGAGGACACAGGTGCCTTACACGTAGGCTCGGTGGCAGCCGTGGACATGGCAGTGATTTGGAGAACGTTGTATTAGTCGGCTCTTGCTGTGGTAATGCTTTGCAACACATCTCCCCAAAACTCACTTACGTAAAGAAGAACCTAGTTTTCTCGGACCTGTGGGCTAGCTGCAGCGGCTCTCTTGTAGACCTCTCGATGGCGGGTGTTGCTCCATGCCGTGGGTCAGTTTGAGGTCTGTCCCGCACACCTTACCGTGGAGCCCAACTGTGAGGCTGCAGGTAGGTCCCTGTCTTCTCGCAGAGTTCACTGAAACGTCAGAGGTGAGCCCAACCACACAAGGCCACGTAAGGCCTCTGCGACTCATTGAAGGCCATCGTGTCTTCCCTTGGCCTCCTGGGAACCCCCTGGCCCCAGGATGCAGCTTCCGTAGCCCAGGGCAACCGGCGGAGGGGGGCGGGCGGGGCTGCAGGAGGGTGGAACGCCGAGGTCACAGAGGGTGTGGGTGTGGCCACCTCTGCTGTGACTGAACCAAGGGCAGGGGGGCAGGGTGTCCAGGGCAGGGCCCTCAGAGCCCGGCAGGCCCAGGGGGGCGGCGCAAGCACCTAGGCCCAGGCCGAAGAGCGCCTTCTTGGTCTGCGCGGCAGGCCGGCCTCTCGCCTTGCCACTCAGGCCGCGCTCCCGCTTGAAGTGTGTGTGGCACGCGTCCGCGGAGTACACCTCGCTGCACAGGTAGCCGTGGGACTGGGCGTCGTAGCTTCCTGCGAGGCGGCCGGAGGTCCCGCAGGCGGGTGGGTCCCTGGCACAGACGCGCGGAGCGGCTCCTGCCCGGCCCCCCTGAGAACCGTCGCCGTTCCGTAAGGCGGGGCGCCTGCTTCAGAATGTAAATCACGTGTCCGCTCTATGGATACGCTGTTTAGTTTACCAGGCAAGACTTTCTTGGCGAAAGAAGCAGCGTTGGCTTGCGTTCCCGAGCGGGCTTCTCATCTGGCTGTGCACTGGTACTCTCTCTCTGGGTGTGCTAGTCCGCAGGGCAGGGCATCCCCTGGGCAGGGTGGAGCGTGATCTCTGCGGCCTCGTCTTGCAGCTCCTTCCTTTCATTCTCAATCATCCTGCCCACGGTGGCCTCCTCTCAGGCCTGCATACTTACAACGGCGCATCGCCCGTGCTGCCCCTCTGCAGGAAGTGCCCCTCTGTTTAGTTTGCAGCTGACTGATGCCGCCTCACCCTTCTCATCTCTTCTCAGGTGTCACTTGGTCAAGAAAGCGTCCCCTTACCGACTCAACTCATCACGTCCCCCTACCGTAGCTCACGTGACACCACGCACCTCTCGCTTATGGCCGTCGTCGCCTTTCACATCCAGTTTCAGGTAGGTAAGTTTACCCCGTGGTCCGTGAGGAAGAAGAGATCACGCCTGTTTTGCTTGCTCTTGATTCCCAGCGACCAGCCCGGTTACTGATAACCTCTGTTAGAGGGAGAAAGGAATGCACCCAATCCCTGGTGAAGCCCTGACCGTTTTCCTTTCTAGTGTCCCTCGTACTCCTCCCTGCCATCTGTGTCGCCCTTACTCCGCGTCTACCGGTTATGAGTTTACACCTGGCTTACGGTGACTGCTTCGGAGAATCGCATGCCTTTCTACCTCCCTCGCTGCGACCTCTCCTACACCTCCCAGGGCTCTTGGGTTATGCCCTTGCCCTCTTCCGAGCCGTCCGTGGCACCCGCTGTCATCCCCATACGGCCAAGCTCCTAAGACTGACACTCAAGGCCCTCCGTAATTTGGCTTCAGTTTCACTTTCTAGACGTTTCAAGGAAGAACGGGGTCTAAATATCTGTGCACCTCTGCTCCGTTTCATATCTACCCACGAGGTTAATTGTTTTGTTTCTTCCAGTCCACCTATTTTGCACCTGCTTCTCTGGGAAGACTTCACTGAGAATCCAGGCGATTTCTGGATCCCTTCTCTCCCCTGAAGCTGTAAACTGTTTAACAAGACATGTGCGGAACGGCCGTAAGGTAATCTACATCTTGTCTCCCTCTCTGGTATCTAACCTCCCTGCGAATGGGGGTACGTCTCCGTGTTCTGTGCGGTTTTCAGCACAGTACTCGCTACACGTAGTGGATATTTGCTTTGGTAAGTGAACGAATAAGTGAATGAGTCACCAAGAGGAGGGTATTGTCTCATTCTTTCTCTCTTTCTCCACTTTCAAGTTTCTTTAGTTAGTTTCCTCAGACAAAAGGTTTCTTTGTAGCTACACAGTGGCCAGGTCCACAGAATGTTGCAGATAGCTGCTGAAAACATCCCTCCTCCACTTGAGAATGGCTTGCTCTCCCTCTCAAGCGGAGAGAGCTGGGATTCGATATTTAATTAAGCGCCTCTGTTCACTTGGCATTTAGAGGCACCAGGGGGCGTTAGTGCTCTACACCCGGTGAAATGCCTGTTTCGTTTGTGATTTTCCTTTGTGAAAAACAACTATCCGCAGAGTGTTTTGTGCCGATTTTCCATCCTTTTAGATTGACGGAAAGCATTTTACCGACGTCGAAACGGAAAACGAATAGAAAGAGCGTTGCATTGCGTTCAATAAAAGCTTAGGGCGGTCTCGGTGGTACGTTAGTGAAGTTATCTGGGGACACCTTAGCCACGTACATTGTGTTGGAGAGGCACCGAGAATTCAGGAGTTCTCAAAGTTCGAGGACACAGGTGCCTTACACGTAGGCTCGGTGGCAGCCGTGGACATGGCAGTGATTTGGAGAACGTTGTATTAGTCGGCTCTTGCTGTGGTAATGCTTTGCAACACATCTCCCCAAAACTCACTTACGTAAAGAAGAACCTAGTTTTCTCGGACCTGTGGGCTAGCTGCAGCGGCTCTCTTGTAGACCTCTCGATGGCGGGTGTTGCTCCATGCCGTGGGTCAGTTTGAGGTCTGTCCCGCACACCTTACCGTGGAGCCCAACTGTGAGGCTGCAGGTAGGTCCCTGTCTTCTCGCAGAGTTCACTGAAACGTCAGAGGTGAGCCCAACCACACAAGGCCACGTAAGGCCTCTGCGACTCATTGAAGGCCATCGTGTCTTCCCTTGGCCTCCTGGGAACCCCCTGGCCCCAGGATGCAGCTTCCGTAGCCCAGGGCAACCGGCGGAGGGGGGCGGGCGGGGCTGCAGGAGGGTGGAACGCCGAGGTCACAGAGGGTGTGGGTGTGGCCACCTCTGCTGTGACTGAACCAAGGGCAGGGGGGCAGGGTGTCCAGGGCAGGGCCCTCAGAGCCCGGCAGGCCCAGGGGGGCGGCGCAAGCACCTAGGCCCAGGCCGAAGAGCGCCTTCTTGGTCTGCGCGGCAGGCCGGCCTCTCGCCTTGCCACTCAGGCCGCGCTCCCGCTTGAAGTGTGTGTGGCACGCGTCCGCGGAGTACACCTCGCTGCACAGGTAGCCGTGGGACTGGGCGTCGTAGCTTCCTGCGAGGCGGCCGGAGGTCCCGCAGGCGGGTGGGTCCCTGGCACAGACGCGCGGAGCGGCTCCTGCCCGGCCCCCCTGAGAACCGTCGCCGTTCCGTAAGGCGGGGCGCCTGCTTCAGAATGTAAATCACGTGTCCGCTCTATGGATACGCTGTTTAGTTTACCAGGCAAGACTTTCTTGGCGAAAGAAGCAGCGTTGGCTTGCGTTCTCGAGCGGGCTTCTCATCTGGCTGTGCACTGGTACTCTCTCTCTGGGTGTGCTAGTCCGCAGGGCAGGGCATCCCCTGGGCAGGGTGGAGCGTGATCTCTGCGGCCTCGTCTTGCAGCTCCTTCCTTTCATTCTCAATCATCCTGCCCACGGTGGCCTCCTCTCAGGCCTGCATACTTACAACGGCGCATCGCCCGTGCTGCCCCTCTGCAGGAAGTGCCCCTCTGTTTAGTTTGCAGCTGACTGATGCCGCCTCACCCTTCTCATCTCTTCTCAGGTGTCACTTGGTCAAGAAAGCGTCCCCTTACCGACTCAACTCATCACGTCCCCCTACCGTAGCTCACGTGACACCACGCACCTCTCGCTTATGGCCGTCGTCGCCTTTCACATCCAGTTTCAGGTAGGTAAGTTTACCCCGTGGTCCGTGAGGAAGAAGAGATCACGCCTGTTTTGCTTGCTCTTGATTCCCAGCGACCAGCCCGGTTACTGATAACCTCTGTTAGAGGGAGAAAGGAATGCACCCAATCCCTGGTGAAGCCCTGACCGTTTTCCTTTCTAGTGTCCCTCGTACTCCTCCCTGCCATCTGTGTCGCCCTTACTCCGCGTCTACCGGTTATGAGTTTACACCTGGCTTACGGTGACTGCTTCGGAGAATCGCATGCCTTTCTACCTCCCTCGCTGCGACCTCTCCTACACCTCCCAGGGCTCTTGGGTTATGCCCTTGCCCTCTTCCGAGCCGTCCGTGGCACCCGCTGTCATCCCCATACGGCCAAGCTCCTAAGACTGACACTCAAGGCCCTCCGTAATTTGGCTTCAGTTTCACTTTCTAGACGTTTCAAGGAAGAACGGGGTCTAAATATCTGTGCACCTCTGCTCCGTTTCATATCTACCCACGAGGTTAATTGTTTTGTTTCTTCCAGTCCACCTATTTTGCACCTGCTTCTCTGGGAAGACTTCACTGAGAATCCAGGCGATTTCTGGATCCCTTCTCTCCCCTGAAGCTGTAAACTGTTTAACAAGACATGTGCGGAACGGCCGTAAGGTAATCTACATCTTGTCTCCCTCTCTGGTATCTAACCTCCCTGCGAATGGGGGGTACGTCTCCGTGTTCTGTGCGGTTTTCAGCACAGTACTCTCTACACGTAGTGGATATTTGCTTTGGTAAGTGAACGAATAAGTGAATGAGTCACCAAGAAGAGGGTATTGTCTCATTCTTTCTCTCTTTCTCCACTTTCAAGTTTCTTTAGTTAGTTTCCTCAGACAAAAGGTTTCTTTGTAGCTACACAGTGGCCAGGTCCACAGAATGTTGCAGATAGCTGCTGAAAACATCCCTCCTCCACTTGAGAATGGCTTGCTCTCCCTCTCAAGCGGAGAGAGCTGGGATTCGATATTTAATTAAGCGCCTCTGTTCACTTGGCATTTAGAGGCACCAGGGGGCGTTAGTGCTCTACACCCGGTGAAATGCCTGTTTCGTTTGTGATTTTCCTTTGTGAAAAACAACTATCCGCAGAGTGTTTTGTGCCGATTTTCCATCCTTTTAGATTGACGGAAAGCATTTTACCGACGTCGAAACGGAAAACGAATAGAAAGAGCGTTGCATTGCGTTCAATAAAAGCTTAGGGCGGTCTCGGTGGTACGTTAGTGAAGTTATCTGGGGACACCTTAGCCACGTACATTGTGTTGGAGAGGCACCGAGAATTCAGGAGTTCTCAAAGTTCGAGGACACAGGTGCCTTACACGTAGGCTCGGTGGCAGCCGTGGACATGGCAGTGATTTGGAGAACGTTGTATTAGTCGGCTCTTGCTGTGGTAATGCTTTGCAACACATCTCCCCAAAACTCACTTACGTAAAGAAGAACCTAGTTTTCTCGGACCTGTGGGCTAGCTGCAGCGGCTCTCTTGTAGACCTCTCGATGGCGGGTGTTGCTCCATGCCGTGGGTCAGTTTGAGGTCTGTCCCGCACACCTTACCGTGGAGCCCAACTGTGAGGCTGCAGGTAGGTCCCTGTCTTGTCGCAGAGTTCACTGAAACGTCAGAGGTGAGCCCAACCACACAAGGCCACGTAAGGCCTCTGCGACTCATTGAAGGCCATCGTGTCTTCCCTTGGCCTCCTGGGAACCCCCTGGCCCCAGGATGCAGCTTCCGTAGCCCAGGGCAACCGGCGGAGGGGGGCGGGCGGGGCAGCAGGAGGGTGGAACGCCGAGGTCACAGAGGGTGTGGGTGTGGCCACCTCTGCTGTGACTGAACCAAGGGCAGGGGGGCAGGGTGTCCAGGGCAGGGCCCTCAGAGCCCGGCAGGCCCAGGGGGGCGGCGCAAGCACCTAGGCCCAGGCCGAAGAGCGCCTTCTTGGTCTGCGCGGCAGGCCGGCCTCTCGCCTTGCCACTCAGGCCGCGCTCCCGCTTGAAGTGTGTGTGGCACGCGTCCGCGGAGTACACCTCGCTGCACAGGTAGCCGTGGGACTGGGCGTCGTAGCTTCCTGCGAGGCGGCCGGAGGTCCCGCAGGCGGGTGGGTCCCTGGCACAGACGCGCGGAGCGGCTCCTGCCCGGCCCCCCTGAGAACCGTCGCCGTTCCGTAAGGCGGGGCGCCTGCTTCAGAATGTAAATCACGTGTCCGCTCTATGGATACGCTGTTTAGTTTACCAGGCAAGACTTTCTTGGCGAAAGAAGCAGCGTTGGCTTGCGTTCCCGAGCGGGCTTCTCATCTGGCTGTGCACTGGTACTCTCTCTCTGGGTGTGCTAGTCCGCAGGGCAGGGCATCCCCTGGGCAGGGTGGAGCGTGATCTCTGCGGCCTCGTCTTGCAGCTCCTTCCTTTCATTCTCAATCATCCTGCCCACGGTGGCCTCCTCTCAGGCCTGCATACTTACAACGGCGCATCGCCCGTGCTGCCCCTCTGCAGGAAGTGCCCCTCTGTTTAGTTTGCAGCTGACTGATGCCGCCTCACCCTTCT
Organism: Orcinus orca; assembly: GCF_937001465.1. Classification (NCBI taxonomy): domain Eukaryota; kingdom Metazoa; phylum Chordata; class Mammalia; order Artiodactyla; family Delphinidae; genus Orcinus; species Orcinus orca. Next base: position 305,922 of record NC_064559.1, on the reverse strand, counting down.
CATCTCTTCTCAGGTGTCACTTGGTCAAGAAAGCGTCCCCTTACCGACTCAACTCATCACGTCCCCCTACCGTAGCTCACGTGACACCACGCACCTCTCGCTTATGGCCGTCGTCGCCTTTCACATCCAGTTTCAGGTAGGTAAGTTTACCCCGTGGTCCGTGAGGAAGAAGAGATCACGCCTGTTTTGCTTGCTCTTGATTCCCAGCGACCAGCCCGGTTACTGATAACCTCTGTTAGAGGGAGAAAGGAATGCACCCAATCCCTGGTGAAGCCCTGACCGTTTTCCTTTCTAGTGTCCCTCGTACTCCTCCCTGCCATCTGTGTCGCCCTTACTCCGCGTCTACCGTTTATGAGTTTACACCTGGCTTATGGTGACTGCTTCGGAGAATCGCATGCCTTTCTACCTCCCTCGCTGCGACCTCTCCTACACCTCCCAGGGCTCTTGGGTTATGCCCTTGCCCTCTTCCGAGCCGTCCGTGGCACCCGCTGTCATCCCCATACGGCCAAGCTCCTAAGACTGACACTCAAGGCCCTCCGTAATTTGGCTTCAGTTTCACTTTCTAGACGTTTCAAGGAAGAACGGGGTCTAAATATCTGTGCACCTCTGCTCCGTTTCATATCTACCCACGAGGTTAATTGTTTTGTTTCTTCCAGTCCACCTATTTTGCACCTGCTTCTCTGGGAAGACTTCACTGAGAATCCAGGCGATTTCTGGATCCCTTCTCTCCCCTGAAGCTGTAAACTGTTTAACAAGACATGTGCGGAACGGCCGTAAGGTAATCTACATCTTGTCTCCCTCTCTGGTATCTAACCTCCCTGCGAATGGGGGTACGTCTCCGTGTTCTGTGCGGTTTTCAGCACAGTACTCTCTACACGTAGTGGATATTTGCTTTGGTAAGTGAACGAATAAGTGAATGAGTCACCAAGAGGAGGGTATTGTCTCATTCTTTCTCTCTTTCTCCACTTTCAAGTTTCTTTAGTTAGTTTCCTCAGACAAAAGGTTTCTTTGTAGCTACACAGTGGCCAGGTCCACAGAATGTTGCAGATAGCTGCTGAAAACATCCCTCCTCCACTTGAGAATGGCTTGCTCTCCCTCTCAAGCGGAGAGAGCTGGGATTCGATATTTAATTAAGCGCCTCTGTTCACTTGGCATTTAGAGGCACCAGGGGGCGTTAGTGCTCTACACCCGGTGAAATGCCTGTTTCGTTTGTGATTTTTCTTTGTGAAAAACAACTATCCGCAGAGTGTTTTGTGCCGATTTTCCATCCTTTTAGATTGACGGAAAGCATTTTACCGACGTCGAAACGGAAAACGAATAGAAAGAGCGTTGCATTGCGTTCAATAAAAGCTTAGGGCGGTCTCGGTGGTACGTTAGTGAAGTTATCTGGGGACACCTTAGCCACGTACATTGTGTTGGAGAGGCACCGAGAATTCAGGAGTTCTCAAAGTTCGAGGACACAGGTGCCTTACACGTAGGCTCGGTGGCAGCCGTGGACATGGCAGTGATTTGGAGAACGTTGTATTAGTCGGCTCTTGCTGTGGTAATGCTTTGCAACACATCTCCCCAAAACTCACTTACGTAAAGAAGAACCTAGTTTTCTCGGACCTGTGGGCTAGCTGCAGCGGCTCTCTTGTAGACCTCTCGATGGCGGGTGTTGCTCCATGCCGTGGGTCAGTTTGAGGTCTGTCCCGCACACCTTACCGTGGAGCCCAACTGTGAGGCTGCAGGTAGGTCCCTGTCTTGTCGCAGAGTTCACTGAAACGTCAGAGGTGAGCCCAACCACACAAGGCCACGTAAGGCCTCTGCGACTCATTGAAGGCCATCGTGTCTTCCCTTGGCCTCCTGGGAACCCCCTGGCCCCAGGATGCAGCTTCCGTAGCCCAGGGCAACCGGCGGAGGGGGGCGGGCGGGGCAGCAGGAGGGTGGAACGCCGAGGTCACAGAGGGTGTGGGTGTGGCCACCTCTGCTGTGACTGAACCAAGGGCAGGGGGGCAGGGTGTCCAGGGCAGGGCCCTCAGAGCCCGGCAGGCCCAGGGGGGCGGCGCAAGCACCTAGGCCCAGGCCGAAGAGCGCCTTCTTGGTCTGCGCGGCAGGCCGGCCTCTCGCCTTGCCACTCAGGCCGCGCTCCCGCTTGAAGTGTGTGTGGCACGCGTCCGCGGAGTACACCTCGCTGCACAGGTAGCCGTGGGACTGGGCGTCGTAGCTTCCTGCGAGGCGGCCGGAGGTCCCGCAGGCGGGTGGGTCCCTGGCACAGACGCGCGGAGCGGCTCCTGCCCGGCCCCCCTGAGAACCGTCGCCGTTCCGTAAGGCGGGGCGCCTGCTTCAGAATGTAAATCACGTGTCCGCTCTATGGATACGCTGTTTAGTTTACCAGGCAAGACTTTCTTGGCGAAAGAAGCAGCGTTGGCTTGCGTTCCCGAGCGGGCTTCTCATCTGGCTGTGCACTGGTACTCTCTCTCTGGGTGTGCTAGTCCGCAGGGCAGGGCATCCCCTGGGCAGGGTGGAGCGTGATCTCTGCGGCCTCGTCTTGCAGCTCCTTCCTTTCATTCTCAATCATCCTGCCCACGGTGGCCTCCTCTCAGGCCTGCATACTTACAACGGCGCATCGCCCGTGCTGCCCCTCTGCAGGAAGTGCCCCTCTGTTTAGTTTGCAGCTGACTGATGCCGCCTCACCCTTCTCATCTCTTCTCAGGTGTCACTTGGTCAAGAAAGCGTCCCCTTACCGACTCAACTCATCACGTCCCCCTACCGTAGCTCACGTGACACCACGCACCTCTCGCTTATGGCCGTCGTCGCCTTTCACATCCAGTTTCAGGTAGGTAAGTTTACCCCGTGGTCCGTGAGGAAGAAGAGATCACGCCTGTTTTGCTTGCTCTTGATTCCCAGCGACCAGCCCGGTTACTGATAACCTCTGTTAGAGGGAGAAAGGAATGCACCCAATCCCTGGTGAAGCCCTGACCGTTTTCCTTTCTAGTGTCCCTCGTACTCCTCCCTGCCATCTGTGTCGCCCTTACTCCGCGTCTACCGTTTATGAGTTTACACCTGGCTTACGGTGACTGCTTCGGAGAATCGCATGCCTTTCTACCTCCCTCGCTGCGACCTCTCCTACACCTCCCAGGGCTCTTGGGTTATGCCCTTGCCCTCTTCCGAGCCGTCCGTGGCACCCGCTGTCATCCCCATACGGCCAAGCTCCTAAGACTGACACTCAAGGCCCTCCGTAATTTGGCTTCAGTTTCACTTTCTAGACGTTTCAAGGAAGAACGGGGTCTAAATATCTGTGCACCTCTGCTCCGTTTCATATCTACCCACGAGGTTAATTGTTTTGTTTCTTCCAGTCCACCTATTTTGCACCTGCTTCTCTGGGAAGACTTCACTGAGAATCCAGGCGATTTCTGGATCCCTTCTCTCCCCTGAAGCTGTAAACTGTTTAACAAGACATGTGCGGAACGGCCGTAAGGTAATCTACATCTTGTCTCCCTCTCTGGTATCTAACCTCCCTGCGAATGGGGGTACGTCTCCGTGTTCTGTGCGGTTTTCAGCACAGTACTCTCTACACGTAGTGGATATTTGCTTTGGTAAGTGAACGAATAAGTGAATGAGTCACCAAGAGGAGGGTATTGTCTCATTCTTTCTCTCTTTCTCCACTTTCAAGTTTCTTTAGTTAGTTTCCTCAGACAAAAGGTTTCTTTGTAGCTACACAGTGGCCAGGTCCACAGAATGTTGCAGATAGCTGCTGAAAACATCCCTCCTCCACTTGAGAATGGCTTGCTCTCCCTCTCAAGCGGAGAGAGCTGGGATTCGATATTTAATTAAGCGCCTCTGTTCACTTGGCATTTAGAGGCACCAGGGGGCGTTAGTGCTCTACACCCGGTGAAATGCCTGTTTCGTTTGTGATTTTCCTTTGTGAAAAACAACTATCCGCAGAGTGTTTTGTGCCGATTTTCCATCCTTTTAGATTGACGGAAAGCATTTTACCGACGTCGAAACGGAAAACGAATAGAAAGAGCGTTGCATTGCGTTCAATAAAAGCTTAGGGCGGTCTCGGTGGTACGTTAGTGAAGTTATCTGGGGACACCTTAGCCACGTACATTGTGTTGGAGAGGCACCGAGAATTCAGGAGTTCTCAAAGTTCGAGGACACAGGTGCCTTACACGTAGGCTCGGTGGCAGCCGTGGACATGGCAGTGATTTGGAGAACGTTGTATTAGTCGGCTCTTGCTGTGGTAATGCTTTGCAACACATCTCCCCAAAACTCACTTACGTAAAGAAGAACCTAGTTTTCTCGGACCTGTGGGCTAGCTGCAGCGGCTCTCTTGTAGACCTCTCGATGGCGGGTGTTGCTCCATGCCGTGGGTCAGTTTGAGGTCTGTCCCGCACACCTTACCGTGGAGCCCAACTGTGAGGCTGCAGGTAGGTCCCTGTCTTCTCGCAGAGTTCACTGAAACGTCAGAGGTGAGCCCAACCACACAAGGCCACGTAAGGCCTCTGCGACTCATTGAAGGCCATCGTGTCTTCCCTTGGCCTCCTGGGAACCCCCTGGCCCCAGGATGCAGCTTCCGTAGCCCAGGGCAACCGGCGGAGGGGGGCGGGCGGGGCTGCAGGAGGGTGGAACGCCGAGGTCACAGAGGGTGTGGGTGTGGCCACCTCTGCTGTGACTGAACCAAGGGCAGGGGGGCAGGGTGTCCAGGGCAGGGCCCTCAGAGCCCGGCAGGCCCAGGGGGGCGGCGCAAGCACCTAGGCCCAGGCCGAAGAGCGCCTTCTTGGTCTGCGCGGCAGGCCGGCCTCTCGCCTTGCCACTCAGGCCGCGCTCCCGCTTGAAGTGTGTGTGGCACGCGTCCGCGGAGTCCACCTCGCTGCACAGGTAGCCGTGGGACTGGGCGTCGTAGCTTCCTGCGAGGCGGCCGGAGGTCCCGCAGGCGGGTGGGTCCCTGGCACAGACGCGCGGAGCGGCTCCTGCCCGGCCCCCCTGAGAACCGTCGCCGTTCCGTAAGGCGGGGCGCCTGCTTCAGAATGTAAATCACGTGTCCGCTCTATGGATACGCTGTTTAGTTTACCAGGCAAGACTTTCTTGGCGAAAGAAGCAGCGTTGGCTTGCGTTCCCGAGCGGGCTTCTCATCTGGCTGTGCACTGGTACTCTCTCTCTGGGTGTGCTAGTCCGCAGGGCAGGGCATCCCCTGGGCAGGGTGGAGCGTGATCTCTGCGGCCTCGTCTTGCAGCTCCTTCCTTTCATTCTCAATCATCCTGCCCACGGTGGCCTCCTCTCAGGCCTGCATACTTACAACGGCGCATCGCCCGTGCTGCCCCTCTGCAGGAAGTGTCCCTCTGTTTAGTTTGCAGCTGACTGATGCCGCCTCACCCTTCTCATCTCTTCTCAGGTGTCACTTGGTCAAGAAAGCGTCCCCTTACCGACTCAACTCATCACGTCCCCCTACCGTAGCTCACGTGACACCACGCACCTCTCGCTTATGGCCGTCGTCGCCTTTCACATCCAGTTTCAGGTAGGTAAGTTTACCCCGTGGTCCGTGAGGAAGAAGAGATCACGCCTGTTTTGCTTGCTCTTGATTCCCAGCGACCAGCCCGGTTACTGATAACCTCTGTTAGAGGGAGAAAGGAATGCACCCAATCCCTGGTGAAGCCCTGACCGTTTTCCTTTCTAGTGTCCCTCGTACTCCTCCCTGCCATCTGTGTCGCCCTTACTCCGCGTCTACCGGTTATGAGTTTACACCTGGCTTACGGTGACTGCTTCGGAGAATCGCATGCCTTTCTACCTCCCTCGCTGCGACCTCTCCTACACCTCCCAGGGCTCTTGGGTTATGCCCTTGCCCTCTTCCGAGCCGTCCGTGGCACCCGCTGTCATCCCCATACGGCCAAGCTCCTAAGACTGACACTCAAGGCCCTCCGTAATTTGGCTTCAGTTTCACTTTCTAGACGTTTCAAGGAAGAACGGGGTCTAAATATCTGTGCACCTCTGCTCCGTTTCATATCTACCCACGAGGTTAATTGTTTTGTTTCTTCCAGTCCACCTATTTTGCACCTGCTTCTCTGGGAAGACTTCACTGAGAATCCAGGCGATTTCTGGATCCCTTCTCTCCCCTGAAGCTGTAAACTGTTTAACAAGACATGTGCGGAACGGCCGTAAGGTAATCTACATCTTGTCTCCCTCTCTGGTATCTAACCTCCCTGCGAATGGGGGGTACGTCTCCGTGTTCTGTGCGGTTTTCAGCACAGTACTCTCTACACGTAGTGGATATTTGCTTTGGTAAGTGAACGAATAAGTGAATGAGTCACCAAGAAGAGGGTATTGTCTCATTCTTTCTCTCTTTCTCCACTTTCAAGTTTCTTTAGTTAGTTTCCTCAGACAAAAGGTTTCTTTGTAGCTACACAGTGGCCAGGTCCACAGAATGTTGCAGATAGCTGCTGAAAACATCCCTCCTCCACTTGAGAATGGCTTGCTCTCCCTCTCAAGCGGAGAGAGCTGGGATTCGATATTTAATTAAGCGCCTCTGTTCACTTGGCATTTAGAGGCACCAGGGGGCGTTAGTGCTCTACACCCGGTGAAATGCCTGTTTCGTTTGTGATTTTCCTTTGTGAAAAACAACTATCCGCAGAGCGTTTTGTGCCGATTTTCCATCCTTTTAGATTGACGGAAAGCATTTTACCGACGTCGAAACGGAAAACGAATAGAAAGAGCGTTGCATTGCGTTCAATAAAAGCTTAGGGCGGTCTCGGTGGTACGTTAGTGAAGTTATCTGGGGACACCTTAGCCACGTACATTGTGTTGGAGAGGCACCGAGAATTCAGGAGTTCTCAAAGTTCGAGGACACAGGTGCCTTACACGTAGGCTCGGTGGCAGCCGTGGACATGGCAGTGATTTGGAGAACGTTGTATTAGTCGGCTCTTGCTGTGGTAATGCTTTGCAACACATCTCCCCAAAACTCACTTACGTAAAGAAGAACCTAGTTTTCTCGGACCTGTGGGCTAGCTGCAGCGGCTCTCTTGTAGACCTCTCGATGGCGGGTGTTGCTCCATGCCGTGGGTCAGTTTGAGGTCTGTCCCGCACACCTTACCGTGGAGCCCAACTGTGAGGCTGCAGGTAGGTCCCTGTCTTCTCGCAGAGTTCACTGAAACGTCAGAGGTGAGCCCAACCACACAAGGCCACGTAAGGCCTCTGCGACTCATTGAAGGCCATCGTGTCTTCCCTTGGCCTCCTGGGAACCCCCTGGCCCCAGGATGCAGCTTCCGTAGCCCAGGGCAACCGGCGGAGGGGGGCGGGCGGGGCTGCAGGAGGGTGGAACGCCGAGGTCACAGAGGGTGTGGGTGTGGCCACCTCTGCTGTGACTGAACCAAGGGCAGGGGGGCAGGGTGTCCAGGGCAGGGCCCTCAGAGCCCGGCAGGCCCAGGGGGGCGGCGCAAGCACCTAGGCCCAGGCCGAAGAGCGCCTTCTTGGTCTGCGCGGCAGGCCGGCCTCTCGCCTTGCCACTCAGGCCGCGCTCCCGCTTGAAGTGTGTGTGGCACGCGTCCGCGGAGTCCACCTCGCTGCACAGGTAGCCGTGGGACTGGGCGTCGTAGCTTCCTGCGAGGCGGCCGGAGGTCCCGCAGGCGGGTGGGTCCCTGGCACAGACGCGCGGAGCGGCTCCTGCCCGGCCCCCCTGAGAACCGTCGCCGTTCCGTAAGGCGGGGCGCCTGCTTCAGAATGTAAATCACGTGTCCGCTCTATGGATACGCTGTTTAGTTTACCAGGCAAGACTTTCTTGGCGAAAGAAGCAGCGTTGGCTTGCGTTCTCGAGCGGGCTTCTCATCTGGCTGTGCACTGGTACTCTCTCTCTGGGTGTGCTAGTCCGCAGGGCAGGGCATCCCCTGGGCAGGGTGGAGCGTGATCTCTGCGGCCTCGTCTTGCAGCTCCTTCCTTTCATTCTCAATCATCCTGCCCACGGTGGCCTCCTCTCAGGCCTGCATACTTACAACGGCGCATCGCCCGTGCTGCCCCTCTGCAGGAAGTGCCCCTCTGTTTAGTTTGCAGCTGACTGATGCCGCCTCACCCTTCTCATCTCTTCTCAGGTGTCACTTGGTCAAGAAAGCGTCCCCTTACCGACTCAACTCATCACGTCCCCCTACCGTAGCTCACGTGACACCACGCACCTCTCGCTTATGGCCGTCGTCGCCTTTCACATCCAGTTTCAGGTAGGTAAGTTTACCCCGTGGTCCGTGAGGAAGAAGAGATCACGCCTGTTTTGCTTGCTCTTGATTCCCAGCGACCAGCCCGGTTACTGATAACCTCTGTTAGAGGGAGAAAGGAATGCACCCAATCCCTGGTGAAGCCCTGACCGTTTTCCTTTCTAGTGTCCCTCGTACTCCTCCCTGCCATCTGTGTCGCCCTTACTCCGCGTCTACCGGTTATGAGTTTACACCTGGCTTACGGTGACTGCTTCGGAGAATCGCATGCCTTTCTACCTCCCTCGCTGCGACCTCTCCTACACCTCCCAGGGCTCTTGGGTTATGCCCTTGCCCTCTTCCGAGCCGTCCGTGGCACCCGCTGTCATCCCCATACGGCCAAGCTCCTAAGACTGACACTCAAGGCCCTCCGTAATTTGGCTTCAGTTTCACTTTCTAGACGTTTCAAGGAAGAACGGGGTCTAAATATCTGTGCACCTCTGCTCCGTTTCATATCTACCCACGAGGTTAATTGTTTTGTTTCTTCCAGTCCACCTATTTTGCACCTGCTTCTCTGGGAAGACTTCACTGAGAATCCAGGCGATTTCTGGATCCCTTCTCTCCCCTGAAGCTGTAAACTGTTTAACAAGACATGTGCGGAACGGCCGTAAGGTAATCTACATCTTGTCTCCCTCTCTGGTATCTAACCTCCCTGCGAATGGGGGGTACGTCTCCGTGTTCTGTGCGGTTTTCAGCACAGTACTCTCTACACGTAGTGGATATTTGCTTTGGTAAGTGAACGAATAAGTGAATGAGTCACCAAGAAGAGGGTATTGTCTCATTCTTTCTCTCTTTCTCCACTTTCAAGTTTCTTTAGTTAGTTTCCTCAGACAAAAGGTTTCTTTGTAGCTACACAGTGGCCAGGTCCACAGAATGTTGCAGATAGCTGCTGAAAACATCCCTCCTCCACTTGAGAATGGCTTGCTCTCCCTCTCAAGCGGAGAGAGCTGGGATTCGATATTTAATTAAGCGCCTCTGTTCACTTGGCATTTAGAGGCACCAGGGGGCGTTAGTGCTCTACACCCGGTGAAATGCCTGTTTCGTTTGTGATTTTCCTTTGTGAAAAACAACTATCCGCAGAGCGTTTTGTGCCGATTTTCCATCCTTTTAGATTGACGGAAAGCATTTTACCGACGTCGAAACGGAAAACGAATAGAAAGAGCGTTGCATTGCGTTCAATAAAAGCTTAGGGCGGTCTCGGTGGTACGTTAGTGAAGTTATCTGGGGACACCTTAGCCACGTACATTGTGTTGGAGAGGCACCGAGAATTCAGGAGTTCTCAAAGTTCGAGGACACAGGTGCCTTACACGTAGGCTCGGTGGCAGCCGTGGACATGGCAGTGATTTGGAGAACGTTGTATTAGTCGGCTCTTGCTGTGGTAATGCTTTGCAACACATCTCCCCAAAACTCACTTACGTAAAGAAGAACCTAGTTTTCTCGGACCTGTGGGCTAGCTGCAGCGGCTCTCTTGTAGACCTCTCGATGGCGGGTGTTGCTCCATGCCGTGGGTCAGTTTGAGGTCTGTCCCGCACACCTTACCGTGGAGCCCAACTGTGAGGCTGCAGGTAGGTCCCTGTCTTCTCGCAGAGTTCACTGAAACGTCAGAGGTGAGCCCAACCACACAAGGCCACGTAAGGCCTCTGCGACTCATTGAAGGCCATCGTGTCTTCCCTTGGCCTCCTGGGAACCCCCTGGCCCCAGGATGCAGCTTCCGTAGCCCAGGGCAACCGGCGGAGGGGGGCGGGCGGGGCTGCAGGAGGGTGGAACGCCGAGGTCACAGAGGGTGTGGGTGTGGCCACCTCTGCTGTGACTGAACCAAGGGCAGGGGGGCAGGGTGTCCAGGGCAGGGCCCTCAGAGCCCGGCAGGCCCAGGGGGGCGGCGCAAGCACCTAGGCCCAGGCCGAAGAGCGCCTTCTTGGTCTGCGCGGCAGGCCGGCCTCTCGCCTTGCCACTCAGGCCGCGCTCCCGCTTGAAGTGTGTGTGGCACGCGTCCGCGGAGTACACCTCGCTGCACAGGTAGCCGTGGGACTGGGCGTCGTAGCTTCCTGCGAGGCGGCCGGAGGTCCCGCAGGCGGGTGGGTCCCTGGCACAGACGCGCGGAGCGGCTCCTGCCCGGCCCCCCTGAGAACCGTCGCCGTTCCGTAAGGCGGGGCGCCTGCTTCAGAATGTAAATCACGTGTCCGCTCTATGGATACGCTGTTTAGTTTACCAGGCAAGACTTTCTTGGCGAAAGAAGCAGCGTTGGCTTGCGTTCTCGAGCGGGCTTCTCATCTGGCTGTGCACTGGTACTCTCTCTCTGGGTGTGCTAGTCCGCAGGGCAGGGCATCCCCTGGGCAGGGTGGAGCGTGATCTCTGCGGCCTCGTCTTGCAGCTCCTTCCTTTCATTCTCAATCATCCTGCCCACGGTGGCCTCCTCTCAGGCCTGCATACTTACAACGGCGCATCGCCCGTGCTGCCCCTCTGCAGGAAGTGCCCCTCTGTTTAGTTTGCAGCTGACTGATGCCGCCTCACCCTTCTCATCTCTTCTCAGGTGTCACTTGGTCAAGAAAGCGTCCCCTTACCGACTCAACTCATCACGTCCCCCTACCGTAGCTCACGTGACACCACGCACCTCTCGCTTATGGCCGTCGTCGCCTTTCACATCCAGTTTCAGGTAGGTAAGTTTACCCCGTGGTCCGTGAGGAAGAAGAGATCACGCCTGTTTTGCTTGCTCTTGATTCCCAGCGACCAGCCCGGTTACTGATAACCTCTGTTAGAGGGAGAAAGGAATGCACCCAATCCCTGGTGAAGCCCTGACCGTTTTCCTTTCTAGTGTCCCTCGTACTCCTCCCTGCCATCTGTGTCGCCCTTACTCCGCGTCTACCGTTTATGAGTTTACACCTGGCTTACGGTGACTGCTTCGGAGAATCGCATGCCTTTCTACCTCCCTCGCTGCGACCTCTCCTACACCTCCCAGGGCTCTTGGGTTATGCCCTTGCCCTCTTCCGAGCTGTCCGTGGCACCCGCTGTCATCCCCATACGGCCAAGCTCCTAAGACTGACACTCAAGGCCCTCCGTAATTTGGCTTCAGTTTCACTTTCTAGACGTTTCAAGGAAGAACGGGGTCTAAATATCTGTGCACCTCTGCTCCGTTTCATATCTACCCACGAGGTTAATTGTTTTGTTTCTTCCAGTCCACCTATTTTGCACCTGCTTCTCTGGGAAGACTTCACTGAGAATCCAGGCGATTTCTGGATCCCTTCTCTCCCCTGAAGCTGTAAACTGTTTAACAAGACATGTGCGGAACGGCCGTAAGGTAATCTACATCTTGTCTCCCTCTCTGGTATCTAACCTCCCTGCGAATGGGGGGTACGTCTCCGTGTTCTGTGCGGTTTTCAGCACAGTACTCTCTACACGTAGTGGATATTTGCTTTGGTAAGTGAACGAATAAGTGAATGAGTCACCAAGAAGAGGGTATTGTCTCATTCTTTCTCTCTTTCTCCACTTTCAAGTTTCTTTAGTTAGTTTCCTCAGACAAAAGGTTTCTTTGTAGCTACACAGTGGCCAGGTCCACAGAATGTTGCAGATAGCTGCTGAAAACATCCCTCCTCCACTTGAGAATGGCTTGCTCTCCCTCTCAAGCGGAGAGAGCTGGGATTCGATATTTAATTAAGCGCCTCTGTTCACTTGGCATTTAGAGGCACCAGGGGGCGTTAGTGCTCTACACCCGGTGAAATGCCTGTTTCGTTTGTGATTTTCCTTTGTGAAAAACAACTATCCGCAGAGTGTTTTGTGCCGATTTTCCATCCTTTTAGATTGACGGAAAGCATTTTACCGACGTCGAAACGGAAAACGAATAGAAAGAGCGTTGCATTGCGTTCAATAAAAGCTTAGGGCGGTCTCGGTGGTACGTTAGTGAAGTTATCTGGGGACACCTTAGCCACGTACATTGTGTTGGAGAGGCACCGAGAATTCAGGAGTTCTCAAAGTTCGAGGACACAGGTGCCTTACACGTAGGCTCGGTGGCAGCCGTGGACATGGCAGTGATTTGGAGAACGTTGTATTAGTCGGCTCTTGCTGTGGTAATGCTTTGCAACACATCTCCCCAAAACTCACTTACGTAAAGAAGAACCTAGTTTTCTCGGACCTGTGGGCTAGCTGCAGCGGCTCTCTTGTAGACCTCTCGATGGCGGGTGTTGCTCCATGCCGTGGGTCAGTTTGAGGTCTGTCCCGCACACCTTACCGTGGAGCCCAACTGTGAGGCTGCAGGTAGGTCCCTGTCTTCTCGCAGAGTTCACTGAAACGTCAGAGGTGAGCCCAACCACACAAGGCCACGTAAGGCCTCTGCGACTCATTGAAGGCCATCGTGTCTTCCCTTGGCCTCCTGGGAACCCCCTGGCCCCAGGATGCAGCTTCCGTAGCCCAGGGCAACCGGCGGAGGGGGGCGGGCGGGGCTGCAGGAGGGTGGAACGCCGAGGTCACAGAGGGTGTGGGTGTGGCCACCTCTGCTGTGACTGAACCAAGGGCAGGGGGGCAGGGTGTCCAGGGCAGGGCCCTCAGAGCCCGGCAGGCCCAGGGGGGCGGCGCAAGCACCTAGGCCCAGGCCGAAGAGCGCCTTCTTGGTCTGCGCGGCAGGCCGGCCTCTCGCCTTGCCACTCAGGCCGCGCTCCCGCTTGAAGTGTGTGTGGCACGCGTCCGCGGAGTACACCTCGCTGCACAGGTAGCCGTGGGACTGGGCGTCGTAGCTTCCTGCGAGGCGGCCGGAGGTCCCGCAGGCGGGTGGGTCCCTGGCACAGACGCGCGGAGCGGCTCCTGCCCGGCCCCCCTGAGAACCGTCGCCGTTCCGTAAGGCGGGGCGCCTGCTTCAGAATGTAAATCACGTGTCCGCTCTATGGATACGCTGTTTAGTTTACCAGGCAAGACTTTCTTGGCGAAAGAAGCAGCGTTGGCTTGCGTTCTCGAGCGGGCTTCTCATCTGGCTGTGCACTGGTACTCTCTCTCTGGGTGTGCTAGTCCGCAGGGCAGGGCATCCCCTGGGCAGGGTGGAGCGTGATCTCTGCGGCCTCGTCTTGCAGCTCCTTCCTTTCATTCTCAATCATCCTGCCCACGGTGGCCTCCTCTCAGGCCTGCATACTTACAACGGCGCATCGCCCGTGCTGCCCCTCTGCAGGAAGTGCCCCTCTGTTTAGTTTGCAGCTGACTGATGCCGCCTCACCCTTCTCATCTCTTCTCAGGTGTCACTTGGTCAAGAAAGCGTCCCCTTACCGACTCAACTCATCACGTCCCCCTACCGTAGCTCACGTGACACCACGCACCTCTCGCTTATGGCCGTCGTCGCCTTTCACATCCAGTTTCAGGTAGGTAAGTTTACCCCGTGGTCCGTGAGGAAGAAGAGATCACGCCTGTTTTGCTTGCTCTTGATTCCCAGCGACCAGCCCGGTTACTGATAACCTCTGTTAGAGGGAGAAAGGAATGCACCCAATCCCTGGTGAAGCCCTGACCGTTTTCCTTTCTAGTGTCCCTCGTACTCCTCCCTGCCATCTGTGTCGCCCTTACTCCGCGTCTACCGGTTATGAGTTTACACCTGGCTTACGGTGACTGCTTCGGAGAATCGCATGCCTTTCTACCTCCCTCGCTGCGACCTCTCCTACACCTCCCAGGGCTCTTGGGTTATGCCCTTGCCCTCTTCCGAGCCGTCCGTGGCACCCGCTGTCATCCCCATACGGCCAAGCTCCTAAGACTGACACTCAAGGCCCTCCGTAATTTGGCTTCAGTTTCACTTTCTAGACGTTTCAAGGAAGAACGGGGTCTAAATATCTGTGCACCTCTGCTCCGTTTCATATCTACCCACGAGGTTAATTGTTTTGTTTCTTCCAGTCCACCTATTTTGCACCTGCTTCTCTGGGAAGACTTCACTGAGAATCCAGGCGATTTCTGGATCCCTTCTCTCCCCTGAAGCTGTAAACTGTTTAACAAGACATGTGCGGAACGGCCGTAAGGTAATCTACATCTTGTCTCCCTCTCTGGTATCTAACCTCCCTGCGAATGGGGGGTACGTCTCCGTGTTCTGTGCGGTTTTCAGCACAGTACTCTCTACACGTAGTGGATATTTGCTTTGGTAAGTGAACGAATAAGTGAATGAGTCACCAAGAAGAGGGTATTGTCTCATTCTTTCTCTCTTTCTCCACTTTCAAGTTTCTTTAGTTAGTTTCCTCAGACAAAAGGTTTCTTTGTAGCTACACAGTGGCCAGGTCCACAGAATGTTGCAGATAGCTGCTGAAAACATCCCTCCTCCACTTGAGAATGGCTTGCTCTCCCTCTCAAGCGGAGAGAGCTGGGATTCGATATTTAATTAAGCGCCTCTGTTCACTTGGCATTTAGAGGCACCAGGGGGCGTTAGTGCTCTACACCCGGTGAAATGCCTGTTTCGTTTGTGATTTTCCTTTGTGAAAAACAACTATCCGCAGAGTGTTTTGTGCCGATTTTCCATCCTTTTAGATTGACGGAAAGCATTTTACCGACGTCGAAACGGAAAACGAATAGAAAGAGCGTTGCATTGCGTTCAATAAAAGCTTAGGGCGGTCTCGGTGGTACGTTAGTGAAGTTATCTGGGGACACCTTAGCCACGTACATTGTGTTGGAGAGGCACCGAGAATTCAGGAGTTCTCAAAGTTCGAGGACACAGGTGCCTTACACGTAGGCTCGGTGGCAGCCGTGGACATGGCAGTGATTTGGAGAACGTTGTATTAGTCGGCTCTTGCTGTGGTAATGCTTTGCAACACATCTCCCCAAAACTCACTTACGTAAAGAAGAACCTAGTTTTCTCGGACCTGTGGGCTAGCTGCAGCGGCTCTCTTGTAGACCTCTCGATGGCGGGTGTTGCTCCATGCCGTGGGTCAGTTTGAGGTCTGTCCCGCACACCTTACCGTGGAGCCCAACTGTGAGGCTGCAGGTAGGTCCCTGTCTTCTCGCAGAGTTCACTGAAACGTCAGAGGTGAGCCCAACCACACAAGGCCACGTAAGGCCTCTGCGACTCATTGAAGGCCATCGTGTCTTCCCTTGGCCTCCTGGGAACCCCCTGGCCCCAGGATGCAGCTTCCGTAGCCCAGGGCAACCGGCGGAGGGGGGCGGGCGGGGCTGCAGGAGGGTGGAACGCCGAGGTCACAGAGGGTGTGGGTGTGGCCACCTCTGCTGTGACTGAACCAAGGGCAGGGGGGCAGGGTGTCCAGGGCAGGGCCCTCAGAGCCCGGCAGGCCCAGGGGGGCGGCGCAAGCACCTAGGCCCAGGCCGAAGAGCGCCTTCTTGGTCTGCGCGGCAGGCCGGCCTCTCGCCTTGCCACTCAGGCCGCGCTCCCGCTTGAAGTGTGTGTGGCACGCGTCCGCGGAGTACACCTCGCTGCACAGGTAGCCGTGGGACTGGGCGTCGTAGCTTCCTGCGAGGCGGCCGGAGGTCCCGCAGGCGGGTGGGTCCCTGGCACAGACGCGCGGAGCGGCTCCTGCCCGGCCCCCCTGAGAACCGTCGCCGTTCCGTAAGGCGGGGCGCCTGCTTCAGAATGTAAATCACGTGTCCGCTCTATGGATACGCTGTTTAGTTTACCAGGCAAGACTTTCTTGGCGAAAGAAGCAGCGTTGGCTTGCGTTCTCGAGCGGGCTTCTCATCTGGCTGTGCACTGGTACTCTCTCTCTGGGTGTGCTAGTCCGCAGGGCAGGGCATCCCCTGGGCAGGGTGGAGCGTGATCTCTGCGGCCTCGTCTTGCAGCTCCTTCCTTTCATTCTCAATCATCCTGCCCACGGTGGCCTCCTCTCAGGCCTGCATACTTACAACGGCGCATCGCCCGTGCTGCCCCTCTGCAGGAAGTGCCCCTCTGTTTAGTTTGCAGCTGACTGATGCCGCCTCACCCTTCTCATCTCTTCTCAGGTGTCACTTGGTCAAGAAAGCGTCCCCTTACCGACTCAACTCATCACGTCCCCCTACCGTAGCTCACGTGACACCACGCACCTCTCGCTTATGGCCGTCGTCGCCTTTCACATCCAGTTTCAGGTAGGTAAGTTTACCCCGTGGTCCGTGAGGAAGAAGAGATCACGCCTGTTTTGCTTGCTCTTGATTCCCAGCGACCAGCCCGGTTACTGATAACCTCTGTTAGAGGGAGAAAGGAATGCACCCAATCCCTGGTGAAGCCCTGACCGTTTTCCTTTCTAGTGTCCCTCGTACTCCTCCCTGCCATCTGTGTCGCCCTTACTCCGCGTCTACCGTTTATGAGTTTACACCTGGCTTACGGTGACTGCTTCGGAGAATCGCATGCCTTTCTACCTCCCTCGCTGCGACCTCTCCTACACCTCCCAGGGCTCTTGGGTTATGCCCTTGCCCTCTTCCGAGCCGTCCGTGGCACCCGCTGTCATCCCCATACGGCCAAGCTCCTAAGACTGACACTCAAGGCCCTCCGTAATTTGGCTTCAGTTTCACTTTCTAGACGTTTCAAGGAAGAACGGGGTCTAAATATCTGTGCACCTCTGCTCCGTTTCATATCTACCCACGAGGTTAATTGTTTTGTTTCTTCCAGTCCACCTATTTTGCACCTGCTTCTCTGGGAAGACTTCACTGAGAATCCAGGCGATTTCTGGATCCCTTCTCTCCCCTGAAGCTGTAAACTGTTTAACAAGACATGTGCGGAACGGCCGTAAGGTAATCTACATCTTGTCTCCCTCTCTGGTATCTAACCTCCCTGCGAATGGGGGGTACGTCTCCGTGTTCTGTGCGGTTTTCAGCACAGTACTCTCTACACGTAGTGGATATTTGCTTTGGTAAGTGAACGAATAAGTGAATGAGTCACCAAGAAGAGGGTATTGTCTCATTCTTTCTCTCTTTCTCCACTTTCAAGTTTCTTTAGTTAGTTTCCTCAGACAAAAGGTTTCTTTGTAGCTACACAGTGGCCAGGTCCACAGAATGTTGCAGATAGCTGCTGAAAACATCCCTCCTCCACTTGAGAATGGCTTGCTCTCCCTCTCAAGCGGAGAGAGCTGGGATTCGATATTTAATTAAGCGCCTCTGTTCACTTGGCATTTAGAGGCACCAGGGGGCGTTAGTGCTCTACACCCGGTGAAATGCCTGTTTCGTTTGTGATTTTCCTTTGTGAAAAACAACTATCCGCAGAGTGTTTTGTGCCGATTTTCCATCCTTTTAGATTGACGGAAAGCATTTTACCGACGTCGAAACGGAAAACGAATAGAAAGAGCGTTGCA
Organism: Orcinus orca; assembly: GCF_937001465.1. Classification (NCBI taxonomy): domain Eukaryota; kingdom Metazoa; phylum Chordata; class Mammalia; order Artiodactyla; family Delphinidae; genus Orcinus; species Orcinus orca. The sequence goes on along the minus strand of NC_064559.1, from coordinate 288,491 downwards.
TTGCGTTCAATAAAAGCTTAGGGCGGTCTCGGTGGTACGTTAGTGAAGTTATCTGGGGACACCTTAGCCACGTACATTGTGTTGGAGAGGCACCGAGAATTCAGGAGTTCTCAAAGTTCGAGGACACAGGTGCCTTACACGTAGGCTCGGTGGCAGCCGTGGACATGGCAGTGATTTGGAGAACGTTGTATTAGTCGGCTCTTGCTGTGGTAATGCTTTGCAACACATCTCCCCAAAACTCACTTACGTAAAGAAGAACCTAGTTTTCTCGGACCTGTGGGCTAGCTGCAGCGGCTCTCTTGTAGACCTCTCGATGGCGGGTGTTGCTCCATGCCGTGGGTCAGTTTGAGGTCTGTCCCGCACACCTTACCGTGGAGCCCAACTGTGAGGCTGCAGGTAGGTCCCTGTCTTCTCGCAGAGTTCACTGAAACGTCAGAGGTGAGCCCAACCACACAAGGCCACGTAAGGCCTCTGCGACTCATTGAAGGCCATCGTGTCTTCCCTTGGCCTCCTGGGAACCCCCTGGCCCCAGGATGCAGCTTCCGTAGCCCAGGGCAACCGGCGGAGGGGGGCGGGCGGGGCTGCAGGAGGGTGGAACGCCGAGGTCACAGAGGGTGTGGGTGTGGCCACCTCTGCTGTGACTGAACCAAGGGCAGGGGGGCAGGGTGTCCAGGGCAGGGCCCTCAGAGCCCGGCAGGCCCAGGGGGGCGGCGCAAGCACCTAGGCCCAGGCCGAAGAGCGCCTTCTTGGTCTGCGCGGCAGGCCGGCCTCTCGCCTTGCCACTCAGGCCGCGCTCCCGCTTGAAGTGTGTGTGGCACGCGTCCGCGGAGTACACCTCGCTGCACAGGTAGCCGTGGGACTGGGCGTCGTAGCTTCCTGCGAGGCGGCCGGAGGTCCCGCAGGCGGGTGGGTCCCTGGCACAGACGCGCGGAGCGGCTCCTGCCCGGCCCCCCTGAGAACCGTCGCCGTTCCGTAAGGCGGGGCGCCTGCTTCAGAATGTAAATCACGTGTCCGCTCTATGGATACGCTGTTTAGTTTACCAGGCAAGACTTTCTTGGCGAAAGAAGCAGCGTTGGCTTGCGTTCTCGAGCGGGCTTCTCATCTGGCTGTGCACTGGTACTCTCTCTCTGGGTGTGCTAGTCCGCAGGGCAGGGCATCCCCTGGGCAGGGTGGAGCGTGATCTCTGCGGCCTCGTCTTGCAGCTCCTTCCTTTCATTCTCAATCATCCTGCCCACGGTGGCCTCCTCTCAGGCCTGCATACTTACAACGGCGCATCGCCCGTGCTGCCCCTCTGCAGGAAGTGCCCCTCTGTTTAGTTTGCAGCTGACTGATGCCGCCTCACCCTTCTCATCTCTTCTCAGGTGTCACTTGGTCAAGAAAGCGTCCCCTTACCGACTCAACTCATCACGTCCCCCTACCGTAGCTCACGTGACACCACGCACCTCTCGCTTATGGCCGTCGTCGCCTTTCACATCCAGTTTCAGGTAGGTAAGTTTACCCCGTGGTCCGTGAGGAAGAAGAGATCACGCCTGTTTTGCTTGCTCTTGATTCCCAGCGACCAGCCCGGTTACTGATAACCTCTGTTAGAGGGAGAAAGGAATGCACCCAATCCCTGGTGAAGCCCTGACCGTTTTCCTTTCTAGTGTCCCTCGTACTCCTCCCTGCCATCTGTGTCGCCCTTACTCCGCGTCTACCGGTTATGAGTTTACACCTGGCTTACGGTGACTGCTTCGGAGAATCGCATGCCTTTCTACCTCCCTCGCTGCGACCTCTCCTACACCTCCCAGGGCTCTTGGGTTATGCCCTTGCCCTCTTCCGAGCCGTCCGTGGCACCCGCTGTCATCCCCATACGGCCAAGCTCCTAAGACTGACACTCAAGGCCCTCCGTAATTTGGCTTCAGTTTCACTTTCTAGACGTTTCAAGGAAGAACGGGGTCTAAATATCTGTGCACCTCTGCTCCGTTTCATATCTACCCACGAGGTTAATTGTTTTGTTTCTTCCAGTCCACCTATTTTGCACCTGCTTCTCTGGGAAGACTTCACTGAGAATCCAGGCGATTTCTGGATCCCTTCTCTCCCCTGAAGCTGTAAACTGTTTAACAAGACATGTGCGGAACGGCCGTAAGGTAATCTACATCTTGTCTCCCTCTCTGGTATCTAACCTCCCTGCGAATGGGGGGTACGTCTCCGTGTTCTGTGCGGTTTTCAGCACAGTACTCTCTACACGTAGTGGATATTTGCTTTGGTAAGTGAACGAATAAGTGAATGAGTCACCAAGAAGAGGGTATTGTCTCATTCTTTCTCTCTTTCTCCACTTTCAAGTTTCTTTAGTTAGTTTCCTCAGACAAAAGGTTTCTTTGTAGCTACACAGTGGCCAGGTCCACAGAATGTTGCAGATAGCTGCTGAAAACATCCCTCCTCCACTTGAGAATGGCTTGCTCTCCCTCTCAAGCGGAGAGAGCTGGGATTCGATATTTAATTAAGCGCCTCTGTTCACTTGGCATTTAGAGGCACCAGGGGGCGTTAGTGCTCTACACCCGGTGAAATGCCTGTTTCGTTTGTGATTTTCCTTTGTGAAAAACAACTATCCGCAGAGTGTTTTGTGCCGATTTTCCATCCTTTTAGATTGACGGAAAGCATTTTACCGACGTCGAAACGGAAAACGAATAGAAAGAGCGTTGCATTGCGTTCAATAAAAGCTTAGGGCGGTCTCGGTGGTACGTTAGTGAAGTTATCTGGGGACACCTTAGCCACGTACATTGTGTTGGAGAGGCACCGAGAATTCAGGAGTTCTCAAAGTTCGAGGACACAGGTGCCTTACACGTAGGCTCGGTGGCAGCCGTGGACATGGCAGTGATTTGGAGAACGTTGTATTAGTCGGCTCTTGCTGTGGTAATGCTTTGCAACACATCTCCCCAAAACTCACTTACGTAAAGAAGAACCTAGTTTTCTCGGACCTGTGGGCTAGCTGCAGCGGCTCTCTTGTAGACCTCTCGATGGCGGGTGTTGCTCCATGCCGTGGGTCAGTTTGAGGTCTGTCCCGCACACCTTACCGTGGAGCCCAACTGTGAGGCTGCAGGTAGGTCCCTGTCTTCTCGCAGAGTTCACTGAAACGTCAGAGGTGAGCCCAACCACACAAGGCCACGTAAGGCCTCTGCGACTCATTGAAGGCCATCGTGTCTTCCCTTGGCCTCCTGGGAACCCCCTGGCCCCAGGATGCAGCTTCCGTAGCCCAGGGCAACCGGCGGAGGGGGGCGGGCGGGGCTGCAGGAGGGTGGAACGCCGAGGTCACAGAGGGTGTGGGTGTGGCCACCTCTGCTGTGACTGAACCAAGGGCAGGGGGGCAGGGTGTCCAGGGCAGGGCCCTCAGAGCCCGGCAGGCCCAGGGGGGCGGCGCAAGCACCTAGGCCCAGGCCGAAGAGCGCCTTCTTGGTCTGCGCGGCAGGCCGGCCTCTCGCCTTGCCACTCAGGCCGCGCTCCCGCTTGAAGTGTGTGTGGCACGCGTCCGCGGAGTACACCTCGCTGCACAGGTAGCCGTGGGACTGGGCGTCGTAGCTTCCTGCGAGGCGGCCGGAGGTCCCGCAGGCGGGTGGGTCCCTGGCACAGACGCGCGGAGCGGCTCCTGCCCGGCCCCCCTGAGAACCGTCGCCGTTCCGTAAGGCGGGGCGCCTGCTTCAGAATGTAAGTCACGTGTCCGCTCTATGGATACGCTGTTTAGTTTACCAGGCAAGACTTTCTTGGCGAAAGAAGCAGCGTTGGCTTGCGTTCTCGAGCGGGCTTCTCATCTGGCTGTGCACTGGTACTCTCTCTCTGGGTGTGCTAGTCCGCAGGGCAGGGCATCCCCTGGGCAGGGTGGAGCGTGATCTCTGCGGCCTCGTCTTGCAGCTCCTTCCTTTCATTCTCAATCATCCTGCCCACGGTGGCCTCCTCTCAGGCCTGCATACTTACAACGGCGCATCGCCCGTGCTGCCCCTCTGCAGGAAGTGCCCCTCTGTTTAGTTTGCAGCTGACTGATGCCGCCTCACCCTTCTCATCTCTTCTCAGGTGTCACTTGGTCAAGAAAGCGTCCCCTTACCGACTCAACTCATCACGTCCCCCTACCGTAGCTCACGTGACACCACGCACCTCTCGCTTATGGCCGTCGTCGCCTTTCACATCCAGTTTCAGGTAGGTAAGTTTACCCCGTGGTCCGTGAGGAAGAAGAGATCACGCCTGTTTTGCTTGCTCTTGATTCCCAGCGACCAGCCCGGTTACTGATAACCTCTGTTAGAGGGAGAAAGGAATGCACCCAATCCCTGGTGAAGCCCTGACCGTTTTCCTTTCTAGTGTCCCTCGTACTCCTCCCTGCCATCTGTGTCGCCCTTACTCCGCGTCTACCGGTTATGAGTTTACACCTGGCTTACGGTGACTGCTTCGGAGAATCGCATGCCTTTCTACCTCCCTCGCTGCGACCTCTCCTACACCTCCCAGGGCTCTTGGGTTATGCCCTTGCCCTCTTCCGAGCCGTCCGTGGCACCCGCTGTCATCCCCATACGGCCAAGCTCCTAAGACTGACACTCAAGGCCCTCCGTAATTTGGCTTCAGTTTCACTTTCTAGACGTTTCAAGGAAGAACGGGGTCTAAATATCTGTGCACCTCTGCTCCGTTTCATATGTACCCACGAGGTTAATTGTTTTGTTTCTTCCAGTCCACCTATTTTGCACCTGCTTCTCTGGGAAGACTTCACTGAGAATCCAGGCGATTTCTGGATCCCTTCTCTCCCCTGAAGCTGTAAACTGTTTAACAAGACATGTGCGGAACGGCCGTAAGGTAATCTACATCTTGTCTCCCTCTCTGGTATCTAACCTCCCTGCGAATGGGGGGTACGTCTCCGTGTTCTGTGCGGTTTTCAGCACAGTACTCTCTACACGTAGTGGATATTTGCTTTGGTAAGTGAACGAATAAGTGAATGAGTCACCAAGAAGAGGGTATTGTCTCATTCTTTCTCTCTTTCTCCACTTTCAAGTTTCTTTAGTTAGTTTCCTCAGACAAAAGGTTTCTTTGTAGCTACACAGTGGCCAGGTCCACAGAATGTTGCAGATAGCTGCTGAAAACATCCCTCCTCCACTTGAGAATGGCTTGCTCTCCCTCTCAAGCGGAGAGAGCTGGGATTCGATATTTAATTAAGCGCCTCTGTTCACTTGGCATTTAGAGGCACCAGGGGGCGTTAGTGCTCTACACCCGGTGAAATGCCTGTTTCGTTTGTGATTTTCCTTTGTGAAAAACAACTATCCGCAGAGTGTTTTGTGCCGATTTTCCATCCTTTTAGATTGACGGAAAGCATTTTACCGACGTCGAAACGGAAAACGAATAGAAAGAGCGTTGCATTGCGTTCAATAAAAGCTTAGGGCGGTCTCGGTGGTACGTTAGTGAAGTTATCTGGGGACACCTTAGCCACGTACATTGTGTTGGAGAGGCACCGAGAATTCAGGAGTTCTCAAAGTTCGAGGACACAGGTGCCTTACACGTAGGCTCGGTGGCAGCCGTGGACATGGCAGTGATTTGGAGAACGTTGTATTAGTCGGCTCTTGCTGTGGTAATGCTTTGCAACACATCTCCCCAAAACTCACTTACGTAAAGAAGAACCTAGTTTTCTCGGACCTGTGGGCTAGCTGCAGCGGCTCTCTTGTAGACCTCTCGATGGCGGGTGTTGCTCCATGCCGTGGGTCAGTTTGAGGTCTGTCCCGCACACCTTACCGTGGAGCCCAACTGTGAGGCTGCAGGTAGGTCCCTGTCTTCTCGCAGAGTTCACTGAAACGTCAGAGGTGAGCCCAACCACACAAGGCCACGTAAGGCCTCTGCGACTCATTGAAGGCCATCGTGTCTTCCCTTGGCCTCCTGGGAACCCCCTGGCCCCAGGATGCAGCTTCCGTAGCCCAGGGCAACCGGCGGAGGGGGGCGGGCGGGGCTGCAGGAGGGTGGAACGCCGAGGTCACAGAGGGTGTGGGTGTGGCCACCTCTGCTGTGACTGAACCAAGGGCAGGGGGGCAGGGTGTCCAGGGCAGGGCCCTCAGAGCCCGGCAGGCCCAGGGGGGCGGCGCAAGCACCTAGGCCCAGGCCGAAGAGCGCCTTCTTGGTCTGCGCGGCAGGCCGGCCTCTCGCCTTGCCACTCAGGCCGCGCTCCCGCTTGAAGTGTGTGTGGCACGCGTCCGCGGAGTCCACCTCGCTGCACAGGTAGCCGTGGGACTGGGCGTCGTAGCTTCCTGCGAGGCGGCCGGAGGTCCCGCAGGCGGGTGGGTCCCTGGCACAGACGCGCGGAGCGGCTCCTGCCCGGCCCCCCGAGAACCGTCGCCGTTCCGTAAGGCGGGGCGCCTGCTTCAGAATGTAAGTCACGTGTCCGCTCTATGGATACGCTGTTTAGTTTACCAGGCAAGACTTTCTTGGCGAAAGAAGCAGCGTTGGCTTGCGTTCTCGAGCGGGCTTCTCATCTGGCTGTGCACTGGTACTCTCTCTCTGGGTGTGCTAGTCCGCAGGGCAGGGCATCCCCTGGGCAGGGTGGAGCGTGATCTCTGCGGCCTCGTCTTGCAGCTCCTTCCTTTCATTCTCAATCATCCTGCCCACGGTGGCCTCCTCTCAGGCCTGCATACTTACAACGGCGCATCGCCCGTGCTGCCCCTCTGCAGGAAGTGCCCCTCTGTTTAGTTTGCAGCTGACTGATGCCGCCTCACCCTTCTCATCTCTTCTCAGGTGTCACTTGGTCAAGAAAGCGTCCCCTTACCGACTCAACTCATCACGTCCCCCTACCGTAGCTCACGTGACACCACGCACCTCTCGCTTATGGCCGTCGTCGCCTTTCACATCCAGTTTCAGGTAGGTAAGTTTACCCCGTGGTCCGTGAGGAAGAAGAGATCACGCCTGTTTTGCTTGCTCTTGATTCCCAGCGACCAGCCCGGTTACTGATAACCTCTGTTAGAGGGAGAAAGGAATGCACCCAATCCCTGGTGAAGCCCTGACCGTTTTCCTTTCTAGTGTCCCTCGTACTCCTCCCTGCCATCTGTGTCGCCCTTACTCCGCGTCTACCGGTTATGAGTTTACACCTGGCTTACGGTGACTGCTTCGGAGAATCGCATGCCTTTCTACCTCCCTCGCTGCGACCTCTCCTACACCTCCCAGGGCTCTTGGGTTATGCCCTTGCCCTCTTCCGAGCCGTCCGTGGCACCCGCTGTCATCCCCATACGGCCAAGCTCCTAAGACTGACACTCAAGGCCCTCCGTAATTTGGCTTCAGTTTCACTTTCTAGACGTTTCAAGGAAGAACGGGGTCTAAATATCTGTGCACCTCTGCTCCGTTTCATATGTACCCACGAGGTTAATTGTTTTGTTTCTTCCAGTCCACCTATTTTGCACCTGCTTCTCTGGGAAGACTTCACTGAGAATCCAGGCGATTTCTGGATCCCTTCTCTCCCCTGAAGCTGTAAACTGTTTAACAAGACATGTGCGGAACGGCCGTAAGGTAATCTACATCTTGTCTCCCTCTCTGGTATCTAACCTCCCTGCGAATGGGGGGTACGTCTCCGTGTTCTGTGCGGTTTTCAGCACAGTACTCTCTACACGTAGTGGATATTTGCTTTGGTAAGTGAACGAATAAGTGAATGAGTCACCAAGAAGAGGGTATTGTCTCATTCTTTCTCTCTTTCTCCACTTTCAAGTTTCTTTAGTTAGTTTCCTCAGACAAAAGGTTTCTTTGTAGCTACACAGTGGCCAGGTCCACAGAATGTTGCAGATAGCTGCTGAAAACATCCCTCCTCCACTTGAGAATGGCTTGCTCTCCCTCTCAAGCGGAGAGAGCTGGGATTCGATATTTAATTAAGCGCCTCTGTTCACTTGGCATTTAGAGGCACCAGGGGGCGTTAGTGCTCTACACCCGGTGAAATGCCTGTTTCGTTTGTGATTTTCCTTTGTGAAAAACAACTATCCGCAGAGTGTTTTGTGCCGATTTTCCATCCTTTTAGATTGACGGAAAGCATTTTACCGACGTCGAAACGGAAAACGAATAGAAAGAGCGTTGCATTGCGTTCAATAAAAGCTTAGGGCGGTCTCGGTGGTACGTTAGTGAAGTTATCTGGGGACACCTTAGCCACGTACATTGTGTTGGAGAGGCACCGAGAATTCAGGAGTTCTCAAAGTTCGAGGACACAGGTGCCTTACACGTAGGCTCGGTGGCAGCCGTGGACATGGCAGTGATTTGGAGAACGTTGTATTAGTCGGCTCTTGCTGTGGTAATGCTTTGCAACACATCTCCCCAAAACTCACTTACGTAAAGAAGAACCTAGTTTTCTCGGACCTGTGGGCTAGCTGCAGCGGCTCTCTTGTAGACCTCTCGATGGCGGGTGTTGCTCCATGCCGTGGGTCAGTTTGAGGTCTGTCCCGCACACCTTACCGTGGAGCCCAACTGTGAGGCTGCAGGTAGGTCCCTGTCTTCTCGCAGAGTTCACTGAAACGTCAGAGGTGAGCCCAACCACACAAGGCCACGTAAGGCCTCTGCGACTCATTGAAGGCCATCGTGTCTTCCCTTGGCCTCCTGGGAACCCCCTGGCCCCAGGATGCAGCTTCCGTAGCCCAGGGCAACCGGCGGAGGGGGGCGGGCGGGGCTGCAGGAGGGTGGAACGCCGAGGTCACAGAGGGTGTGGGTGTGGCCACCTCTGCTGTGACTGAACCAAGGGCAGGGGGGCAGGGTGTCCAGGGCAGGGCCCTCAGAGCCCGGCAGGCCCAGGGGGGCGGCGCAAGCACCTAGGCCCAGGCCGAAGAGCGCCTTCTTGGTCTGCGCGGCAGGCCGGCCTCTCGCCTTGCCACTCAGGCCGCGCTCCCGCTTGAAGTGTGTGTGGCACGCGTCCGCGGAGTACACCTCGCTGCACAGGTAGCCGTGGGACTGGGCGTCGTAGCTTCCTGCGAGGCGGCCGGAGGTCCCGCAGGCGGGTGGGTCCCTGGCACAGACGCGCGGAGCGGCTCCTGCCCGGCCCCCCTGAGAACCGTCGCCGTTCCGTAAGGCGGGGCGCCTGCTTCAGAATGTAAGTCACGTGTCCGCTCTATGGATACGCTGTTTAGTTTACCAGGCAAGACTTTCTTGGCGAAAGAAGCAGCGTTGGCTTGCGTTCTCGAGCGGGCTTCTCATCTGGCTGTGCACTGGTACTCTCTCTCTGGGTGTGCTAGTCCGCAGGGCAGGGCATCCCCTGGGCAGGGTGGAGCGTGATCTCTGCGGCCTCGTCTTGCAGCTCCTTCCTTTCATTCTCAATCATCCTGCCCACGGTGGCCTCCTCTCAGGCCTGCATACTTACAACGGCGCATCGCCCGTGCTGCCCCTCTGCAGGAAGTGCCCCTCTGTTTAGTTTGCAGCTGACTGATGCCGCCTCACCCTTCTCATCTCTTCTCAGGTGTCACTTGGTCAAGAAAGCGTCCCCTTACCGACTCAACTCATCACGTCCCCCTACCGTAGCTCACGTGACACCACGCACCTCTCGCTTATGGCCGTCGTCGCCTTTCACATCCAGTTTCAGGTAGGTAAGTTTACCCCGTGGTCCGTGAGGAAGAAGAGATCACGCCTGTTTTGCTTGCTCTTGATTCCCAGCGACCAGCCCGGTTACTGATAACCTCTGTTAGAGGGAGAAAGGAATGCACCCAATCCCTGGTGAAGCCCTGACCGTTTTCCTTTCTAGTGTCCCTCGTACTCCTCCCTGCCATCTGTGTCGCCCTTACTCCGCGTCTACCGTTTATGAGTTTACACCTGGCTTACGGTGACTGCTTCGGAGAATCGCATGCCTTTCTACCTCCCTCGCTGCGACCTCCCCTACACCTCCCAGGGCTCTTGGGTTATGCCCTTGCCCTCTTCCGAGCCGTCCGTGGCACCCGCTGTCATCCCCATACGGCCAAGCTCCTAAGACTGACACTCAAGGCCCTCCGTAATTTGGCTTCAGTTTCACTTTCTAGACGTTTCAAGGAAGAACGGGGTCTAAATATCTGTGCACCTCTGCTCCGTTTCATATCTACCCACGAGGTTAATTGTTTTGTTTCTTCCAGTCCACCTATTTTGCACCTGCTTCTCTGGGAAGACTTCACTGAGAATCCAGGCGATTTCTGGATCCCTTCTCTCCCCTGAAGCTGTAAACTGTTTAACAAGACATGTGCGGAACGGCCGTAAGGTAATCTACATCTTGTCTCCCTCTCTGGTATCTAACCTCCCTGCGAATGGGGGGTACGTCTCCGTGTTCTGTGCGGTTTTCAGCACAGTACTCTCTACACGTAGTGGATATTTGCTTTGGTAAGTGAACGAATAAGTGAATGAGTCACCAAGAAGAGGGTATTGTCTCATTCTTTCTCTCTTTCTCCACTTTCAAGTTTCTTTAGTTAGTTTCCTCAGACAAAAGGTTTCTTTGTAGCTACACAGTGGCCAGGTCCACAGAATGTTGCAGATAGCTGCTGAAAACATCCCTCCTCCACTTGAGAATGGCTTGCTCTCCCTCTCAAGCGGAGAGAGCTGGGATTCGATATTTAATTAAGCGCCTCTGTTCACTTGGCATTTAGAGGCACCAGGGGGCGTTAGTGCTCTACACCCGGTGAAATGCCTGTTTCGTTTGTGATTTTCCTTTGTGAAAAACAACTATCCGCAGAGTGTTTTGTGCCGATTTTCCATCCTTTTAGATTGACGGAAAGCATTTTACCGACGTCGAAACGGAAAACGAATAGAAAGAGCGTTGCATTGCGTTCAATAAAAGCTTAGGGCGGTCTCGGTGGTACGTTAGTGAAGTTATCTGGGGACACCTTAGCCACGTACATTGTGTTGGAGAGGCACCGAGAATTCAGGAGTTCTCAAAGTTCGAGGACACAGGTGCCTTACACGTAGGCTCGGTGGCAGCCGTGGACATGGCAGTGATTTGGAGAACGTTGTATTAGTCGGCTCTTGCTGTGGTAATGCTTTGCAACACATCTCCCCAAAACTCACTTACGTAAAGAAGAACCTAGTTTTCTCGGACCTGTGGGCTAGCTGCAGCGGCTCTCTTGTAGACCTCTCGATGGCGGGTGTTGCTCCATGCCGTGGGTCAGTTTGAGGTCTGTCCCGCACACCTTACCGTGGAGCCCAACTGTGAGGCTGCAGGTAGGTCCCTGTCTTCTCGCAGAGTTCACTGAAACGTCAGAGGTGAGCCCAACCACACAAGGCCACGTAAGGCCTCTGCGACTCATTGAAGGCCATCGTGTCTTCCCTTGGCCTCCTGGGAACCCCCTGGCCCCAGGATGCAGCTTCCGTAGCCCAGGGCAACCGGCGGAGGGGGGCGGGCGGGGCTGCAGGAGGGTGGAACGCCGAGGTCACAGAGGGTGTGGGTGTGGCCACCTCTGCTGTGACTGAACCAAGGGCAGGGGGGCAGGGTGTCCAGGGCAGGGCCCTCAGAGCCCGGCAGGCCCAGGGGGGCGGCGCAAGCACCTAGGCCCAGGCCGAAGAGCGCCTTCTTGGTCTGCGCGGCAGGCCGGCCTCTCGCCTTGCCACTCAGGCCGCGCTCCCGCTTGAAGTGTGTGTGGCACGCGTCCGCGGAGTACACCTCGCTGCACAGGTAGCCGTGGGACTGGGCGTCGTAGCTTCCTGCGAGGCGGCCGGAGGTCCCGCAGGCGGGTGGGTCCCTGGCACAGACGCGCGGAGCGGCTCCTGCCCGGCCCCCCTGAGAACCGTCGCCGTTCCGTAAGGCGGGGCGCCTGCTTCAGAATGTAAATCACGTGTCCGCTCTATGGATACGCTGTTTAGTTTACCAGGCAAGACTTTCTTGGCGAAAGAAGCAGCGTTGGCTTGCGTTCTCGAGCGGGCTTCTCATCTGGCTGTGCACTGGTACTCTCTCTCTGGGTGTGCTAGTCCGCAGGGCAGGGCATCCCCTGGGCAGGGTGGAGCGTGATCTCTGCGGCCTCGTCTTGCAGCTCCTTCCTTTCATTCTCAATCATCCTGCCCACGGTGGCCTCCTCTCAGGCCTGCATACTTACAACGGCGCATCGCCCGTGCTGCCCCTCTGCAGGAAGTGTCCCTCTGTTTAGTTTGCAGCTGACTGATGCCGCCTCACCCTTCTCATCTCTTCTCAGGTGTCACTTGGTCAAGAAAGCGTCCCCTTACCGACTCAACTCATCACGTCCCCCTACCGTAGCTCACGTGACACCACGCACCTCTCGCTTATGGCCGTCGTCGCCTTTCACATCCAGTTTCAGGTAGGTAAGTTTACCCCGTGGTCCGTGAGGAAGAAGAGATCACGCCTGTTTTGCTTGCTCTTGATTCCCAGCGACCAGCCCGGTTACTGATAACCTCTGTTAGAGGGAGAAAGGAATGCACCCAATCCCTGGTGAAGCCCTGACCGTTTTCCTTTCTAGTGTCCCTCGTACTCCTCCCTGCCATCTGTGTCGCCCTTACTCCGCGTCTACCGTTTATGAGTTTACACCTGGCTTACGGTGACTGCTTCGGAGAATCGCATGCCTTTCTACCTCCCTCGCTGCGACCTCCCCTACACCTCCCAGGGCTCTTGGGTTATGCCCTTGCCCTCTTCCGAGCCGTCCGTGGCACCCGCTGTCATCCCCATACGGCCAAGCTCCTAAGACTGACACTCAAGGCCCTCCGTAATTTGGCTTCAGTTTCACTTTCTAGACGTTTCAAGGAAGAACGGGGTCTAAATATCTGTGCACCTCTGCTCCGTTTCATATGTACCCACGAGGTTAATTGTTTTGTTTCTTCCAGTCCACCTATTTCGCACCTGCTTCTCTGGGAAGACTTCACTGAGAATCCAGGCGATTTCTGGATCCCTTCTCTCCCCTGAAGCTGTAAACTGTTTAACAAGACATGTGCGGAACGGCCGTAAGGTAATCTACATCTTGTCTCCCTCTCTGGTATCTAACCTCCCTGCGAATGGGGGGTACGTCTCCGTGTTCTGTGCGGTTTTCAGCACAGTACTCTCTACACGTAGTGGATATTTGCTTTGGTAAGTGAACGAATAAGTGAATGAGTCACCAAGAAGAGGGTATTGTCTCATTCTTTCTCTCTTTCTCCACTTTCAAGTTTCTTTAGTTAGTTTCCTCAGACAAAAGGTTTCTTTGTAGCTACACAGTGGCCAGGTCCACAGAATGTTGCAGATAGCTGCTGAAAACATCCCTCCTCCACTTGAGAATGGCTTGCTCTCCCTCTCAAGCGGAGAGAGCTGGGATTCGATATTTAATTAAGCGCCTCTGTTCACTTGGCATTTAGAGGCACCAGGGGGCGTTAGTGCTCTACACCCGGTGAAATGCCTGTTTCGTTTGTGATTTTCCTTTGTGAAAAACAACTATCCGCAGAGTGTTTTGTGCCGATTTTCCATCCTTTTAGATTGACGGAAAGCATTTTACCGACGTCGAAACGGAAAACGAATAGAAAGAGCGTTGCATTGCGTTCAATAAAAGCTTAGGGCGGTCTCGGTGGTACGTTAGTGAAGTTATCTGGGGACACCTTAGCCACGTACATTGTGTTGGAGAGGCACCGAGAATTCAGGAGTTCTCAAAGTTCGAGGACACAGGTGCCTTACACGTAGGCTCGGTGGCAGCCGTGGACATGGCAGTGATTTGGAGAACGTTGTATTAGTCGGCTCTTGCTGTGGTAATGCTTTGCAACACATCTCCCCAAAACTCACTTACGTAAAGAAGAACCTAGTTTTCTCGGACCTGTGGGCTAGCTGCAGCGGCTCTCTTGTAGACCTCTCGATGGCGGGTGTTGCTCCATGCCGTGGGTCAGTTTGAGGTCTGTCCCGCACACCTTACCGTGGAGCCCAACTGTGAGGCTGCAGGTAGGTCCCTGTCTTCTCGCAGAGTTCACTGAAACGTCAGAGGTGAGCCCAACCACACAAGGCCACGTAAGGCCTCTGCGACTCATTGAAGGCCATCGTGTCTTCCCTTGGCCTCCTGGGAACCCCCTGGCCCCAGGATGCAGCTTCCGTAGCCCAGGGCAACCGGCGGAGGGGGGCGGGCGGGGCTGCAGGAGGGTGGAACGCCGAGGTCACAGAGGGTGTGGGTGTGGCCACCTCTGCTGTGACTGAACCAAGGGCAGGGGGGCAGGGTGTCCAGGGCAGGGCCCTCAGAGCCCGGCAGGCCCAGGGGGGCGGCGCAAGCACCTAGGCCCAGGCCGAAGAGCGCCTTCTTGGTCTGCGCGGCAGGCCGGCCTCTCGCCTTGCCACTCAGGCCGCGCTCCCGCTTGAAGTGTGTGTGGCACGCGTCCGCGGAGTACACCTCGCTGCACAGGTAGCCGTGGGACTGGGCGTCGTAGCTTCCTGCGAGGCGGCCGGAGGTCCCGCAGGCGGGTGGGTCCCTGGCACAGACGCGCGGAGCGGCTCCTGCCCGGCCCCCCTGAGAACCGTCGCCGTTCCGTAAGGCGGGGCGCCTGCTTCAGAATGTAAATCACGTGTCCGCTCTATGGATACGCTGTTTAGTTTACCAGGCAAGACTTTCTTGGCGAAAGAAGCAGCGTTGGCTTGCGTTCTCGAGCGGGCTTCTCATCTGGCTGTGCACTGGTACTCTCTCTCTGGGTGTGCTAGTCCGCAGGGCAGGGCATCCCCTGGGCAGGGTGGAGCGTGATCTCTGCGGCCTCGTCTTGCAGCTCCTTCCTTTCATTCTCAATCATCCTGCCCACGGTGGCCTCCTCTCAGGCCTGCATACTTACAACGGCGCATCGCCCGTGCTGCCCCTCTGCAGGAAGTGCCCCTCTGTTTAGTTTGCAGCTGACTGATGCCGCCTCACCCTTCTCATCTCTTCTCAGGTGTCACTTGGTCAAGAAAGCGTCCCCTTACCGACTCAACTCATCACGTCCCCCTACCGTAGCTCACGTGACACCACGCACCTCTCGCTTATGGCCGTCGTCGCCTTTCACATCCAGTTTCAGGTAGGTAAGTTTACCCCGTGGTCCGTGAGGAAGAAGAGATCACGCCTGTTTTGCTTGCTCTTGATTCCCAGCGACCAGCCCGGTTACTGATAACCTCTGTTAGAGGGAGAAAGGAATGCACCCAATCCCTGGT
Organism: Orcinus orca; assembly: GCF_937001465.1. NCBI lineage: Eukaryota > Metazoa > Chordata > Mammalia > Artiodactyla > Delphinidae > Orcinus > Orcinus orca. Next base: position 273,460 of record NC_064559.1, on the reverse strand, counting down.
GAAGCCCTGACCGTTTTCCTTTCTAGTGTCCCTCGTACTCCTCCCTGCCATCTGTGTCGCCCTTACTCCGCGTCTACCGTTTATGAGTTTACACCTGGCTTACGGTGACTGCTTCGGAGAATCGCATGCCTTTCTACCTCCCTCGCTGCGACCTCCCCTACACCTCCCAGGGCTCTTGGGTTATGCCCTTGCCCTCTTCCGAGCCGTCCGTGGCACCCGCTGTCATCCCCATACGGCCAAGCTCCTAAGACTGACACTCAAGGCCCTCCGTAATTTGGCTTCAGTTTCACTTTCTAGACGTTTCAAGGAAGAACGGGGTCTAAATATCTGTGCACCTCTGCTCCGTTTCATATGTACCCACGAGGTTAATTGTTTTGTTTCTTCCAGTCCACCTATTTCGCACCTGCTTCTCTGGGAAGACTTCACTGAGAATCCAGGCGATTTCTGGATCCCTTCTCTCCCCTGAAGCTGTAAACTGTTTAACAAGACATGTGCGGAACGGCCGTAAGGTAATCTACATCTTGTCTCCCTCTCTGGTATCTAACCTCCCTGCGAATGGGGGGTACGTCTCCGTGTTCTGTGCGGTTTTCAGCACAGTACTCTCTACACGTAGTGGATATTTGCTTTGGTAAGTGAACGAATAAGTGAATGAGTCACCAAGAAGAGGGTATTGTCTCATTCTTTCTCTCTTTCTCCACTTTCAAGTTTCTTTAGTTAGTTTCCTCAGACAAAAGGTTTCTTTGTAGCTACACAGTGGCCAGGTCCACAGAATGTTGCAGATAGCTGCTGAAAACATCCCTCCTCCACTTGAGAATGGCTTGCTCTCCCTCTCAAGCGGAGAGAGCTGGGATTCGATATTTAATTAAGCGCCTCTGTTCACTTGGCATTTAGAGGCACCAGGGGGCGTTAGTGCTCTACACCCGGTGAAATGCCTGTTTCGTTTGTGATTTTCCTTTGTGAAAAACAACTATCCGCAGAGTGTTTTGTGCCGATTTTCCATCCTTTTAGATTGACGGAAAGCATTTTACCGACGTCGAAACGGAAAACGAATAGAAAGAGCGTTGCATTGCGTTCAATAAAAGCTTAGGGCGGTCTCGGTGGTACGTTAGTGAAGTTATCTGGGGACACCTTAGCCACGTACATTGTGTTGGAGAGGCACCGAGAATTCAGGAGTTCTCAAAGTTCGAGGACACAGGTGCCTTACACGTAGGCTCGGTGGCAGCCGTGGACATGGCAGTGATTTGGAGAACGTTGTATTAGTCGGCTCTTGCTGTGGTAATGCTTTGCAACACATCTCCCCAAAACTCACTTACGTAAAGAAGAACCTAGTTTTCTCGGACCTGTGGGCTAGCTGCAGCGGCTCTCTTGTAGACCTCTCGATGGCGGGTGTTGCTCCATGCCGTGGGTCAGTTTGAGGTCTGTCCCGCACACCTTACCGTGGAGCCCAACTGTGAGGCTGCAGGTAGGTCCCTGTCTTCTCGCAGAGTTCACTGAAACGTCAGAGGTGAGCCCAACCACACAAGGCCACGTAAGGCCTCTGCGACTCACTGAAGGCCATCGTGTCTTCCCTTGGCCTCCTGGGAACCCCCTGGCCCCAGGATGCAGCTTCCGTAGCCCAGGGCAACCGGCGGAGGGGGGCGGGCGGGGCTGCAGGAGGGTGGAACGCCGAGGTCACAGAGGGTGTGGGTGTGGCCACCTCTGCTGTGACTGAACCAAGGGCAGGGGGGCAGGGTGTCCAGGGCAGGGCCCTCAGAGCCCGGCAGGCCCAGGGGGGCGGCGCAAGCACCTAGGCCCAGGCCGAAGAGCGCCTTCTTGGTCTGCGCGGCAGGCCGGCCTCTCGCCTTGCCACTCAGGCCGCGCTCCCGCTTGAAGTGTGTGTGGCACGCGTCCGCGGAGTACACCTCGCTGCACAGGTAGCCGTGGGACTGGGCGTCGTAGCTTCCTGCGAGGCGGCCGGAGGTCCCGCAGGCGGGTGGGTCCCTGGCACAGACGCGCGGAGCGGCTCCTGCCCGGCCCCCCTGAGAACCGTCGCCGTTCCGTAAGGCGGGGCGCCTGCTTCAGAATGTAAATCACGTGTCCGCTCTATGGATACGCTGTTTAGTTTACCAGGCAAGACTTTCTTGGCGAAAGAAGCAGCGTTGGCTTGCGTTCTCGAGCGGGCTTCTCATCTGGCTGTGCACTGGTACTCTCTCTCTGGGTGTGCTAGTCCGCAGGGCAGGGCATCCCCTGGGCAGGGTGGAGCGTGATCTCTGCGGCCTCGTCTTGCAGCTCCTTCCTTTCATTCTCAATCATCCTGCCCACGGTGGCCTCCTCTCAGGCCTGCATACTTACAACGGCGCATCGCCCGTGCTGCCCCTCTGCAGGAAGTGCCCCTCTGTTTAGTTTGCAGCTGACTGATGCCGCCTCACCCTTCTCATCTCTTCTCAGGTGTCACTTGGTCAAGAAAGCGTCCCCTTACCGACTCAACTCATCACGTCCCCCTACCGTAGCTCACGTGACACCACGCACCTCTCGCTTATGGCCGTCGTCGCCTTTCACATCCAGTTTCAGGTAGGTAAGTTTACCCCGTGGTCCGTGAGGAAGAAGAGATCACGCCTGTTTTGCTTGCTCTTGATTCCCAGCGACCAGCCCGGTTACTGATAACCTCTGTTAGAGGGAGAAAGGAATGCACCCAATCCCTGGTGAAGCCCTGACCGTTTTCCTTTCTAGTGTCCCTCGTACTCCTCCCTGCCATCTATGTCGCCCTTACTCCGCGTCTACCGTTTATGAGTTTACACCTGGCTTACGGTGACTGCTTCGGAGAATCGCATGCCTTTCTACCTCCCTCGCTGCGACCTCCCCTACACCTCCCAGGGCTCTTGGGTTATGCCCTTGCCCTCTTCCGAGCCGTCCGTGGCACCCGCTGTCATCCCCATACGGCCAAGCTCCTAAGACTGACACTCAAGGCCCTCCGTAATTTGGCTTCAGTTTCACTTTCTAGACGTTTCAAGGAAGAACGGGGTCTAAATATCTGTGCACCTCTGCTCCGTTTCATATGTACCCACGAGGTTAATTGTTTTGTTTCTTCCAGTCCACCTATTTCGCACCTGCTTCTCTGGGAAGACTTCACTGAGAATCCAGGCGATTTCTGGATCCCTTCTCTCCCCTGAAGCTGTAAACTGTTTAACAAGACATGTGCGGAACGGCCGTAAGGTAATCTACATCTTGTCTCCCTCTCTGGTATCTAACCTCCCTGCGAATGGGGGGTACGTCTCCGTGTTCTGTGCGGTTTTCAGCACAGTACTCTCTACACGTAGTGGATATTTGCTTTGGTAAGTGAACGAATAAGTGAATGAGTCACCAAGAAGAGGGTATTGTCTCATTCTTTCTCTCTTTCTCCACTTTCAAGTTTCTTTAGTTAGTTTCCTCAGACAAAAGGTTTCTTTGTAGCTACACAGTGGCCAGGTCCACAGAATGTTGCAGATAGCTGCTGAAAACATCCCTCCTCCACTTGAGAATGGCTTGCTCTCCCTCTCAAGCGGAGAGAGCTGGGATTCGATATTTAATTAAGCGCCTCTGTTCACTTGGCATTTAGAGGCACCAGGGGGCGTTAGTGCTCTACACCCGGTGAAATGCCTGTTTCGTTTGTGATTTTCCTTTGTGAAAAACAACTATCCGCAGAGTGTTTTGTGCCGATTTTCCATCCTTTTAGATTGACGGAAAGCATTTTACCGACGTCGAAACGGAAAACGAATAGAAAGAGCGTTGCATTGCGTTCAATAAAAGCTTAGGGCGGTCTCGGTGGTACGTTAGTGAAGTTATCTGGGGACACCTTAGCCACGTACATTGTGTTGGAGAGGCACCGAGAATTCAGGAGTTCTCAAAGTTCGAGGACACAGGTGCCTTACACGTAGGCTCGGTGGCAGCCGTGGACATGGCAGTGATTTGGAGAACGTTGTATTAGTCGGCTCTTGCTGTGGTAATGCTTTGCAACACATCTCCCCAAAACTCACTTACGTAAAGAAGAACCTAGTTTTCTCGGACCTGTGGGCTAGCTGCAGCGGCTCTCTTGTAGACCTCTCGATGGCGGGTGTTGCTCCATGCCGTGGGTCAGTTTGAGGTCTGTCCCGCACACCTTACCGTGGAGCCCAACTGTGAGGCTGCAGGTAGGTCCCTGTCTTCTCGCAGAGTTCACTGAAACGTCAGAGGTGAGCCCAACCACACAAGGCCACGTAAGGCCTCTGCGACTCATTGAAGGCCATCGTGTCTTCCCTTGGCCTCCTGGGAACCCCCTGGCCCCAGGATGCAGCTTCCGTAGCCCAGGGCAACCGGCGGAGGGGGGCGGGCGGGGCTGCAGGAGGGTGGAACGCCGAGGTCACAGAGGGTGTGGGTGTGGCCACCTCTGCTGTGACTGAACCAAGGGCAGGGGGGCAGGGTGTCCAGGGCAGGGCCCTCAGAGCCCGGCAGGCCCAGGGGGGCGGCGCAAGCACCTAGGCCCAGGCCGAAGAGCGCCTTCTTGGTCTGCGCGGCAGGCCGGCCTCTCGCCTTGCCACTCAGGCCGCGCTCCCGCTTGAAGTGTGTGTGGCACGCGTCCGCGGAGTACACCTCGCTGCACAGGTAGCCGTGGGACTGGGCGTCGTAGCTTCCTGCGAGGCGGCCGGAGGTCCCGCAGGCGGGTGGGTCCCTGGCACAGACGCGCGGAGCGGCTCCTGCCCGGCCCCCCGAGAACCGTCGCCGTTCCGTAAGGCGGGGCGCCTGCTTCAGAATGTAAGTCACGTGTCCGCTCTATGGATACGCTGTTTAGTTTACCAGGCAAGACTTTCTTGGCGAAAGAAGCAGCGTTGGCTTGCGTTCTCGAGCGGGCTTCTCATCTGGCTGTGCACTGGTACTCTCTCTCTGGGTGTGCTAGTCCGCAGGGCAGGGCATCCCCTGGGCAGGGTGGAGCGTGATCTCTGCGGCCTCGTCTTGCAGCTCCTTCCTTTCATTCTCAATCATCCTGCCCACGGTGGCCTCCTCTCAGGCCTGCATACTTACAACGGCGCATCGCCCGTGCTGCCCCTCTGCAGGAAGTGCCCCTCTGTTTAGTTTGCAGCTGACTGATGCCGCCTCACCCTTCTCATCTCTTCTCAGGTGTCACTTGGTCAAGAAAGCGTCCCCTTACCGACTCAACTCATCACGTCCCCCTACCGTAGCTCACGTGACACCACGCACCTCTCGCTTATGGCCGTCGTCGCCTTTCACATCCAGTTTCAGGTAGGTAAGTTTACCCCGTGGTCCGTGAGGAAGAAGAGATCACGCCTGTTTTGCTTGCTCTTGATTCCCAGCGACCAGCCCGGTTACTGATAACCTCTGTTAGAGGGAGAAAGGAATGCACCCAATCCCTGGTGAAGCCCTGACCGTTTTCCTTTCTAGTGTCCCTCGTACTCCTCCCTGCCATCTGTGTCGCCCTTACTCCGCGTCTACCGGTTATGAGTTTACACCTGGCTTACGGTGACTGCTTCGGAGAATCGCATGCCTTTCTACCTCCCTCGCTGCGACCTCTCCTACACCTCCCAGGGCTCTTGGGTTATGCCCTTGCCCTCTTCCGAGCCGTCCGTGGCACCCGCTGTCATCCCCATACGGCCAAGCTCCTAAGACTGACACTCAAGGCCCTCCGTAATTTGGCTTCAGTTTCACTTTCTAGACGTTTCAAGGAAGAACGGGGTCTAAATATCTGTGCACCTCTGCTCCGTTTCATATGTACCCACGAGGTTAATTGTTTTGTTTCTTCCAGTCCACCTATTTTGCACCTGCTTCTCTGGGAAGACTTCACTGAGAATCCAGGCGATTTCTGGATCCCTTCTCTCCCCTGAAGCTGTAAACTGTTTAACAAGACATGTGCGGAACGGCCGTAAGGTAATCTACATCTTGTCTCCCTCTCTGGTATCTAACCTCCCTGCGAATGGGGGGTACGTCTCCGTGTTCTGTGCGGTTTTCAGCACAGTACTCTCTACACGTAGTGGATATTTGCTTTGGTAAGTGAACGAATAAGTGAATGAGTCACCAAGAAGAGGGTATTGTCTCATTCTTTCTCTCTTTCTCCACTTTCAAGTTTCTTTAGTTAGTTTCCTCAGACAAAAGGTTTCTTTGTAGCTACACAGTGGCCAGGTCCACAGAATGTTGCAGATAGCTGCTGAAAACATCCCTCCTCCACTTGAGAATGGCTTGCTCTCCCTCTCAAGCGGAGAGAGCTGGGATTCGATATTTAATTAAGCGCCTCTGTTCACTTGGCATTTAGAGGCACCAGGGGGCGTTAGTGCTCTACACCCGGTGAAATGCCTGTTTCGTTTGTGATTTTCCTTTGTGAAAAACAACTATCCGCAGAGTGTTTTGTGCCGATTTTCCATCCTTTTAGATTGACGGAAAGCATTTTACCGACGTCGAAACGGAAAACGAATAGAAAGAGCGTTGCATTGCGTTCAATAAAAGCTTAGGGCGGTCTCGGTGGTACGTTAGTGAAGTTATCTGGGGACACCTTAGCCACGTACATTGTGTTGGAGAGGCACCGAGAATTCAGGAGTTCTCAAAGTTCGAGGACACAGGTGCCTTACACGTAGGCTCGGTGGCAGCCGTGGACATGGCAGTGATTTGGAGAACGTTGTATTAGTCGGCTCTTGCTGTGGTAATGCTTTGCAACACATCTCCCCAAAACTCACTTACGTAAAGAAGAACCTAGTTTTCTCGGACCTGTGGGCTAGCTGCAGCGGCTCTCTTGTAGACCTCTCGATGGCGGGTGTTGCTCCATGCCGTGGGTCAGTTTGAGGTCTGTCCCGCACACCTTACCGTGGAGCCCAACTGTGAGGCTGCAGGTAGGTCCCTGTCTTCTCGCAGAGTTCACTGAAACGTCAGAGGTGAGCCCAACCACACAAGGCCACGTAAGGCCTCTGCGACTCATTGAAGGCCATCGTGTCTTCCCTTGGCCTCCTGGGAACCCCCTGGCCCCAGGATGCAGCTTCCGTAGCCCAGGGCAACCGGCGGAGGGGGGCGGGCGGGGCTGCAGGAGGGTGGAACGCCGAGGTCACAGAGGGTGTGGGTGTGGCCACCTCTGCTGTGACTGAACCAAGGGCAGGGGGGCAGGGTGTCCAGGGCAGGGCCCTCAGAGCCCGGCAGGCCCAGGGGGGCGGCGCAAGCACCTAGGCCCAGGCCGAAGAGCGCCTTCTTGGTCTGCGCGGCAGGCCGGCCTCTCGCCTTGCCACTCAGGCCGCGCTCCCGCTTGAAGTGTGTGTGGCACGCGTCCGCGGAGTACACCTCGCTGCACAGGTAGCCGTGGGACTGGGCGTCGTAGCTTCCTGCGAGGCGGCCGGAGGTCCCGCAGGCGGGTGGGTCCCTGGCACAGACGCGCGGAGCGGCTCCTGCCCGGCCCCCCTGAGAACCGTCGCCGTTCCGTAAGGCGGGGCGCCTGCTTCAGAATGTAAGTCACGTGTCCGCTCTATGGATACGCTGTTTAGTTTACCAGGCAAGACTTTCTTGGCGAAAGAAGCAGCGTTGGCTTGCGTTCTCGAGCGGGCTTCTCATCTGGCTGTGCACTGGTACTCTCTCTCTGGGTGTGCTAGTCCGCAGGGCAGGGCATCCCCTGGGCAGGGTGGAGCGTGATCTCTGCGGCCTCGTCTTGCAGCTCCTTCCTTTCATTCTCAATCATCCTGCCCACGGTGGCCTCCTCTCAGGCCTGCATACTTACAACGGCGCATCGCCCGTGCTGCCCCTCTGCAGGAAGTGCCCCTCTGTTTAGTTTGCAGCTGACTGATGCCGCCTCACCCTTCTCATCTCTTCTCAGGTGTCACTTGGTCAAGAAAGCGTCCCCTTACCGACTCAACTCATCACGTCCCCCTACCGTAGCTCACGTGACACCACGCACCTCTCGCTTATGGCCGTCGTCGCCTTTCACATCCAGTTTCAGGTAGGTAAGTTTACCCCGTGGTCCGTGAGGAAGAAGAGATCACGCCTGTTTTGCTTGCTCTTGATTCCCAGCGACCAGCCCGGTTACTGATAACCTCTGTTAGAGGGAGAAAGGAATGCACCCAATCCCTGGTGAAGCCCTGACCGTTTTCCTTTCTAGTGTCCCTCGTACTCCTCCCTGCCATCTGTGTCGCCCTTACTCCGCGTCTACCGTTTATGAGTTTACACCTGGCTTACGGTGACTGCTTCGGAGAATCGCATGCCTTTCTACCTCCCTCGCTGCGACCTCCCCTACACCTCCCAGGGCTCTTGGGTTATGCCCTTGCCCTCTTCCGAGCCGTCCGTGGCACCCGCTGTCATCCCCATACGGCCAAGCTCCTAAGACTGACACTCAAGGCCCTCCGTAATTTGGCTTCAGTTTCACTTTCTAGACGTTTCAAGGAAGAACGGGGTCTAAATATCTGTGCACCTCTGCTCCGTTTCATATCTACCCACGAGGTTAATTGTTTTGTTTCTTCCAGTCCACCTATTTTGCACCTGCTTCTCTGGGAAGACTTCACTGAGAATCCAGGCGATTTCTGGATCCCTTCTCTCCCCTGAAGCTGTAAACTGTTTAACAAGACATGTGCGGAACGGCCGTAAGGTAATCTACATCTTGTCTCCCTCTCTGGTATCTAACCTCCCTGCGAATGGGGGGTACGTCTCCGTGTTCTGTGCGGTTTTCAGCACAGTACTCTCTACACGTAGTGGATATTTGCTTTGGTAAGTGAACGAATAAGTGAATGAGTCACCAAGAAGAGGGTATTGTCTCATTCTTTCTCTCTTTCTCCACTTTCAAGTTTCTTTAGTTAGTTTCCTCAGACAAAAGGTTTCTTTGTAGCTACACAGTGGCCAGGTCCACAGAATGTTGCAGATAGCTGCTGAAAACATCCCTCCTCCACTTGAGAATGGCTTGCTCTCCCTCTCAAGCGGAGAGAGCTGGGATTCGATATTTAATTAAGCGCCTCTGTTCACTTGGCATTTAGAGGCACCAGGGGGCGTTAGTGCTCTACACCCGGTGAAATGCCTGTTTCGTTTGTGATTTTCCTTTGTGAAAAACAACTATCCGCAGAGTGTTTTGTGCCGATTTTCCATCCTTTTAGATTGACGGAAAGCATTTTACCGACGTCGAAACGGAAAACGAATAGAAAGAGCGTTGCATTGCGTTCAATAAAAGCTTAGGGCGGTCTCGGTGGTACGTTAGTGAAGTTATCTGGGGACACCTTAGCCACGTACATTGTGTTGGAGAGGCACCGAGAATTCAGGAGTTCTCAAAGTTCGAGGACACAGGTGCCTTACACGTAGGCTCGGTGGCAGCCGTGGACATGGCAGTGATTTGGAGAACGTTGTATTAGTCGGCTCTTGCTGTGGTAATGCTTTGCAACACATCTCCCCAAAACTCACTTACGTAAAGAAGAACCTAGTTTTCTCGGACCTGTGGGCTAGCTGCAGCGGCTCTCTTGTAGACCTCTCGATGGCGGGTGTTGCTCCATGCCGTGGGTCAGTTTGAGGTCTGTCCCGCACACCTTACCGTGGAGCCCAACTGTGAGGCTGCAGGTAGGTCCCTGTCTTCTCGCAGAGTTCACTGAAACGTCAGAGGTGAGCCCAACCACACAAGGCCACGTAAGGCCTCTGCGACTCATTGAAGGCCATCGTGTCTTCCCTTGGCCTCCTGGGAACCCCCTGGCCCCAGGATGCAGCTTCCGTAGCCCAGGGCAACCGGCGGAGGGGGGCGGGCGGGGCTGCAGGAGGGTGGAACGCCGAGGTCACAGAGGGTGTGGGTGTGGCCACCTCTGCTGTGACTGAACCAAGGGCAGGGGGGCAGGGTGTCCAGGGCAGGGCCCTCAGAGCCCGGCAGGCCCAGGGGGGCGGCGCAAGCACCTAGGCCCAGGCCGAAGAGCGCCTTCTTGGTCTGCGCGGCAGGCCGGCCTCTCGCCTTGCCACTCAGGCCGCGCTCCCGCTTGAAGTGTGTGTGGCACGCGTCCGCGGAGTACACCTCGCTGCACAGGTAGCCGTGGGACTGGGCGTCGTAGCTTCCTGCGAGGCGGCCGGAGGTCCCGCAGGCGGGTGGGTCCCTGGCACAGACGCGCGGAGCGGCTCCTGCCCGGCCCCCCTGAGAACCGTCGCCGTTCCGTAAGGCGGGGCGCCTGCTTCAGAATGTAAATCACGTGTCCGCTCTATGGATACGCTGTTTAGTTTACCAGGCAAGACTTTCTTGGCGAAAGAAGCAGCGTTGGCTTGCGTTCTCGAGCGGGCTTCTCATCTGGCTGTGCACTGGTACTCTCTCTCTGGGTGTGCTAGTCCGCAGGGCAGGGCATCCCCTGGGCAGGGTGGAGCGTGATCTCTGCGGCCTCGTCTTGCAGCTCCTTCCTTTCATTCTCAATCATCCTGCCCACGGTGGCCTCCTCTCAGGCCTGCATACTTACAACGGCGCATCGCCCGTGCTGCCCCTCTGCAGGAAGTGTCCCTCTGTTTAGTTTGCAGCTGACTGATGCCGCCTCACCCTTCTCATCTCTTCTCAGGTGTCACTTGGTCAAGAAAGCGTCCCCTTACCGACTCAACTCATCACGTCCCCCTACCGTAGCTCACGTGACACCACGCACCTCTCGCTTATGGCCGTCGTCGCCTTTCACATCCAGTTTCAGGTAGGTAAGTTTACCCCGTGGTCCGTGAGGAAGAAGAGATCACGCCTGTTTTGCTTGCTCTTGATTCCCAGCGACCAGCCCGGTTACTGATAACCTCTGTTAGAGGGAGAAAGGAATGCACCCAATCCCTGGTGAAGCCCTGACCGTTTTCCTTTCTAGTGTCCCTCGTACTCCTCCCTGCCATCTGTGTCGCCCTTACTCCGCGTCTACCGTTTATGAGTTTACACCTGGCTTACGGTGACTGCTTCGGAGAATCGCATGCCTTTCTACCTCCCTCGCTGCGACCTCCCCTACACCTCCCAGGGCTCTTGGGTTATGCCCTTGCCCTCTTCCGAGCCGTCCGTGGCACCCGCTGTCATCCCCATACGGCCAAGCTCCTAAGACTGACACTCAAGGCCCTCCGTAATTTGGCTTCAGTTTCACTTTCTAGACGTTTCAAGGAAGAACGGGGTCTAAATATCTGTGCACCTCTGCTCCGTTTCATATGTACCCACGAGGTTAATTGTTTTGTTTCTTCCAGTCCACCTATTTCGCACCTGCTTCTCTGGGAAGACTTCACTGAGAATCCAGGCGATTTCTGGATCCCTTCTCTCCCCTGAAGCTGTAAACTGTTTAACAAGACATGTGCGGAACGGCCGTAAGGTAATCTACATCTTGTCTCCCTCTCTGGTATCTAACCTCCCTGCGAATGGGGGGTACGTCTCCGTGTTCTGTGCGGTTTTCAGCACAGTACTCTCTACACGTAGTGGATATTTGCTTTGGTAAGTGAACGAATAAGTGAATGAGTCACCAAGAAGAGGGTATTGTCTCATTCTTTCTCTCTTTCTCCACTTTCAAGTTTCTTTAGTTAGTTTCCTCAGACAAAAGGTTTCTTTGTAGCTACACAGTGGCCAGGTCCACAGAATGTTGCAGATAGCTGCTGAAAACATCCCTCCTCCACTTGAGAATGGCTTGCTCTCCCTCTCAAGCGGAGAGAGCTGGGATTCGATATTTAATTAAGCGCCTCTGTTCACTTGGCATTTAGAGGCACCAGGGGGCGTTAGTGCTCTACACCCGGTGAAATGCCTGTTTCGTTTGTGATTTTCCTTTGTGAAAAACAACTATCCGCAGAGTGTTTTGTGCCGATTTTCCATCCTTTTAGATTGACGGAAAGCATTTTACCGACGTCGAAACGGAAAACGAATAGAAAGAGCGTTGCATTGCGTTCAATAAAAGCTTAGGGCGGTCTCGGTGGTACGTTAGTGAAGTTATCTGGGGACACCTTAGCCACGTACATTGTGTTGGAGAGGCACCGAGAATTCAGGAGTTCTCAAAGTTCGAGGACACAGGTGCCTTACACGTAGGCTCGGTGGCAGCCGTGGACATGGCAGTGATTTGGAGAACGTTGTATTAGTCGGCTCTTGCTGTGGTAATGCTTTGCAACACATCTCCCCAAAACTCACTTACGTAAAGAAGAACCTAGTTTTCTCGGACCTGTGGGCTAGCTGCAGCGGCTCTCTTGTAGACCTCTCGATGGCGGGTGTTGCTCCATGCCGTGGGTCAGTTTGAGGTCTGTCCCGCACACCTTACCGTGGAGCCCAACTGTGAGGCTGCAGGTAGGTCCCTGTCTTCTCGCAGAGTTCACTGAAACGTCAGAGGTGAGCCCAACCACACAAGGCCACGTAAGGCCTCTGCGACTCATTGAAGGCCATCGTGTCTTCCCTTGGCCTCCTGGGAACCCCCTGGCCCCAGGATGCAGCTTCCGTAGCCCAGGGCAACCGGCGGAGGGGGGCGGGCGGGGCTGCAGGAGGGTGGAACGCCGAGGTCACAGAGGGTGTGGGTGTGGCCACCTCTGCTGTGACTGAACCAAGGGCAGGGGGGCAGGGTGTCCAGGGCAGGGCCCTCAGAGCCCGGCAGGCCCAGGGGGGCGGCGCAAGCACCTAGGCCCAGGCCGAAGAGCGCCTTCTTGGTCTGCGCGGCAGGCCGGCCTCTCGCCTTGCCACTCAGGCCGCGCTCCCGCTTGAAGTGTGTGTGGCACGCGTCCGCGGAGTACACCTCGCTGCACAGGTAGCCGTGGGACTGGGCGTCGTAGCTTCCTGCGAGGCGGCCGGAGGTCCCGCAGGCGGGTGGGTCCCTGGCACAGACGCGCGGAGCGGCTCCTGCCCGGCCCCCCTGAGAACCGTCGCCGTTCCGTAAGGCGGGGCGCCTGCTTCAGAATGTAAATCACGTGTCCGCTCTATGGATACGCTGTTTAGTTTACCAGGCAAGACTTTCTTGGCGAAAGAAGCAGCGTTGGCTTGCGTTCTCGAGCGGGCTTCTCATCTGGCTGTGCACTGGTACTCTCTCTCTGGGTGTGCTAGTCCGCAGGGCAGGGCATCCCCTGGGCAGGGTGGAGCGTGATCTCTGCGGCCTCGTCTTGCAGCTCCTTCCTTTCATTCTCAATCATCCTGCCCACGGTGGCCTCCTCTCAGGCCTGCATACTTACAACGGCGCATCGCCCGTGCTGCCCCTCTGCAGGAAGTGCCCCTCTGTTTAGTTTGCAGCTGACTGATGCCGCCTCACCCTTCTCATCTCTTCTCAGGTGTCACTTGGTCAAGAAAGCGTCCCCTTACCGACTCAACTCATCACGTCCCCCTACCGTAGCTCACGTGACACCACGCACCTCTCGCTTATGGCCGTCGTCGCCTTTCACATCCAGTTTCAGGTAGGTAAGTTTACCCCGTGGTCCGTGAGGAAGAAGAGATCACGCCTGTTTTGCTTGCTCTTGATTCCCAGCGACCAGCCCGGTTACTGATAACCTCTGTTAGAGGGAGAAAGGAATGCACCCAATCCCTGGTGAAGCCCTGACCGTTTTCCTTTCTAGTGTCCCTCGTACTCCTCCCTGCCATCTGTGTCGCCCTTACTCCGCGTCTACCGTTTATGAGTTTACACCTGGCTTACGGTGACTGCTTCGGAGAATCGCATGCCTTTCTACCTCCCTCGCTGCGACCTCCCCTACACCTCCCAGGGCTCTTGGGTTATGCCCTTGCCCTCTTCCGAGCCGTCCGTGGCACCCGCTGTCATCCCCATACGGCCAAGCTCCTAAGACTGACACTCAAGGCCCTCCGTAATTTGGCTTCAGTTTCACTTTCTAGACGTTTCAAGGAAGAACGGGGTCTAAATATCTGTGCACCTCTGCTCCGTTTCATATGTACCCACGAGGTTAATTGTTTTGTTTCTTCCAGTCCACCTATTTCGCACCTGCTTCTCTGGGAAGACTTCACTGAGAATCCAGGCGATTTCTGGATCCCTTCTCTCCCCTGAAGCTGTAAACTGTTTAACAAGACATGTGCGGAACGGCCGTAAGGTAATCTACATCTTGTCTCCCTCTCTGGTATCTAACCTCCCTGCGAATGGGGGGTACGTCTCCGTGTTCTGTGCGGTTTTCAGCACAGTACTCTCTACACGTAGTGGATATTTGCTTTGGTAAGTGAACGAATAAGTGAATGAGTCACCAAGAAGAGGGTATTGTCTCATTCTTTCTCTCTTTCTCCACTTTCAAGTTTCTTTAGTTAGTTTCCTCAGACAAAAGGTTTCTTTGTAGCTACACAGTGGCCAGGTCCACAGAATGTTGCAGATAGCTGCTGAAAACATCCCTCCTCCACTTGAGAATGGCTTGCTCTCCCTCTCAAGCGGAGAGAGCTGGGATTCGATATTTAATTAAGCGCCTCTGTTCACTTGGCATTTAGAGGCACCAGGGGGCGTTAGTGCTCTACACCCGGTGAAATGCCTGTTTCGTTTGTGATTTTCCTTTGTGAAAAACAACTATCCGCAGAGTGTTTTGTGCCGATTTTCCATCCTTTTAGATTGACGGAAAGCATTTTACCGACGTCGAAACGGAAAACGAATAGAAAGAGCGTTGCATTGCGTTCAATAAAAGCTTAGGGCGGTCTCGGTGGTACGTTAGTGAAGTTATCTGGGGACACCTTAGCCACGTACATTGTGTTGGAGAGGCACCGAGAATTCAGGAGTTCTCAAAGTTCGAGGACACAGGTGCCTTACACGTAGGCTCGGTGGCAGCCGTGGACATGGCAGTGATTTGGAGAACGTTGTATTAGTCGGCTCTTGCTGTGGTAATGCTTTGCAACACATCTCCCCAAAACTCACTTACGTAAAGAAGAACCTAGTTTTCTCGGACCTGTGGGCTAGCTGCAGCGGCTCTCTTGTAGACCTCTCGATGGCGGGTGTTGCTCCATGCCGTGGGTCAGTTTGAGGTCTGTCCCGCACACCTTACCGTGGAGCCCAACTGTGAGGCTGCAGGTAGGTCCCTGTCTTCTCGCAGAGTTCACTGAAACGTCAGAGGTGAGCCCAACCACACAAGGCCACGTAAGGCCTCTGCGACTCATTGAAGGCCATCGTGTCTTCCCTTGGCCTCCTGGGAACCCCCTGGCCCCAGGATGCAGCTTCCGTAGCCCAGGGCAACCGGCGGAGGGGGGCGGGCGGGGCTGCAGGAGGGTGGAACGCCGAGGTCACAGAGGGTGTGGGTGTGGCCACCTCTGCTGTGACTGAACCAAGGGCAGGGGGGCAGGGTGTCCAGGGCAGGGCCCTCAGAGCCCGGCAGGCCCAGGGGGGCGGCGCAAGCACCTAGGCCCAGGCCGAAGAGCGCCTTCTTGGTCTGCGCGGCAGGCCGGCCTCTCGCCTTGCCACTCAGGCCGCGCTCCCGCTTGAAGTGTGTGTGGCACGCGTCCGCGGAGTCCACCTCGCTGCACAGGTAGCCGTGGGACTGGGCGTCGTAGCTTCCTGCGAGGCGGCCGGAGGTCCCGCAGGCGGGTGGGTCCCTGGCACAGACGCGCGGAGCGGCTCCTGCCCGGCCCCCCGAGAACCGTCGCCGTTCCGTAAGGCGGGGCGCCTGCTTCAGAATGTAAGTCACGTGTCCGCTCTATGGATACGCTGTTTAGTTTACCAGGCAAGACTTTCTTGGCGAAAGAAGCAGCGTTGGCTTGCGTTCTCGAGCGGGCTTCTCATCTGGCTGTGCACTGGTACTCTCTCTCTGGGTGTGCTAGTCCGCAGGGCAGGGCATCCCCTGGGCAGGGTGGAGCGTGATCTCTGCGGCCTCGTCTTGCAGCTCCTTCCTTTCATTCTCAATCATCCTGCCCACGGTGGCCTCCTCTCAGGCCTGCATACTTACAACGGCGCATCGCCCGTGCTGCCCCTCTGCAGGAAGTGCCCCTCTGTTTAGTTTGCAGCTGACTGATGCCGCCTCACCCTTCTCATCTCTTCTCAGGTGTCACTTGGTCAAGAAAGCGTCCCCTTACCGACTCAACTCATCACGTCCCCCTACCGTAGCTCACGTGACACCACGCACCTCTCGCTTATGGCCGTCGTCGCCTTTCACATCCAGTTTCAGGTAGGTAAGTTTACCCCGTGGTCCGTGAGGAAGAAGAGATCACGCCTGTTTTGCTTGCTCTTGATTCCCAGCGACCAGCCCGGTTACTGATAACCTCTGTTAGAGGGAGAAAGGAATGCACCCAATCCCTGGTGAAGCCCTGACCGTTTTCCTTTCTAGTGTCCCTCGTACTCCTCCCTGCCATCTGTGTCGCCCTTACTCCGCGTCTACCGGTTATGAGTTTACACCTGGCTTACGGTGACTGCTTCGGAGAATCGCATGCCTTTCTACCTCCCTCGCTGCGACCTCTCCTACACCTCCCAGGGCTCTTGGGTTATGCCCTTGCCCTCTTCCGAGCCGTCCGTGGCACCCGCTGTCATCCCCATACGGCCAAGCTCCTAAGACTGACACTCAAGGCCCTCCGTAATTTGGCTTCAGTTTCACTTTCTAGACGTTTCAAGGAAGAACGGGGTCTAAATATCTGTGCACCTCTGCTCCGTTTCATATCTACCCACGAGGTTAATTGTTTTGTTTCTTCCAGTCCACCTATTTTGCACCTGCTTCTCTGGGAAGACTTCACTGAGAATCCAGGCGATTTCTGGATCCCTTCTCTCCCCTGAAGCTGTAAACTGTTTAACAAGACATGTGCGGAACGGCCGTAAGGTAATCTACATCTTGTCTCCCTCTCTGGTATCTAACCTCCCTGCGAATGGGGGGTACGTCTCCGTGTTCTGTGCGGTTTTCAGCACAGTACTCTCTACACGTAGTGGATATTTGCTTTGGTAAGTGAACGAATAAGTGAATGAGTCACCAAGAAGAGGGTATTGTCTCATTCTTTCTCTCTTTCTCCACTTTCAAGTTTCTTTAGTTAGTTTCCTCAGACAAAAGGTTTCTTTGTAGCTACACAGTGGCCAGGTCCACAGAATGTTGCAGATAGCTGCTGAAAACATCCCTCCTCCACTTGAGAATGGCTTGCTCTCCCTCTCAAGCGGAGAGAGCTGGGATTCGATATTTAATTAAGCGCCTCTGTTCACTTGGCATTTAGAGGCACCAGGGGGCGTTAGTGCTCTACACCCGGTGAAATGCCTGTTTCGTTTGTGATTTTCCTTTGTGAAAAACAACTATCCGCAGAGTGTTTTGTGCCGATTTTCCATCCTTTTAGATTGACGGAAAGCATTTTACCGACGTCGAAACGGAAAACGAATAGAAAGAGCGTTGCATTGCGTTCAATAAAAGCTTAGGGCGGTCTCGGTGGTACGTTAGTGAAGTTATCTGGGGACACCTTAGCCACGTACATTGTGTTGGAGAGGCACCGAGAATTCAGGAGTTCTCAAAGTTCGAGGACACAGGTGCCTTACACGTAGGCTCGGTGGCAGCCGTGGACATGGCAGTGATTTGGAGAACGTTGTATTAGTCGGCTCTTGCTGTGGTAATGCTTTGCAACACATCTCCCCAAAACTCACTTACGTAAAGAAGAACCTAGTTTTCTCGGACCTGTGGGCTAGCTGCAGCGGCTCTCTTGTAGACCTCTCGATGGCGGGTGTTGCTCCATGCCGTGGGTCAGTTTGAGGTCTGTCCCGCACACCTTACCGTGGAGCCCAACTGTGAGGCTGCAGGTAGGTCCCTGTCTTCTCGCAGAGTTCACTGAAACGTCAGAGGTGAGCCCAACCACACAAGGCCACGTAAGGCCTCTGCGACTCATTGAAGGCCATCGTGTCTTCCCTTGGCCTCCTGGGAACCCCCTGGCCCCAGGATGCAGCTTCCGTAGCCCAGGGCAACCGGCGGAGGGGGGCGGGCGGGGCTGCAGGAGGGTGGAACGCCGAGGTCACAGAGGGTGTGGGTGTGGCCACCTCTGCTGTGACTGAACCAAGGGCAGGGGGGCAGGGTGTCCAGGGCAGGGCCCTCAGAGCCCGGCAGGCCCAGGGGGGCGGCGCAAGCACCTAGGCCCAGGCCGAAGAGCGCCTTCTTGGTCTGCGCGGCAGGCCGGCCTCTCGCCTTGCCACTCAGGCCGCGCTCCCGCTTGAAGTGTGTGTGGCACGCGTCCGCGGAGTACACCTCGCTGCACAGGTAGCCGTGGGACTGGGCGTCGTAGCTTCCTGCGAGGCGGCCGGAGGTCCCGCAGGCGGGTGGGTCCCTGGCACAGACGCGCGGAGCGGCTCCTGCCCGGCCCCCCTGAGAACCGTCGCCGTTCCGTAAGGCGGGGCGCCTGCTTCAGAATGTAAGTCACGTGTCCGCTCTATGGATACGCTGTTTAGTTTACCAGGCAAGACTTTCTTGGCGAAAGAAGCAGCGTTGGCTTGCGTTCTCGAGCGGGCTTCTCATCTGGCTGTGCACTGGTACTCTCTCTCTGGGTGTGCTAGTCCGCAGGGCAGGGCATCCCCTGGGCAGGGTGGAGCGTGATCTCTGCGGCCTCGTCTTGCAGCTCCTTCCTTTCATTCTCAATCATCCTGCCCACGGTGGCCTCCTCTCAGGCCTGCATACTTACAACGGCGCATCGCCCGTGCTGCCCCTCTGCAGGAAGTGCCCCTCTGTTTAGTTTGCAGCTGACTGATGCCGCCTCACCCTTCTCATCTCTTCTCAGGTGTCACTTGGTCAAGAAAGCGTCCCCTTACCGACTCAACTCATCACGTCCCCCTACCGTAGCTCACGTGACACCACGCACCTCTCGCTTATGGCCGTCGTCGCCTTTCACATCCAGTTTCAGGTAGGTAAGTTTACCCCGTGGTCCGTGAGGAAGAAGAGATCACGCCTGTTTTGCTTGCTCTTGATTCCCAGCGACCAGCCCGGTTACTGATAACCTCTGTTAGAGGGAGAAAGGAATGCACCCAATCCCTGGTGAAGCCCTGACCGTTTTCCTTTCTAGTGTCCCTCGTACTCCTCCCTGCCATCTGTGTCGCCCTTACTCCGCGTCTACCGGTTATGAGTTTACACCTGGCTTACGGTGACTGCTTCGGAGAATCGCATGCCTTTCTACCTCCCTCGCTGCGACCTCTCCTACACCTCCCAGGGCTCTTGGGTTATGCCCTTGCCCTCTTCCGAGCCGTCCGTGGCACCCGCTGTCATCCCCATACGGCCAAGCTCCTAAGACTGACACTCAAGGCCCTCCGTAATTTGGCTTCAGTTTCACTTTCTAGACGTTTCAAGGAAGAACGGGGTCTAAATATCTGTGCACCTCTGCTCCGTTTCATATGTACCCACGAGGTTAATTGTTTTGTTTCTTCCAGTCCACCTATTTTGCACCTGCTTCTCTGGGAAGACTTCACTGAGAATCCAGGCGATTTCTGGATCCCTTCTCTCCCCTGAAGCTGTAAACTGTTTAACAAGACATGTGCGGAACGGCCGTAAGGTAATCTACATCTTGTCTCCCTCTCTGGTATCTAACCTCCCTGCGAATGGGGGGTACGTCTCCGTGTTCTGTGCGGTTTTCAGCACAGTACTCTCTACACGTAGTGGATATTTGCTTTGGTAAGTGAACGAATAAGTGAATGAGTCACCAAGAAGAGGGTATTGTCTCATTCTTTCTCTCTTTCTCCACTTTCAAGTTTCTTTAGTTAGTTTCCTCAGACAAAAGGTTTCTTTGTAGCTACACAGTGGCCAGGTCCACAGAATGTTGCAGATAGCTGCTGAAAACATCCCTCCTCCACTTGAGAATGGCTTGCTCTCCCTCTCAAGCGGAGAGAGCTGGGATTCGATATTTAATTAAGCGCCTCTGTTCACTTGGCATTTAGAGGCACCAGGGGGCGTTAGTGCTCTACACCCGGTGAAATGCCTGTTTCGTTTGTGATTTTCCTTTGTGAAAAACAACTATCCGCAGAGTGTTTTGTGCCGATTTTCCATCCTTTTAGATTGACGGAAAGCATTTTACCGACGTCGAAACGGAAAACGAATAGAAAGAGCGTTGCATTGCGTTCAATAAAAGCTTAGGGCGGTCTCGGTGGTACGTTAGTGAAGTTATCTGGGGACACCTTAGCCACGTACATTGTGTTGGAGAGGCACCGAGAATTCAGGAGTTCTCAAAGTTCGAGGACACAGGTGCCTTACACGTAGGCTCGGTGGCAGCCGTGGACATGGCAGTGATTTGGAGAACGTTGTATTAGTCGGCTCTTGCTGTGGTAATGCTTTGCAACACATCTCCCCAAAACTCACTTACGTAAAGAAGAACCTAGTTTTCTCGGACCTGTGGGCTAGCTGCAGCGGCTCTCTTGTAGACCTCTCGATGGCGGGTGTTGCTCCATGCCGTGGGTCAGTTTGAGGTCTGTCCCGCACACCTTACCGTGGAGCCCAACTGTGAGGCTGCAGGTAGGTCCCTGTCTTCTCGCAGAGTTCACTGAAACGTCAGAGGTGAGCCCAACCACACAAGGCCACGTAAGGCCTCTGCGACTCATTGAAGGCCATCGTGTCTTCCCTTGGCCTCCTGGGAACCCCCTGGCCCCAGGATGCAGCTTCCGTAGCCCAGGGCAACCGGCGGAGGGGGGCGGGCGGGGCTGCAGGAGGGTGGAACGCCGAGGTCACAGAGGGTGTGGGTGTGGCCACCTCTGCTGTGACTGAACCAAGGGCAGGGGGGCAGGGTGTCCAGGGCAGGGCCCTCAGAGCCCGGCAGGCCCAGGGGGGCGGCGCAAGCACCTAGGCCCAGGCCGAAGAGCGCCTTCTTGGTCTGCGCGGCAGGCCGGCCTCTCGCCTTGCCACTCAGGCCGCGCTCCCGCTTGAAGTGTGTGTGGCACGCGTCCGCGGAGTCCACCTCGCTGCACAGGTAGCCGTGGGACTGGGCGTCGTAGCTTCCTGCGAGGCGGCCGGAGGTCCCGCAGGCGGGTGGGTCCCTGGCACAGACGCGCGGAGCGGCTCCTGCCCGGCCCCCCGAGAACCGTCGCCGTTCCGTAAGGCGGGGCGCCTGCTTCAGAATGTAAGTCACGTGTCCGCTCTATGGATACGCTGTTTAGTTTACCAGGCAAGACTTTCTTGGCGAAAGAAGCAGCGTTGGCTTGCGTTCTCGAGCGGGCTTCTCATCTGGCTGTGCACTGGTACTCTCTCTCTGGGTGTGCTAGTCCGCAGGGCAGGGCATCCCCTGGGCAGGGTGGAGCGTGATCTCTGCGGCCTCGTCTTGCAGCTCCTTCCTTTCATTCTCAATCATCCTGCCCACGGTGGCCTCCTCTCAGGCCTGCATACTTACAACGGCGCATCGCCCGTGCTGCCCCTCTGCAGGAAGTGCCCCTCTGTTTAGTTTGCAGCTGACTGATGCCGCCTCACCCTTCTCATCTCTTCTCAGGTGTCACTTGGTCAAGAAAGCGTCCCCTTACCGACTCAACTCATCACGTCCCCCTACCGTAGCTCACGTGACACCACGCACCTCTCGCTTATGGCCGTCGTCGCCTTTCACATCCAGTTTCAGGTAGGTAAGTTTACCCCGTGGTCCGTGAGGAAGAAGAGATCACGCCTGTTTTGCTTGCTCTTGATTCCCAGCGACCAGCCCGGTTACTGATAACCTCTGTTAGAGGGAGAAAGGAATGCACCCAATCCCTGGTGAAGCCCTGACCGTTTTCCTTTCTAGTGTCCCTCGTACTCCTCCCTGCCATCTGTGTCGCCCTTACTCCGCGTCTACCGGTTATGAGTTTACACCTGGCTTACGGTGACTGCTTCGGAGAATCGCATGCCTTTCTACCTCCCTCGCTGCGACCTCTCCTACACCTCCCAGGGCTCTTGGGTTATGCCCTTGCCCTCTTCCGAGCCGTCCGTGGCACCCGCTGTCATCCCCATACGGCCAAGCTCCTAAGACTGACACTCAAGGCCCTCCGTAATTTGGCTTCAGTTTCACTTTCTAGACGTTTCAAGGAAGAACGGGGTCTAAATATCTGTGCACCTCTGCTCCGTTTCATATGTACCCACGAGGTTAATTGTTTTGTTTCTTCCAGTCCACCTATTTTGCACCTGCTTCTCTGGGAAGACTTCACTGAGAATCCAGGCGATTTCTGGATCCCTTCTCTCCCCTGAAGCTGTAAACTGTTTAACAAGACATGTGCGGAACGGCCGTAAGGTAATCTACATCTTGTCTCCCTCTCTGGTATCTAACCTCCCTGCGAATGGGGGGTACGTCTCCGTGTTCTGTGCGGTTTTCAGCACAGTACTCTCTACACGTAGTGGATATTTGCTTTGGTAAGTGAACGAATAAGTGAATGAGTCACCAAGAAGAGGGTATTGTCTCATTCTTTCTCTCTTTCTCCACTTTCAAGTTTCTTTAGTTAGTTTCCTCAGACAAAAGGTTTCTTTGTAGCTACACAGTGGCCAGGTCCACAGAATGTTGCAGATAGCTGCTGAAAACATCCCTCCTCCACTTGAGAATGGCTTGCTCTCCCTCTCAAGCGGAGAGAGCTGGGATTCGATATTTAATTAAGCGCCTCTGTTCACTTGGCATTTAGAGGCACCAGGGGGCGTTAGTGCTCTACACCCGGTGAAATGCCTGTTTCGTTTGTGATTTTCCTTTGTGAAAAACAACTATCCGCAGAGTGTTTTGTGCCGATTTTCCATCCTTTTAGATTGACGGAAAGCATTTTACCGACGTCGAAACGGAAAACGAATAGAAAGAGCGTTGCATTGCGTTCAATAAAAGCTTAGGGCGGTCTCGGTGGTACGTTAGTGAAGTTATCTGGGGACACCTTAGCCACGTACATTGTGTTGGAGAGGCACCGAGAATTCAGGAGTTCTCAAAGTTCGAGGACACAGGTGCCTTACACGTAGGCTCGGTGGCAGCCGTGGACATGGCAGTGATTTGGAGAACGTTGTATTAGTCGGCTCTTGCTGTGGTAATGCTTTGCAACACATCTCCCCAAAACTCACTTACGTAAAGAAGAACCTAGTTTTCTCGGACCTGTGGGCTAGCTGCAGCGGCTCTCTTGTAGACCTCTCGATGGCGGGTGTTGCTCCATGCCGTGGGTCAGTTTGAGGTCTGTCCCGCACACCTTACCGTGGAGCCCAACTGTGAGGCTGCAGGTAGGTCCCTGTCTTCTCGCAGAGTTCACTGAAACGTCAGAGGTGAGCCCAACCACACAAGGCCACGTAAGGCCTCTGCGACTCATTGAAGGCCATTGTGTCTTCCCTTGGCCTCCTGGGAACCCCCTGGCCCCAGGATGCAGCTTCCGTAGCCCAGGGCAACCGGCGGAGGGGGGCGGGCGGGGCTGCAGGAGGGTGGAACGCCGAGGTCACAGAGGGTGTGGGTGTGGCCACCTCTGCTGTGACTGAACCAAGGGCAGGGGGGCAGGGTGTCCAGGGCAGGGCCCTCAGAGCCCGGCAGGCCCAGGGGGGCGGCGCAAGCACCTAGGCCCAGGCCGAAGAGCGCCTTCTTGGTCTGCGCGGCAGGCCGGCCTCTCGCCTTGCCACTCAGGCCGCGCTCCCGCTTGAAGTGTGTGTGGCACGCGTCCGCGGAGTACACCTCGCTGCACAGGTAGCCGTGGGACTGGGCGTCGTAGCTTCCTGCGAGGCGGCCGGAGGTCCCGCAGGCGGGTGGGTCCCTGGCACAGACGCGCGGAGCGGCTCCTGCCCGGCCCCCCTGAGAACCGTCGCCGTTCCGTAAGGCGGGGCGCCTGCTTCAGAATGTAAGTCACGTGTCCGCTCTATGGATACGCTGTTTAGTTTACCAGGCAAGACTTTCTTGGCGAAAGAAGCAGCGTTGGCTTGCGTTCTCGAGCGGGCTTCTCATCTGGCTGTGCACTGGTACTCTCTCTCTGGGTGTGCTAGTCCGCAGGGCAGGGCATCCCCTGGGCAGGGTGGAGCGTGATCTCTGCGGCCTCGTCTTGCAGCTCCTTCCTTTCATTCTCAATCATCCTGCCCACGGTGGCCTCCTCTCAGGCCTGCATACTTACAACGGCGCATCGCCCGTGCTGCCCCTCTGCAGGAAGTGCCCCTCTGTTTAGTTTGCAGCTGACTGATGCCGCCTCACCCTTCTCATCTCTTCTCAGGTGTCACTTGGTCAAGAAAGCGTCCCCTTACCGACTCAACTCATCACGTCCCCCTACCGTAGCTCACGTGACACCACGCACCTCTCGCTTATGGCCGTCGTCGCCTTTCACATCCAGTTTCAGGTAGGTAAGTTTACCCCGTGGTCCGTGAGGAAGAAGAGATCACGCCTGTTTTGCTTGCTCTTGATTCCCAGCGACCAGCCCGGTTACTGATAACCTCTGTTAGAGGGAGAAAGGAATGCACCCAATCCCTGGTGAAGCCCTGACCGTTTTCCTTTCTAGTGTCCCTCGTACTCCTCCCTGCCATCTGTGTCGCCCTTACTCCGCGTCTACCGTTTATGAGTTTACACCTGGCTTACGGTGACTGCTTCGGAGAATCGCATGCCTTTCTACCTCCCTCGCTGCGACCTCCCCTACACCTCCCAGGGCTCTTGGGTTATGCCCTTGCCCTCTTCCGAGCCGTCCGTGGCACCCGCTGTCATCCCCATACGGCCAAGCTCCTAAGACTGACACTCAAGGCCCTCCGTAATTTGGCTTCAGTTTCACTTTCTAGACGTTTCAAGGAAGAACGGGGTCTAAATATCTGTGCACCTCTGCTCCGTTTCATATCTACCCACGAGGTTAATTGTTTTGTTTCTTCCAGTCCACCTATTTTGCACCTGCTTCTCTGGGAAGACTTCACTGAGAATCCAGGCGATTTCTGGATCCCTTCTCTCCCCTGAAGCTGTAAACTGTTTAACAAGACATGTGCGGAACGGCCGTAAGGTAATCTACATCTTGTCTCCCTCTCTGGTATCTAACCTCCCTGCGAATGGGGGGTACGTCTCCGTGTTCTGTGCGGTTTTCAGCACAGTACTCTCTACACGTAGTGGATATTTGCTTTGGTAAGTGAACGAATAAGTGAATGAGTCACCAAGAAGAGGGTATTGTCTCATTCTTTCTCTCTTTCTCCACTTTCAAGTTTCTTTAGTTAGTTTCCTCAGACAAAAGGTTTCTTTGTAGCTACACAGTGGCCAGGTCCACAGAATGTTGCAGATAGCTGCTGAAAACATCCCTCCTCCACTTGAGAATGGCTTGCTCTCCCTCTCAAGCGGAGAGAGCTGGGATTCGATATTTAATTAAGCGCCTCTGTTCACTTGGCATTTAGAGGCACCAGGGGGCGTTAGTGCTCTACACCCGGTGAAATGCCTGTTTCGTTTGTGATTTTCCTTTGTGAAAAACAACTATCCGCAGAGTGTTTTGTGCCGATTTTCCATCCTTTTAGATTGACGGAAAGCATTTTACCGACGTCGAAACGGAAAACGAATAGAAAGAGCGTTGCATTGCGTTCAATAAAAGCTTAGGGCGGTCTCGGTGGTACGTTAGTGAAGTTATCTGGGGACACCTTAGCCACGTACATTGTGTTGGAGAGGCACCGAGAATTCAGGAGTTCTCAAAGTTCGAGGACACAGGTGCCTTACACGTAGGCTCGGTGGCAGCCGTGGACATGGCAGTGATTTGGAGAACGTTGTATTAGTCGGCTCTTGCTGTGGTAATGCTTTGCAACACATCTCCCCAAAACTCACTTACGTAAAGAAGAACCTAGTTTTCTCGGACCTGTGGGCTAGCTGCAGCGGCTCTCTTGTAGACCTCTCGATGGCGGGTGTTGCTCCATGCCGTGGGTCAGTTTGAGGTCTGTCCCGCACACCTTACCGTGGAGCCCAACTGTGAGGCTGCAGGTAGGTCCCTGTCTTCTCGCAGAGTTCACTGAAACGTCAGAGGTGAGCCCAACCACACAAGGCCACGTAAGGCCTCTGCGACTCATTGAAGGCCATCGTGTCTTCCCTTGGCCTCCTGGGAACCCCCTGGCCCCAGGATGCAGCTTCCGTAGCCCAGGGCAACCGGCGGAGGGGGGCGGGCGGGGCTGCAGGAGGGTGGAACGCCGAGGTCACAGAGGGTGTGGGTGTGGCCACCTCTGCTGTGACTGAACCAAGGGCAGGGGGGCAGGGTGTCCAGGGCAGGGCCCTCAGAGCCCGGCAGGCCCAGGGGGGCGGCGCAAGCACCTAGGCCCAGGCCGAAGAGCGCCTTCTTGGTCTGCGCGGCAGGCCGGCCTCTCGCCTTGCCACTCAGGCCGCGCTCCCGCTTGAAGTGTGTGTGGCACGCGTCCGCGGAGTACACCTCGCTGCACAGGTAGCCGTGGGACTGGGCGTCGTAGCTTCCTGCGAGGCGGCCGGAGGTCCCGCAGGCGGGTGGGTCCCTGGCACAGACGCGCGGAGCGGCTCCTGCCCGGCCCCCCTGAGAACCGTCGCCGTTCCGTAAGGCGGGGCGCCTGCTTCAGAATGTAAATCACGTGTCCGCTCTATGGATACGCTGTTTAGTTTACCAGGCAAGACTTTCTTGGCGAAAGAAGCAGCGTTGGCTTGCGTTCTCGAGCGGGCTTCTCATCTGGCTGTGCACTGGTACTCTCTCTCTGGGTGTGCTAGTCCGCAGGGCAGGGCATCCCCTGGGCAGGGTGGAGCGTGATCTCTGCGGCCTCGTCTTGCAGCTCCTTCCTTTCATTCTCAATCATCCTGCCCACGGTGGCCTCCTCTCAGGCCTGCATACTTACAACGGCGCATCGCCCGTGCTGCCCCTCTGCAGGAAGTGTCCCTCTGTTTAGTTTGCAGCTGACTGATGCCGCCTCACCCTTCTCATCTCTTCTCAGGTGTCACTTGGTCAAGAAAGCGTCCCCTTACCGACTCAACTCATCACGTCCCCCTACCGTAGCTCACGTGACACCACGCACCTCTCGCTTATGGCCGTCGTCGCCTTTCACATCCAGTTTCAGGTAGGTAAGTTTACCCCGTGGTCCGTGAGGAAGAAGAGATCACGCCTGTTTTGCTTGCTCTTGATTCCCAGCGACCAGCCCGGTTACTGATAACCTCTGTTAGAGGGAGAAAGGAATGCACCCAATCCCTGGTGAAGCCCTGACCGTTTTCCTTTCTAGTGTCCCTCGTACTCCTCCCTGCCATCTGTGTCGCCCTTACTCCGCGTCTACCGTTTATGAGTTTACACCTGGCTTACGGTGACTGCTTCGGAGAATCGCATGCCTTTCTACCTCCCTCGCTGCGACCTCCCCTACACCTCCCAGGGCTCTTGGGTTATGCCCTTGCCCTCTTCCGAGCCGTCCGTGGCACCCGCTGTCATCCCCATACGGCCAAGCTCCTAAGACTGACACTCAAGGCCCTCCGTAATTTGGCTTCAGTTTCACTTTCTAGACGTTTCAAGGAAGAACGGGGTCTAAATATCTGTGCACCTCTGCTCCGTTTCATATGTACCCACGAGGTTAATTGTTTTGTTTCTTCCAGTCCACCTATTTCGCACCTGCTTCTCTGGGAAGACTTCACTGAGAATCCAGGCGATTTCTGGATCCCTTCTCTCCCCTGAAGCTGTAAACTGTTTAACAAGACATGTGCGGAACGGCCGTAAGGTAATCTACATCTTGTCTCCCTCTCTGGTATCTAACCTCCCTGCGAATGGGGGGTACGTCTCCGTGTTCTGTGCGGTTTTCAGCACAGTACTCTCTACACGTAGTGGATATTTGCTTTGGTAAGTGAACGAATAAGTGAATGAGTCACCAAGAAGAGGGTATTGTCTCATTCTTTCTCTCTTTCTCCACTTTCAAGTTTCTTTAGTTAGTTTCCTCAGACAAAAGGTTTCTTTGTAGCTACACAGTGGCCAGGTCCACAGAATGTTGCAGATAGCTGCTGAAAACATCCCTCCTCCACTTGAGAATGGCTTGCTCTCCCTCTCAAGCGGAGAGAGCTGGGATTCGATATTTAATTAAGCGCCTCTGTTCACTTGGCATTTAGAGGCACCAGGGGGCGTTAGTGCTCTACACCCGGTGAAATGCCTGTTTCGTTTGTGATTTTCCTTTGTGAAAAACAACTATCCGCAGAGTGTTTTGTGCCGATTTTCCATCCTTTTAGATTGACGGAAAGCATTTTACCGACGTCGAAACGGAAAACGAATAGAAAGAGCGTTGCATTGCGTTCAATAAAAGCTTAGGGCGGTCTCGGTGGTACGTTAGTGAAGTTATCTGGGGACACCTTAGCCACGTACATTGTGTTGGAGAGGCACCGAGAATTCAGGAGTTCTCAAAGTTCGAGGACACAGGTGCCTTACACGTAGGCTCGGTGGCAGCCGTGGACATGGCAGTGATTTGGAGAACGTTGTATTAGTCGGCTCTTGCTGTGGTAATGCTTTGCAACACATCTCCCCAAAACTCACTTACGTAAAGAAGAACCTAGTTTTCTCGGACCTGTGGGCTAGCTGCAGCGGCTCTCTTGTAGACCTCTCGATGGCGGGTGTTGCTCCATGCCGTGGGTCAGTTTGAGGTCTGTCCCGCACACCTTACCGTGGAGCCCAACTGTGAGGCTGCAGGTAGGTCCCTGTCTTCTCGCAGAGTTCACTGAAACGTCAGAGGTGAGCCCAACCACACAAGGCCACGTAAGGCCTCTGCGACTCATTGAAGGCCATCGTGTCTTCCCTTGGCCTCCTGGGAACCCCCTGGCCCCAGGATGCAGCTTCCGTAGCCCAGGGCAACCGGCGGAGGGGGGCGGGCGGGGCTGCAGGAGGGTGGAACGCCGAGGTCACAGAGGGTGTGGGTGTGGCCACCTCTGCTGTGACTGAACCAAGGGCAGGGGGGCAGGGTGTCCAGGGCAGGGCCCTCAGAGCCCGGCAGGCCCAGGGGGGCGGCGCAAGCACCTAGGCCCAGGCCGAAGAGCGCCTTCTTGGTCTGCGCGGCAGGCCGGCCTCTCGCCTTGCCACTCAGGCCGCGCTCCCGCTTGAAGTGTGTGTGGCACGCGTCCGCGGAGTACACCTCGCTGCACAGGTAGCCGTGGGACTGGGCGTCGTAGCTTCCTGCGAGGCGGCCGGAGGTCCCGCAGGCGGGTGGGTCCCTGGCACAGACGCGCGGAGCGGCTCCTGCCCGGCCCCCCTGAGAACCGTCGCCGTTCCGTAAGGCGGGGCGCCTGCTTCAGAATGTAAATCACGTGTCCGCTCTATGGATACGCTGTTTAGTTTACCAGGCAAGACTTTCTTGGCGAAAGAAGCAGCGTTGGCTTGCGTTCTCGAGCGGGCTTCTCATCTGGCTGTGCACTGGTACTCTCTCTCTGGGTGTGCTAGTCCGCAGGGCAGGGCATCCCCTGGGCAGGGTGGAGCGTGATCTCTGCGGCCTCGTCTTGCAGCTCCTTCCTTTCATTCTCAATCATCCTGCCCACGGTGGCCTCCTCTCAGGCCTGCATACTTACAACGGCGCATCGCCCGTGCTGCCCCTCTGCAGGAAGTGCCCCTCTGTTTAGTTTGCAGCTGACTGATGCCGCCTCACCCTTCTCATCTCTTCTCAGGTGTCACTTGGTCAAGAAAGCGTCCCCTTACCGACTCAACTCATCACGTCCCCCTACCGTAGCTCACGTGACACCACGCACCTCTCGCTTATGGCCGTCGTCGCCTTTCACATCCAGTTTCAGGTAGGTAAGTTTACCCCGTGGTCCGTGAGGAAGAAGAGATCACGCCTGTTTTGCTTGCTCTTGATTCCCAGCGACCAGCCCGGTTACTGATAACCTCTGTTAGAGGGAGAAAGGAATGCACCCAATCCCTGGTGAAGCCCTGACCGTTTTCCTTTCTAGTGTCCCTCGTACTCCTCCCTGCCATCTGTGTCGCCCTTACTCCGCGTCTACCGTTTATGAGTTTACACCTGGCTTACGGTGACTGCTTCGGAGAATCGCATGCCTTTCTACCTCCCTCGCTGCGACCTCCCCTACACCTCCCAGGGCTCTTGGGTTATGCCCTTGCCCTCTTCCGAGCCGTCCGTGGCACCCGCTGTCATCCCCATACGGCCAAGCTCCTAAGACTGACACTCAAGGCCCTCCGTAATTTGGCTTCAGTTTCACTTTCTAGACGTTTCAAGGAAGAACGGGGTCTAAATATCTGTGCACCTCTGCTCCGTTTCATATCTACCCACGAGGTTAATTGTTTTGTTTCTTCCAGTCCACCTATTTCGCACCTGCTTCTCTGGGAAGACTTCACTGAGAATCCAGGCGATTTCTGGATCCCTTCTCTCCCCTGAAGCTGTAAACTGTTTAACAAGACATGTGCGGAACGGCCGTAAGGTAATCTACATCTTGTCTCCCTCTCTGGTATCTAACCTCCCTGCGAATGGGGGGTACGTCTCCGTGTTCTGTGCGGTTTTCAGCACAGTACTCTCTACACGTAGTGGATATTTGCTTTGGTAAGTGAACGAATAAGTGAATGAGTCACCAAGAAGAGGGTATTGTCTCATTCTTTCTCTCTTTCTCCACTTTCAAGTTTCTTTAGTTAGTTTCCTCAGACAAAAGGTTTCTTTGTAGCTACACAGTGGCCAGGTCCACAGAATGTTGCAGATAGCTGCTGAAAACATCCCTCCTCCACTTGAGAATGGCTTGCTCTCCCTCTCAAGCGGAGAGAGCTGGGATTCGATATTTAATTAAGCGCCTCTGTTCACTTGGCATTTAGAGGCACCAGGGGGCGTTAGTGCTCTACACCCGGTGAAATGCCTGTTTCGTTTGTGATTTTCCTTTGTGAAAAACAACTATCCGCAGAGTGTTTTGTGCCGATTTTCCATCCTTTTAGATTGACGGAAAGCATTTTACCGACGTCGAAACGGAAAACGAATAGAAAGAGCGTTGCATTGCGTTCAATAAAAGCTTAGGGCGGTCTCGGTGGTACGTTAGTGAAGTTATCTGGGGACACCTTAGCCACGTACATTGTGTTGGAGAGGCACCGAGAATTCAGGAGTTCTCAAAGTTCGAGGACACAGGTGCCTTACACGTAGGCTCGGTGGCAGCCGTGGACATGGCAGTGATTTGGAGAACGTTGTATTAGTCGGCTCTTGCTGTGGTAATGCTTTGCAACACATCTCCCCAAAACTCACTTACGTAAAGAAGAACCTAGTTTTCTCGGACCTGTGGGCTAGCTGCAGCGGCTCTCTTGTAGACCTCTCGATGGCGGGTGTTGCTCCATGCCGTGGGTCAGTTTGAGGTCTGTCCCGCACACCTTACCGTGGAGCCCAACTGTGAGGCTGCAGGTAGGTCCCTGTCTTCTCGCAGAGTTCACTGAAACGTCAGAGGTGAGCCCAACCACACAAGGCCACGTAAGGCCTCTGCGACTCACTGAAGGCCATCGTGTCTTCCCTTGGCCTCCTGGGAACCCCCTGGCCCCAGGATGCAGCTTCCGTAGCCCAGGGCAACCGGCGGAGGGGGGCGGGCGGGGCTGCAGGAGGGTGGAACGCCGAGGTCACAGAGGGTGTGGGTGTGGCCACCTCTGCTGTGACTGAACCAAGGGCAGGGGGGCAGGGTGTCCAGGGCAGGGCCCTCAGAGCCCGGCAGGCCCAGGGGGGCGGCGCAAGCACCTAGGCCCAGGCCGAAGAGCGCCTTCTTGGTCTGCGCGGCAGGCCGGCCTCTCGCCTTGCCACTCAGGCCGCGCTCCCGCTTGAAGTGTGTGTGGCACGCGTCCGCGGAGTACACCTCGCTGCACAGGTAGCCGTGGGACTGGGCGTCGTAGCTTCCTGCGAGGCGGCCGGAGGTCCCGCAGGCGGGTGGGTCCCTGGCACAGACGCGCGGAGCGGCTCCTGCCCGGCCCCCCTGAGAACCGTCGCCGTTCCGTAAGGCGGGGCGCCTGCTTCAGAATGTAAATCACGTGTCCGCTCTATGGATACGCTGTTTAGTTTACCAGGCAAGACTTTCTTGGCGAAAGAAGCAGCGTTGGCTTGCGTTCTCGAGCGGGCTTCTCATCTGGCTGTGCACTGGTACTCTCTCTCTGGGTGTGCTAGTCCGCAGGGCAGGGCATCCCCTGGGCAGGGTGGAGCGTGATCTCTGCGGCCTCGTCTTGCAGCTCCTTCCTTTCATTCTCAATCATCCTGCCCACGGTGGCCTCCTCTCAGGCCTGCATACTTACAACGGCGCATCGCCCGTGCTGCCCCTCTGCAGGAAGTGCCCCTCTGTTTAGTTTGCAGCTGACTGATGCCGCCTCACCCTTCTCATCTCTTCTCAGGTGTCACTTGGTCAAGAAAGCGTCCCCTTACCGACTCAACTCATCACGTCCCCCTACCGTAGCTCACGTGACACCACGCACCTCTCGCTTATGGCCGTCGTCGCCTTTCACATCCAGTTTCAGGTAGGTAAGTTTACCCCGTGGTCCGTGAGGAAGAAGAGATCACGCCTGTTTTGCTTGCTCTTGATTCCCAGCGACCAGCCCGGTTACTGATAACCTCTGTTAGAGGGAGAAAGGAATGCACCCAATCCCTGGTGAAGCCCTGACCGTTTTCCTTTCTAGTGTCCCTCGTACTCCTCCCTGCCATCTATGTCGCCCTTACTCCGCGTCTACCGTTTATGAGTTTACACCTGGCTTACGGTGACTGCTTCGGAGAATCGCATGCCTTTCTACCTCCCTCGCTGCGACCTCCCCTACACCTCCCAGGGCTCTTGGGTTATGCCCTTGCCCTCTTCCGAGCCGTCCGTGGCACCCGCTGTCATCCCCATACGGCCAAGCTCCTAAGACTGACACTCAAGGCCCTCCGTAATTTGGCTTCAGTTTCACTTTCTAGACGTTTCAAGGAAGAACGGGGTCTAAATATCTGTGCACCTCTGCTCCGTTTCATATGTACCCACGAGGTTAATTGTTTTGTTTCTTCCAGTCCACCTATTTCGCACCTGCTTCTCTGGGAAGACTTCACTGAGAATCCAGGCGATTTCTGGATCCCTTCTCTCCCCTGAAGCTGTAAACTGTTTAACAAGACATGTGCGGAACGGCCGTAAGGTAATCTACATCTTGTCTCCCTCTCTGGTATCTAACCTCCCTGCGAATGGGGGGTACGTCTCCGTGTTCTGTGCGGTTTTCAGCACAGTACTCTCTACACGTAGTGGATATTTGCTTTGGTAAGTGAACGAATAAGTGAATGAGTCACCAAGAAGAGGGTATTGTCTCATTCTTTCTCTCTTTCTCCACTTTCAAGTTTCTTTAGTTAGTTTCCTCAGACAAAAGGTTTCTTTGTAGCTACACAGTGGCCAGGTCCACAGAATGTTGCAGATAGCTGCTGAAAACATCCCTCCTCCACTTGAGAATGGCTTGCTCTCCCTCTCAAGCGGAGAGAGCTGGGATTCGATATTTAATTAAGCGCCTCTGTTCACTTGGCATTTAGAGGCACCAGGGGGCGTTAGTGCTCTACACCCGGTGAAATGCCTGTTTCGTTTGTGATTTTCCTTTGTGAAAAACAACTATCCGCAGAGTGTTTTGTGCCGATTTTCCATCCTTTTAGATTGACGGAAAGCATTTTACCGACGTCGAAACGGAAAACGAATAGAAAGAGCGTTGCATTGCGTTCAATAAAAGCTTAGGGCGGTCTCGGTGGTACGTTAGTGAAGTTATCTGGGGACACCTTAGCCACGTACATTGTGTTGGAGAGGCACCGAGAATTCAGGAGTTCTCAAAGTTCGAGGACACAGGTGCCTTACACGTAGGCTCGGTGGCAGCCGTGGACATGGCAGTGATTTGGAGAACGTTGTATTAGTCGGCTCTTGCTGTGGTAATGCTTTGCAACACATCTCCCCAAAACTCACTTACGTAAAGAAGAACCTAGTTTTCTCGGACCTGTGGGCTAGCTGCAGCGGCTCTCTTGTAGACCTCTCGATGGCGGGTGTTGCTCCATGCCGTGGGTCAGTTTGAGGTCTGTCCCGCACACCTTACCGTGGAGCCCAACTGTGAGGCTGCAGGTAGGTCCCTGTCTTCTCGCAGAGTTCACTGAAACGTCAGAGGTGAGCCCAACCACACAAGGCCACGTAAGGCCTCTGCGACTCATTGAAGGCCATCGTGTCTTCCCTTGGCCTCCTGGGAACCCCCTGGCCCCAGGATGCAGCTTCCGTAGCCCAGGGCAACCGGCGGAGGGGGGCGGGCGGGGCTGCAGGAGGGTGGAACGCCGAGGTCACAGAGGGTGTGGGTGTGGCCACCTCTGCTGTGACTGAACCAAGGGCAGGGGGGCAGGGTGTCCAGGGCAGGGCCCTCAGAGCCCGGCAGGCCCAGGGGGGCGGCGCAAGCACCTAGGCCCAGGCCGAAGAGCGCCTTCTTGGTCTGCGCGGCAGGCCGGCCTCTCGCCTTGCCACTCAGGCCGCGCTCCCGCTTGAAGTGTGTGTGGCACGCGTCCGCGGAGTACACCTCGCTGCACAGGTAGCCGTGGGACTGGGCGTCGTAGCTTCCTGCGAGGCGGCCGGAGGTCCCGCAGGCGGGTGGGTCCCTGGCACAGACGCGCGGAGCGGCTCCTGCCCGGCCCCCCGAGAACCGTCGCCGTTCCGTAAGGCGGGGCGCCTGCTTCAGAATGTAAGTCACGTGTCCGCTCTATGGATACGCTGTTTAGTTTACCAGGCAAGACTTTCTTGGCGAAAGAAGCAGCGTTGGCTTGCGTTCTCGAGCGGGCTTCTCATCTGGCTGTGCACTGGTACTCTCTCTCTGGGTGTGCTAGTCCGCAGGGCAGGGCATCCCCTGGGCAGGGTGGAGCGTGATCTCTGCGGCCTCGTCTTGCAGCTCCTTCCTTTCATTCTCAATCATCCTGCCCACGGTGGCCTCCTCTCAGGCCTGCATACTTACAACGGCGCATCGCCCGTGCTGCCCCTCTGCAGGAAGTGCCCCTCTGTTTAGTTTGCAGCTGACTGATGCCGCCTCACCCTTCTCATCTCTTCTCAGGTGTCACTTGGTCAAGAAAGCGTCCCCTTACCGACTCAACTCATCACGTCCCCCTACCGTAGCTCACGTGACACCACGCACCTCTCGCTTATGGCCGTCGTCGCCTTTCACATCCAGTTTCAGGTAGGTAAGTTTACCCCGTGGTCCGTGAGGAAGAAGAGATCACGCCTGTTTTGCTTGCTCTTGATTCCCAGCGACCAGCCCGGTTACTGATAACCTCTGTTAGAGGGAGAAAGGAATGCACCCAATCCCTGGTGAAGCCCTGACCGTTTTCCTTTCTAGTGTCCCTCGTACTCCTCCCTGCCATCTGTGTCGCCCTTACTCCGCGTCTACCGGTTATGAGTTTACACCTGGCTTACGGTGACTGCTTCGGAGAATCGCATGCCTTTCTACCTCCCTCGCTGCGACCTCTCCTACACCTCCCAGGGCTCTTGGGTTATGCCCTTGCCCTCTTCCGAGCCGTCCGTGGCACCCGCTGTCATCCCCATACGGCCAAGCTCCTAAGACTGACACTCAAGGCCCTCCGTAATTTGGCTTCAGTTTCACTTTCTAGACGTTTCAAGGAAGAACGGGGTCTAAATATCTGTGCACCTCTGCTCCGTTTCATATGTACCCACGAGGTTAATTGTTTTGTTTCTTCCAGTCCACCTATTTTGCACCTGCTTCTCTGGGAAGACTTCACTGAGAATCCAGGCGATTTCTGGATCCCTTCTCTCCCCTGAAGCTGTAAACTGTTTAACAAGACATGTGCGGAACGGCCGTAAGGTAATCTACATCTTGTCTCCCTCTCTGGTATCTAACCTCCCTGCGAATGGGGGGTACGTCTCCGTGTTCTGTGCGGTTTTCAGCACAGTACTCTCTACACGTAGTGGATATTTGCTTTGGTAAGTGAACGAATAAGTGAATGAGTCACCAAGAAGAGGGTATTGTCTCATTCTTTCTCTCTTTCTCCACTTTCAAGTTTCTTTAGTTAGTTTCCTCAGACAAAAGGTTTCTTTGTAGCTACACAGTGGCCAGGTCCACAGAATGTTGCAGATAGCTGCTGAAAACATCCCTCCTCCACTTGAGAATGGCTTGCTCTCCCTCTCAAGCGGAGAGAGCTGGGATTCGATATTTAATTAAGCGCCTCTGTTCACTTGGCATTTAGAGGCACCAGGGGGCGTTAGTGCTCTACACCCGGTGAAATGCCTGTTTCGTTTGTGATTTTCCTTTGTGAAAAACAACTATCCGCAGAGTGTTTTGTGCCGATTTTCCATCCTTTTAGATTGACGGAAAGCATTTTACCGACGTCGAAACGGAAAACGAATAGAAAGAGCGTTGCATTGCGTTCAATAAAAGCTTAGGGCGGTCTCGGTGGTACGTTAGTGAAGTTATCTGGGGACACCTTAGCCACGTACATTGTGTTGGAGAGGCACCGAGAATTCAGGAGTTCTCAAAGTTCGAGGACACAGGTGCCTTACACGTAGGCTCGGTGGCAGCCGTGGACATGGCAGTGATTTGGAGAACGTTGTATTAGTCGGCTCTTGCTGTGGTAATGCTTTGCAACACATCTCCCCAAAACTCACTTACGTAAAGAAGAACCTAGTTTTCTCGGACCTGTGGGCTAGCTGCAGCGGCTCTCTTGTAGACCTCTCGATGGCGGGTGTTGCTCCATGCCGTGGGTCAGTTTGAGGTCTGTCCCGCACACCTTACCGTGGAGCCCAACTGTGAGGCTGCAGGTAGGTCCCTGTCTTCTCGCAGAGTTCACTGAAACGTCAGAGGTGAGCCCAACCACACAAGGCCACGTAAGGCCTCTGCGACTCATTGAAGGCCATCGTGTCTTCCCTTGGCCTCCTGGGAACCCCCTGGCCCCAGGATGCAGCTTCCGTAGCCCAGGGCAACCGGCGGAGGGGGGCGGGCGGGGCTGCAGGAGGGTGGAACGCCGAGGTCACAGAGGGTGTGGGTGTGGCCACCTCTGCTGTGACTGAACCAAGGGCAGGGGGGCAGGGTGTCCAGGGCAGGGCCCTCAGAGCCCGGCAGGCCCAGGGGGGCGGCGCAAGCACCTAGGCCCAGGCCGAAGAGCGCCTTCTTGGTCTGCGCGGCAGGCCGGCCTCTCGCCTTGCCACTCAGGCCGCGCTCCCGCTTGAAGTGTGTGTGGCACGCGTCCGCGGAGTACACCTCGCTGCACAGGTAGCCGTGGGACTGGGCGTCGTAGCTTCCTGCGAGGCGGCCGGAGGTCCCGCAGGCGGGTGGGTCCCTGGCACAGACGCGCGGAGCGGCTCCTGCCCGGCCCCCCTGAGAACCGTCGCCGTTCCGTAAGGCGGGGCGCCTGCTTCAGAATGTAAGTCACGTGTCCGCTCTATGGATACGCTGTTTAGTTTACCAGGCAAGACTTTCTTGGCGAAAGAAGCAGCGTTGGCTTGCGTTCTCGAGCGGGCTTCTCATCTGGCTGTGCACTGGTACTCTCTCTCTGGGTGTGCTAGTCCGCAGGGCAGGGCATCCCCTGGGCAGGGTGGAGCGTGATCTCTGCGGCCTCGTCTTGCAGCTCCTTCCTTTCATTCTCAATCATCCTGCCCACGGTGGCCTCCTCTCAGGCCTGCATACTTACAACGGCGCATCGCCCGTGCTGCCCCTCTGCAGGAAGTGCCCCTCTGTTTAGTTTGCAGCTGACTGATGCCGCCTCACCCTTCTCATCTCTTCTCAGGTGTCACTTGGTCAAGAAAGCGTCCCCTTACCGACTCAACTCATCACGTCCCCCTACCGTAGCTCACGTGACACCACGCACCTCTCGCTTATGGCCGTCGTCGCCTTTCACATCCAGTTTCAGGTAGGTAAGTTTACCCCGTGGTCCGTGAGGAAGAAGAGATCACGCCTGTTTTGCTTGCTCTTGATTCCCAGCGACCAGCCCGGTTACTGATAACCTCTGTTAGAGGGAGAAAGGAATGCACCCAATCCCTGGTGAAGCCCTGACCGTTTTCCTTTCTAGTGTCCCTCGTACTCCTCCCTGCCATCTGTGTCGCCCTTACTCCGCGTCTACCGTTTATGAGTTTACACCTGGCTTACGGTGACTGCTTCGGAGAATCGCATGCCTTTCTACCTCCCTCGCTGCGACCTCCCCTACACCTCCCAGGGCTCTTGGGTTATGCCCTTGCCCTCTTCCGAGCCGTCCGTGGCACCCGCTGTCATCCCCATACGGCCAAGCTCCTAAGACTGACACTCAAGGCCCTCCGTAATTTGGCTTCAGTTTCACTTTCTAGACGTTTCAAGGAAGAACGGGGTCTAAATATCTGTGCACCTCTGCTCCGTTTCATATCTACCCACGAGGTTAATTGTTTTGTTTCTTCCAGTCCACCTATTTTGCACCTGCTTCTCTGGGAAGACTTCACTGAGAATCCAGGCGATTTCTGGATCCCTTCTCTCCCCTGAAGCTGTAAACTGTTTAACAAG
The DNA here is from genome assembly GCF_937001465.1 of Orcinus orca. Lineage (NCBI taxonomy): Eukaryota > Metazoa > Chordata > Mammalia > Artiodactyla > Delphinidae > Orcinus > Orcinus orca. Next base: position 235,415 of record NC_064559.1, on the reverse strand, counting down.
ACATGTGCGGAACGGCCGTAAGGTAATCTACATCTTGTCTCCCTCTCTGGTATCTAACCTCCCTGCGAATGGGGGGTACGTCTCCGTGTTCTGTGCGGTTTTCAGCACAGTACTCTCTACACGTAGTGGATATTTGCTTTGGTAAGTGAACGAATAAGTGAATGAGTCACCAAGAAGAGGGTATTGTCTCATTCTTTCTCTCTTTCTCCACTTTCAAGTTTCTTTAGTTAGTTTCCTCAGACAAAAGGTTTCTTTGTAGCTACACAGTGGCCAGGTCCACAGAATGTTGCAGATAGCTGCTGAAAACATCCCTCCTCCACTTGAGAATGGCTTGCTCTCCCTCTCAAGCGGAGAGAGCTGGGATTCGATATTTAATTAAGCGCCTCTGTTCACTTGGCATTTAGAGGCACCAGGGGGCGTTAGTGCTCTACACCCGGTGAAATGCCTGTTTCGTTTGTGATTTTCCTTTGTGAAAAACAACTATCCGCAGAGTGTTTTGTGCCGATTTTCCATCCTTTTAGATTGACGGAAAGCATTTTACCGACGTCGAAACGGAAAACGAATAGAAAGAGCGTTGCATTGCGTTCAATAAAAGCTTAGGGCGGTCTCGGTGGTACGTTAGTGAAGTTATCTGGGGACACCTTAGCCACGTACATTGTGTTGGAGAGGCACCGAGAATTCAGGAGTTCTCAAAGTTCGAGGACACAGGTGCCTTACACGTAGGCTCGGTGGCAGCCGTGGACATGGCAGTGATTTGGAGAACGTTGTATTAGTCGGCTCTTGCTGTGGTAATGCTTTGCAACACATCTCCCCAAAACTCACTTACGTAAAGAAGAACCTAGTTTTCTCGGACCTGTGGGCTAGCTGCAGCGGCTCTCTTGTAGACCTCTCGATGGCGGGTGTTGCTCCATGCCGTGGGTCAGTTTGAGGTCTGTCCCGCACACCTTACCGTGGAGCCCAACTGTGAGGCTGCAGGTAGGTCCCTGTCTTCTCGCAGAGTTCACTGAAACGTCAGAGGTGAGCCCAACCACACAAGGCCACGTAAGGCCTCTGCGACTCATTGAAGGCCATCGTGTCTTCCCTTGGCCTCCTGGGAACCCCCTGGCCCCAGGATGCAGCTTCCGTAGCCCAGGGCAACCGGCGGAGGGGGGCGGGCGGGGCTGCAGGAGGGTGGAACGCCGAGGTCACAGAGGGTGTGGGTGTGGCCACCTCTGCTGTGACTGAACCAAGGGCAGGGGGGCAGGGTGTCCAGGGCAGGGCCCTCAGAGCCCGGCAGGCCCAGGGGGGCGGCGCAAGCACCTAGGCCCAGGCCGAAGAGCGCCTTCTTGGTCTGCGCGGCAGGCCGGCCTCTCGCCTTGCCACTCAGGCCGCGCTCCCGCTTGAAGTGTGTGTGGCACGCGTCCGCGGAGTACACCTCGCTGCACAGGTAGCCGTGGGACTGGGCGTCGTAGCTTCCTGCGAGGCGGCCGGAGGTCCCGCAGGCGGGTGGGTCCCTGGCACAGACGCGCGGAGCGGCTCCTGCCCGGCCCCCCTGAGAACCGTCGCCGTTCCGTAAGGCGGGGCGCCTGCTTCAGAATGTAAATCACGTGTCCGCTCTATGGATACGCTGTTTAGTTTACCAGGCAAGACTTTCTTGGCGAAAGAAGCAGCGTTGGCTTGCGTTCTCGAGCGGGCTTCTCATCTGGCTGTGCACTGGTACTCTCTCTCTGGGTGTGCTAGTCCGCAGGGCAGGGCATCCCCTGGGCAGGGTGGAGCGTGATCTCTGCGGCCTCGTCTTGCAGCTCCTTCCTTTCATTCTCAATCATCCTGCCCACGGTGGCCTCCTCTCAGGCCTGCATACTTACAACGGCGCATCGCCCGTGCTGCCCCTCTGCAGGAAGTGTCCCTCTGTTTAGTTTGCAGCTGACTGATGCCGCCTCACCCTTCTCATCTCTTCTCAGGTGTCACTTGGTCAAGAAAGCGTCCCCTTACCGACTCAACTCATCACGTCCCCCTACCGTAGCTCACGTGACACCACGCACCTCTCGCTTATGGCCGTCGTCGCCTTTCACATCCAGTTTCAGGTAGGTAAGTTTACCCCGTGGTCCGTGAGGAAGAAGAGATCACGCCTGTTTTGCTTGCTCTTGATTCCCAGCGACCAGCCCGGTTACTGATAACCTCTGTTAGAGGGAGAAAGGAATGCACCCAATCCCTGGTGAAGCCCTGACCGTTTTCCTTTCTAGTGTCCCTCGTACTCCTCCCTGCCATCTGTGTCGCCCTTACTCCGCGTCTACCGTTTATGAGTTTACACCTGGCTTACGGTGACTGCTTCGGAGAATCGCATGCCTTTCTACCTCCCTCGCTGCGACCTCCCCTACACCTCCCAGGGCTCTTGGGTTATGCCCTTGCCCTCTTCCGAGCCGTCCGTGGCACCCGCTGTCATCCCCATACGGCCAAGCTCCTAAGACTGACACTCAAGGCCCTCCGTAATTTGGCTTCAGTTTCACTTTCTAGACGTTTCAAGGAAGAACGGGGTCTAAATATCTGTGCACCTCTGCTCCGTTTCATATGTACCCACGAGGTTAATTGTTTTGTTTCTTCCAGTCCACCTATTTCGCACCTGCTTCTCTGGGAAGACTTCACTGAGAATCCAGGCGATTTCTGGATCCCTTCTCTCCCCTGAAGCTGTAAACTGTTTAACAAGACATGTGCGGAACGGCCGTAAGGTAATCTACATCTTGTCTCCCTCTCTGGTATCTAACCTCCCTGCGAATGGGGGGTACGTCTCCGTGTTCTGTGCGGTTTTCAGCACAGTACTCTCTACACGTAGTGGATATTTGCTTTGGTAAGTGAACGAATAAGTGAATGAGTCACCAAGAAGAGGGTATTGTCTCATTCTTTCTCTCTTTCTCCACTTTCAAGTTTCTTTAGTTAGTTTCCTCAGACAAAAGGTTTCTTTGTAGCTACACAGTGGCCAGGTCCACAGAATGTTGCAGATAGCTGCTGAAAACATCCCTCCTCCACTTGAGAATGGCTTGCTCTCCCTCTCAAGCGGAGAGAGCTGGGATTCGATATTTAATTAAGCGCCTCTGTTCACTTGGCATTTAGAGGCACCAGGGGGCGTTAGTGCTCTACACCCGGTGAAATGCCTGTTTCGTTTGTGATTTTCCTTTGTGAAAAACAACTATCCGCAGAGTGTTTTGTGCCGATTTTCCATCCTTTTAGATTGACGGAAAGCATTTTACCGACGTCGAAACGGAAAACGAATAGAAAGAGCGTTGCATTGCGTTCAATAAAAGCTTAGGGCGGTCTCGGTGGTACGTTAGTGAAGTTATCTGGGGACACCTTAGCCACGTACATTGTGTTGGAGAGGCACCGAGAATTCAGGAGTTCTCAAAGTTCGAGGACACAGGTGCCTTACACGTAGGCTCGGTGGCAGCCGTGGACATGGCAGTGATTTGGAGAACGTTGTATTAGTCGGCTCTTGCTGTGGTAATGCTTTGCAACACATCTCCCCAAAACTCACTTACGTAAAGAAGAACCTAGTTTTCTCGGACCTGTGGGCTAGCTGCAGCGGCTCTCTTGTAGACCTCTCGATGGCGGGTGTTGCTCCATGCCGTGGGTCAGTTTGAGGTCTGTCCCGCACACCTTACCGTGGAGCCCAACTGTGAGGCTGCAGGTAGGTCCCTGTCTTCTCGCAGAGTTCACTGAAACGTCAGAGGTGAGCCCAACCACACAAGGCCACGTAAGGCCTCTGCGACTCATTGAAGGCCATCGTGTCTTCCCTTGGCCTCCTGGGAACCCCCTGGCCCCAGGATGCAGCTTCCGTAGCCCAGGGCAACCGGCGGAGGGGGGCGGGCGGGGCTGCAGGAGGGTGGAACGCCGAGGTCACAGAGGGTGTGGGTGTGGCCACCTCTGCTGTGACTGAACCAAGGGCAGGGGGGCAGGGTGTCCAGGGCAGGGCCCTCAGAGCCCGGCAGGCCCAGGGGGGCGGCGCAAGCACCTAGGCCCAGGCCGAAGAGCGCCTTCTTGGTCTGCGCGGCAGGCCGGCCTCTCGCCTTGCCACTCAGGCCGCGCTCCCGCTTGAAGTGTGTGTGGCACGCGTCCGCGGAGTACACCTCGCTGCACAGGTAGCCGTGGGACTGGGCGTCGTAGCTTCCTGCGAGGCGGCCGGAGGTCCCGCAGGCGGGTGGGTCCCTGGCACAGACGCGCGGAGCGGCTCCTGCCCGGCCCCCCTGAGAACCGTCGCCGTTCCGTAAGGCGGGGCGCCTGCTTCAGAATGTAAATCACGTGTCCGCTCTATGGATACGCTGTTTAGTTTACCAGGCAAGACTTTCTTGGCGAAAGAAGCAGCGTTGGCTTGCGTTCTCGAGCGGGCTTCTCATCTGGCTGTGCACTGGTACTCTCTCTCTGGGTGTGCTAGTCCGCAGGGCAGGGCATCCCCTGGGCAGGGTGGAGCGTGATCTCTGCGGCCTCGTCTTGCAGCTCCTTCCTTTCATTCTCAATCATCCTGCCCACGGTGGCCTCCTCTCAGGCCTGCATACTTACAACGGCGCATCGCCCGTGCTGCCCCTCTGCAGGAAGTGCCCCTCTGTTTAGTTTGCAGCTGACTGATGCCGCCTCACCCTTCTCATCTCTTCTCAGGTGTCACTTGGTCAAGAAAGCGTCCCCTTACCGACTCAACTCATCACGTCCCCCTACCGTAGCTCACGTGACACCACGCACCTCTCGCTTATGGCCGTCGTCGCCTTTCACATCCAGTTTCAGGTAGGTAAGTTTACCCCGTGGTCCGTGAGGAAGAAGAGATCACGCCTGTTTTGCTTGCTCTTGATTCCCAGCGACCAGCCCGGTTACTGATAACCTCTGTTAGAGGGAGAAAGGAATGCACCCAATCCCTGGTGAAGCCCTGACCGTTTTCCTTTCTAGTGTCCCTCGTACTCCTCCCTGCCATCTGTGTCGCCCTTACTCCGCGTCTACCGTTTATGAGTTTACACCTGGCTTACGGTGACTGCTTCGGAGAATCGCATGCCTTTCTACCTCCCTCGCTGCGACCTCCCCTACACCTCCCAGGGCTCTTGGGTTATGCCCTTGCCCTCTTCCGAGCCGTCCGTGGCACCCGCTGTCATCCCCATACGGCCAAGCTCCTAAGACTGACACTCAAGGCCCTCCGTAATTTGGCTTCAGTTTCACTTTCTAGACGTTTCAAGGAAGAACGGGGTCTAAATATCTGTGCACCTCTGCTCCGTTTCATATGTACCCACGAGGTTAATTGTTTTGTTTCTTCCAGTCCACCTATTTCGCACCTGCTTCTCTGGGAAGACTTCACTGAGAATCCAGGCGATTTCTGGATCCCTTCTCTCCCCTGAAGCTGTAAACTGTTTAACAAGACATGTGCGGAACGGCCGTAAGGTAATCTACATCTTGTCTCCCTCTCTGGTATCTAACCTCCCTGCGAATGGGGGGTACGTCTCCGTGTTCTGTGCGGTTTTCAGCACAGTACTCTCTACACGTAGTGGATATTTGCTTTGGTAAGTGAACGAATAAGTGAATGAGTCACCAAGAAGAGGGTATTGTCTCATTCTTTCTCTCTTTCTCCACTTTCAAGTTTCTTTAGTTAGTTTCCTCAGACAAAAGGTTTCTTTGTAGCTACACAGTGGCCAGGTCCACAGAATGTTGCAGATAGCTGCTGAAAACATCCCTCCTCCACTTGAGAATGGCTTGCTCTCCCTCTCAAGCGGAGAGAGCTGGGATTCGATATTTAATTAAGCGCCTCTGTTCACTTGGCATTTAGAGGCACCAGGGGGCGTTAGTGCTCTACACCCGGTGAAATGCCTGTTTCGTTTGTGATTTTCCTTTGTGAAAAACAACTATCCGCAGAGTGTTTTGTGCCGATTTTCCATCCTTTTAGATTGACGGAAAGCATTTTACCGACGTCGAAACGGAAAACGAATAGAAAGAGCGTTGCATTGCGTTCAATAAAAGCTTAGGGCGGTCTCGGTGGTACGTTAGTGAAGTTATCTGGGGACACCTTAGCCACGTACATTGTGTTGGAGAGGCACCGAGAATTCAGGAGTTCTCAAAGTTCGAGGACACAGGTGCCTTACACGTAGGCTCGGTGGCAGCCGTGGACATGGCAGTGATTTGGAGAACGTTGTATTAGTCGGCTCTTGCTGTGGTAATGCTTTGCAACACATCTCCCCAAAACTCACTTACGTAAAGAAGAACCTAGTTTTCTCGGACCTGTGGGCTAGCTGCAGCGGCTCTCTTGTAGACCTCTCGATGGCGGGTGTTGCTCCATGCCGTGGGTCAGTTTGAGGTCTGTCCCGCACACCTTACCGTGGAGCCCAACTGTGAGGCTGCAGGTAGGTCCCTGTCTTCTCGCAGAGTTCACTGAAACGTCAGAGGTGAGCCCAACCACACAAGGCCACGTAAGGCCTCTGCGACTCATTGAAGGCCATCGTGTCTTCCCTTGGCCTCCTGGGAACCCCCTGGCCCCAGGATGCAGCTTCCGTAGCCCAGGGCAACCGGCGGAGGGGGGCGGGCGGGGCTGCAGGAGGGTGGAACGCCGAGGTCACAGAGGGTGTGGGTGTGGCCACCTCTGCTGTGACTGAACCAAGGGCAGGGGGGCAGGGTGTCCAGGGCAGGGCCCTCAGAGCCCGGCAGGCCCAGGGGGGCGGCGCAAGCACCTAGGCCCAGGCCGAAGAGCGCCTTCTTGGTCTGCGCGGCAGGCCGGCCTCTCGCCTTGCCACTCAGGCCGCGCTCCCGCTTGAAGTGTGTGTGGCACGCGTCCGCGGAGTACACCTCGCTGCACAGGTAGCCGTGGGACTGGGCGTCGTAGCTTCCTGCGAGGCGGCCGGAGGTCCCGCAGGCGGGTGGGTCCCTGGCACAGACGCGCGGAGCGGCTCCTGCCCGGCCCCCCTGAGAACCGTCGCCGTTCCGTAAGGCGGGGCGCCTGCTTCAGAATGTAAATCACGTGTCCGCTCTATGGATACGCTGTTTAGTTTACCAGGCAAGACTTTCTTGGCGAAAGAAGCAGCGTTGGCTTGCGTTCTCGAGCGGGCTTCTCATCTGGCTGTGCACTGGTACTCTCTCTCTGGGTGTGCTAGTCCGCAGGGCAGGGCATCCCCTGGGCAGGGTGGAGCGTGATCTCTGCGGCCTCGTCTTGCAGCTCCTTCCTTTCATTCTCAATCATCCTGCCCACGGTGGCCTCCTCTCAGGCCTGCATACTTACAACGGCGCATCGCCCGTGCTGCCCCTCTGCAGGAAGTGCCCCTCTGTTTAGTTTGCAGCTGACTGATGCCGCCTCACCCTTCTCATCTCTTCTCAGGTGTCACTTGGTCAAGAAAGCGTCCCCTTACCGACTCAACTCATCACGTCCCCCTACCGTAGCTCACGTGACACCACGCACCTCTCGCTTATGGCCGTCGTCGCCTTTCACATCCAGTTTCAGGTAGGTAAGTTTACCCCGTGGTCCGTGAGGAAGAAGAGATCACGCCTGTTTTGCTTGCTCTTGATTCCCAGCGACCAGCCCGGTTACTGATAACCTCTGTTAGAGGGAGAAAGGAATGCACCCAATCCCTGGTGAAGCCCTGACCGTTTTCCTTTCTAGTGTCCCTCGTACTCCTCCCTGCCATCTATGTCGCCCTTACTCCGCGTCTACCGTTTATGAGTTTACACCTGGCTTACGGTGACTGCTTCGGAGAATCGCATGCCTTTCTACCTCCCTCGCTGCGACCTCCCCTACACCTCCCAGGGCTCTTGGGTTATGCCCTTGCCCTCTTCCGAGCCGTCCGTGGCACCCGCTGTCATCCCCATACGGCCAAGCTCCTAAGACTGACACTCAAGGCCCTCCGTAATTTGGCTTCAGTTTCACTTTCTAGACGTTTCAAGGAAGAACGGGGTCTAAATATCTGTGCACCTCTGCTCCGTTTCATATGTACCCACGAGGTTAATTGTTTTGTTTCTTCCAGTCCACCTATTTCGCACCTGCTTCTCTGGGAAGACTTCACTGAGAATCCAGGCGATTTCTGGATCCCTTCTCTCCCCTGAAGCTGTAAACTGTTTAACAAGACATGTGCGGAACGGCCGTAAGGTAATCTACATCTTGTCTCCCTCTCTGGTATCTAACCTCCCTGCGAATGGGGGGTACGTCTCCGTGTTCTGTGCGGTTTTCAGCACAGTACTCTCTACACGTAGTGGATATTTGCTTTGGTAAGTGAACGAATAAGTGAATGAGTCACCAAGAAGAGGGTATTGTCTCATTCTTTCTCTCTTTCTCCACTTTCAAGTTTCTTTAGTTAGTTTCCTCAGACAAAAGGTTTCTTTGTAGCTACACAGTGGCCAGGTCCACAGAATGTTGCAGATAGCTGCTGAAAACATCCCTCCTCCACTTGAGAATGGCTTGCTCTCCCTCTCAAGCGGAGAGAGCTGGGATTCGATATTTAATTAAGCGCCTCTGTTCACTTGGCATTTAGAGGCACCAGGGGGCGTTAGTGCTCTACACCCGGTGAAATGCCTGTTTCGTTTGTGATTTTCCTTTGTGAAAAACAACTATCCGCAGAGTGTTTTGTGCCGATTTTCCATCCTTTTAGATTGACGGAAAGCATTTTACCGACGTCGAAACGGAAAACGAATAGAAAGAGCGTTGCATTGCGTTCAATAAAAGCTTAGGGCGGTCTCGGTGGTACGTTAGTGAAGTTATCTGGGGACACCTTAGCCACGTACATTGTGTTGGAGAGGCACCGAGAATTCAGGAGTTCTCAAAGTTCGAGGACACAGGTGCCTTACACGTAGGCTCGGTGGCAGCCGTGGACATGGCAGTGATTTGGAGAACGTTGTATTAGTCGGCTCTTGCTGTGGTAATGCTTTGCAACACATCTCCCCAAAACTCACTTACGTAAAGAAGAACCTAGTTTTCTCGGACCTGTGGGCTAGCTGCAGCGGCTCTCTTGTAGACCTCTCGATGGCGGGTGTTGCTCCATGCCGTGGGTCAGTTTGAGGTCTGTCCCGCACACCTTACCGTGGAGCCCAACTGTGAGGCTGCAGGTAGGTCCCTGTCTTCTCGCAGAGTTCACTGAAACGTCAGAGGTGAGCCCAACCACACAAGGCCACGTAAGGCCTCTGCGACTCATTGAAGGCCATCGTGTCTTCCCTTGGCCTCCTGGGAACCCCCTGGCCCCAGGATGCAGCTTCCGTAGCCCAGGGCAACCGGCGGAGGGGGGCGGGCGGGGCTGCAGGAGGGTGGAACGCCGAGGTCACAGAGGGTGTGGGTGTGGCCACCTCTGCTGTGACTGAACCAAGGGCAGGGGGGCAGGGTGTCCAGGGCAGGGCCCTCAGAGCCCGGCAGGCCCAGGGGGGCGGCGCAAGCACCTAGGCCCAGGCCGAAGAGCGCCTTCTTGGTCTGCGCGGCAGGCCGGCCTCTCGCCTTGCCACTCAGGCCGCGCTCCCGCTTGAAGTGTGTGTGGCACGCGTCCGCGGAGTACACCTCGCTGCACAGGTAGCCGTGGGACTGGGCGTCGTAGCTTCCTGCGAGGCGGCCGGAGGTCCCGCAGGCGGGTGGGTCCCTGGCACAGACGCGCGGAGCGGCTCCTGCCCGGCCCCCCTGAGAACCGTCGCCGTTCCGTAAGGCGGGGCGCCTGCTTCAGAATGTAAATCACGTGTCCGCTCTATGGATACGCTGTTTAGTTTACCAGGCAAGACTTTCTTGGCGAAAGAAGCAGCGTTGGCTTGCGTTCTCGAGCGGGCTTCTCATCTGGCTGTGCACTGGTACTCTCTCTCTGGGTGTGCTAGTCCGCAGGGCAGGGCATCCCCTGGGCAGGGTGGAGCGTGATCTCTGCGGCCTCGTCTTGCAGCTCCTTCCTTTCATTCTCAATCATCCTGCCCACAGTGGCCTCCTCTCAGGCCTGCATACTTACAACGGCGCATCGCCCGTGCTGCCCCTCTGCAGGAAGTGCCCCTCTGTTTAGTTTGCAGCTGACTGATGCCGCCTCACCCTTCTCATCTCTTCTCAGGTGTCACTTGGTCAAGAAAGCGTCCCCTTACCGACTCAACTCATCACGTCCCCCTACCGTAGCTCACGTGACACCACGCACCTCTCGCTTATGGCCGTCGTCGCCTTTCACATCCAGTTTCAGGTAGGTAAGTTTACCCCGTGGTCCGTGAGGAAGAAGAGATCACGCCTGTTTTGCTTGCTCTTGATTCCCAGCGACCAGCCCGGTTACTGATAACCTCTGTTAGAGGGAGAAAGGAATGCACCCAATCCCTGGTGAAGCCCTGACCGTTTTCCTTTCTAGTGTCCCTCGTACTCCTCCCTGCCATCTGTGTCGCCCTTACTCCGCGTCTACCGTTTATGAGTTTACACCTGGCTTACGGTGACTGCTTCGGAGAATCGCATGCCTTTCTACCTCCCTCGCTGCGACCTCCCCTACACCTCCCAGGGCTCTTGGGTTATGCCCTTGCCCTCTTCCGAGCCGTCCGTGGCACCCGCTGTCATCCCCATACGGCCAAGCTCCTAAGACTGACACTCAAGGCCCTCCGTAATTTGGCTTCAGTTTCACTTTCTAGACGTTTCAAGGAAGAACGGGGTCTAAATATCTGTGCACCTCTGCTCCGTTTCATATGTACCCACGAGGTTAATTGTTTTGTTTCTTCCAGTCCACCTATTTCGCACCTGCTTCTCTGGGAAGACTTCACTGAGAATCCAGGCGATTTCTGGATCCCTTCTCTCCCCTGAAGCTGTAAACTGTTTAACAAGACATGTGCGGAACGGCCGTAAGGTAATCTACATCTTGTCTCCCTCTCTGGTATCTAACCTCCCTGCGAATGGGGGGTACGTCTCCGTGTTCTGTGCGGTTTTCAGCACAGTACTCTCTACACGTAGTGGATATTTGCTTTGGTAAGTGAACGAATAAGTGAATGAGTCACCAAGAAGAGGGTATTGTCTCATTCTTTCTCTCTTTCTCCACTTTCAAGTTTCTTTAGTTAGTTTCCTCAGACAAAAGGTTTCTTTGTAGCTACACAGTGGCCAGGTCCACAGAATGTTGCAGATAGCTGCTGAAAACATCCCTCCTCCACTTGAGAATGGCTTGCTCTCCCTCTCAAGCGGAGAGAGCTGGGATTCGATATTTAATTAAGCGCCTCTGTTCACTTGGCATTTAGAGGCACCAGGGGGCGTTAGTGCTCTACACCCGGTGAAATGCCTGTTTCGTTTGTGATTTTCCTTTGTGAAAAACAACTATCCGCAGAGTGTTTTGTGCCGATTTTCCATCCTTTTAGATTGACGGAAAGCATTTTACCGACGTCGAAACGGAAAACGAATAGAAAGAGCGTTGCATTGCGTTCAATAAAAGCTTAGGGCGGTCTCGGTGGTACGTTAGTGAAGTTATCTGGGGACACCTTAGCCACGTACATTGTGTTGGAGAGGCACCGAGAATTCAGGAGTTCTCAAAGTTCGAGGACACAGGTGCCTTACACGTAGGCTCGGTGGCAGCCGTGGACATGGCAGTGATTTGGAGAACGTTGTATTAGTCGGCTCTTGCTGTGGTAATGCTTTGCAACACATCTCCCCAAAACTCACTTACGTAAAGAAGAACCTAGTTTTCTCGGACCTGTGGGCTAGCTGCAGCGGCTCTCTTGTAGACCTCTCGATGGCGGGTGTTGCTCCATGCCGTGGGTCAGTTTGAGGTCTGTCCCGCACACCTTACCGTGGAGCCCAACTGTGAGGCTGCAGGTAGGTCCCTGTCTTGTCGCAGAGTTCACTGAAACGTCAGAGGTGAGCCCAACCACACAAGGCCACGTAAGGCCTCTGCGACTCATTGAAGGCCATCGTGTCTTCCCTTGGCCTCCTGGGAACCCCCTGGCCCCAGGATGCAGCTTCCGTAGCCCAGGGCAACCGGCGGAGGGGGGCGGGCGGGGCTGCAGGAGGGTGGAACGCCGAGGTCACAGAGGGTGTGGGTGTGGCCACCTCTGCTGTGACTGAACCAAGGGCAGGGGGGCAGGGTGTCCAGGGCAGGGCCCTCAGAGCCCGGCAGGCCCAGGGGGGCGGCGCAAGCACCTAGGCCCAGGCCGAAGAGCGCCTTCTTGGTCTGCGCGGCAGGCCGGCCTCTCGCCTTGCCACTCAGGCCGCGCTCCCGCTTGAAGTGTGTGTGGCACGCGTCCGCGGAGTACACCTCGCTGCACAGGTAGCCGTGGGACTGGGCGTCGTAGCTTCCTGCGAGGCGGCCGGAGGTCCCGCAGGCGGGTGGGTCCCTGGCACAGACGCGCGGAGCGGCTCCTGCCCGGCCCCCCTGAGAACCGTCGCCGTTCCGTAAGGCGGGGCGCCTGCTTCAGAATGTAAATCACGTGTCCGCTCTATGGATACGCTGTTTAGTTTACCAGGCAAGACTTTCTTGGCGAAAGAAGCAGCGTTGGCTTGCGTTCCCGAGCGGGCTTCTCATCTGGCTGTGCACTGGTACTCTCTCTCTGGGTGTGCTAGTCCGCAGGGCAGGGCATCCCCTGGGCAGGGTGGAGCGTGATCTCTGCGGCCTCGTCTTGCAGCTCCTTCCTTTCATTCTCAATCATCCTGCCCACGGTGGCCTCCTCTCAGGCCTGCATACTTACAACGGCGCATCGCCCGTGCTGCCCCTCTGCAGGAAGTGCCCCTCTGTTTAGTTTGCAGCTGACTGATGCCGCCTCACCCTTCTCATCTCTTCTCAGGTGTCACTTGGTCAAGAAAGCGTCCCCTTACCGACTCAACTCATCACGTCCCCCTACCGTAGCTCACGTGACACCACGCACCTCTCGCTTATGGCCGTCGTCGCCTTTCACATCCAGTTTCAGGTAGGTAAGTTTACCCCGTGGTCCGTGAGGAAGAAGAGATCACGCCTGTTTTGCTTGCTCTTGATTCCCAGCGACCAGCCCGGTTACTGATAACCTCTGTTAGAGGGAGAAAGGAATGCACCCAATCCCTGGTGAAGCCCTGACCGTTTTCCTTTCTAGTGTCCCTCGTACTCCTCCCTGCCATCTGTGTCGCCCTTACTCCGCGTCTACCGTTTATGAGTTTACACCTGGCTTACGGTGACTGCTTCGGAGAATCGCATGCCTTTCTACCTCCCTCGCTGCGACCTCCCCTACACCTCCCAGGGCTCTTGGGTTATGCCCTTGCCCTCTTCCGAGCCGTCCGTGGCACCCGCTGTCATCCCCATACGGCCAAGCTCCTAAGACTGACACTCAAGGCCCTCCGTAATTTGGCTTCAGTTTCACTTTCTAGACGTTTCAAGGAAGAACGGGGTCTAAATATCTGTGCACCTCTGCTCCGTTTCATATCTACCCACGAGGTTAATTGTTTTGTTTCTTCCAGTCCACCTATTTCGCACCTGCTTCTCTGGGAAGACTTCACTGAGAATCCAGGCGATTTCTGGATCCCTTCTCTCCCCTGAAGCTGTAAACTGTTTAACAAGACATGTGCGGAACGGCCGTAAGGTAATCTACATCTTGTCTCCCTCTCTGGTATCTAACCTCCCTGCGAATGGGGGGTACGTCTCCGTGTTCTGTGCGGTTTTCAGCACAGTACTCTCTACACGTAGTGGATATTTGCTTTGGTAAGTGAACGAATAAGTGAATGAGTCACCAAGAAGAGGGTATTGTCTCATTCTTTCTCTCTTTCTCCACTTTCAAGTTTCTTTAGTTAGTTTCCTCAGACAAAAGGTTTCTTTGTAGCTACACAGTGGCCAGGTCCACAGAATGTTGCAGATAGCTGCTGAAAACATCCCTCCTCCACTTGAGAATGGCTTGCTCTCCCTCTCAAGCGGAGAGAGCTGGGATTCGATATTTAATTAAGCGCCTCTGTTCACTTGGCATTTAGAGGCACCAGGGGGCGTTAGTGCTCTACACCCGGTGAAATGCCTGTTTCGTTTGTGATTTTCCTTTGTGAAAAACAACTATCCGCAGAGTGTTTTGTGCCGATTTTCCATCCTTTTAGATTGACGGAAAGCATTTTACCGACGTCGAAACGGAAAACGAATAGAAAGAGCGTTGCATTGCGTTCAATAAAAGCTTAGGGCGGTCTCGGTGGTACGTTAGTGAAGTTATCTGGGGACACCTTAGCCACGTACATTGTGTTGGAGAGGCACCGAGAATTCAGGAGTTCTCAAAGTTCGAGGACACAGGTGCCTTACACGTAGGCTCGGTGGCAGCCGTGGACATGGCAGTGATTTGGAGAACGTTGTATTAGTCGGCTCTTGCTGTGGTAATGCTTTGCAACACATCTCCCCAAAACTCACTTACGTAAAGAAGAACCTAGTTTTCTCGGACCTGTGGGCTAGCTGCAGCGGCTCTCTTGTAGACCTCTCGATGGCGGGTGTTGCTCCATGCCGTGGGTCAGTTTGAGGTCTGTCCCGCACACCTTACCGTGGAGCCCAACTGTGAGGCTGCAGGTAGGTCCCTGTCTTCTCGCAGAGTTCACTGAAACGTCAGAGGTGAGCCCAACCACACAAGGCCACGTAAGGCCTCTGCGACTCATTGAAGGCCATCGTGTCTTCCCTTGGCCTCCTGGGAACCCCCTGGCCCCAGGATGCAGCTTCCGTAGCCCAGGGCAACCGGCGGAGGGGGGCGGGCGGGGCTGCAGGAGGGTGGAACGCCGAGGTCACAGAGGGTGTGGGTGTGGCCACCTCTGCTGTGACTGAACCAAGGGCAGGGGGGCAGGGTGTCCAGGGCAGGGCCCTCAGAGCCCGGCAGGCCCAGGGGGGCGGCGCAAGCACCTAGGCCCAGGCCGAAGAGCGCCTTCTTGGTCTGCGCGGCAGGCCGGCCTCTCGCCTTGCCACTCAGGCCGCGCTCCCGCTTGAAGTGTGTGTGGCACGCGTCCGCGGAGTACACCTCGCTGCACAGGTAGCCGTGGGACTGGGCGTCGTAGCTTCCTGCGAGGCGGCCGGAGGTCCCGCAGGCGGGTGGGTCCCTGGCACAGACGCGCGGAGCGGCTCCTGCCCGGCCCCCCTGAGAACCGTCGCCGTTCCGTAAGGCGGGGCGCCTGCTTCAGAATGTAAATCACGTGTCCGCTCTATGGATACGCTGTTTAGTTTACCAGGCAAGACTTTCTTGGCGAAAGAAGCAGCGTTGGCTTGCGTTCCCGAGCGGGCTTCTCATCTGGCTGTGCACTGGTACTCTCTCTCTGGGTGTGCTAGTCCGCAGGGCAGGGCATCCCCTGGGCAGGGTGGAGCGTGATCTCTGCGGCCTCGTCTTGCAGCTCCTTCCTTTCATTCTCAATCATCCTGCCCACGGTGGCCTCCTCTCAGGCCTGCATACTTACAACGGCGCATCGCCCGTGCTGCCCCTCTGCAGGAAGTGCCCCTCTGTTTAGTTTGCAGCTGACTGATGCCGCCTCACCCTTCTCATCTCTTCTCAGGTGTCACTTGGTCAAGAAAGCGTCCCCTTACCGACTCAACTCATCACGTCCCCCTACCGTAGCTCACGTGACACCACGCACCTCTCGCTTATGGCCGTCGTCGCCTTTCACATCCAGTTTCAGGTAGGTAAGTTTACCCCGTGGTCCGTGAGGAAGAAGAGATCACGCCTGTTTTGCTTGCTCTTGATTCCCAGCGACCAGCCCGGTTACTGATAACCTCTGTTAGAGGGAGAAAGGAATGCACCCAATCCCTGGTGAAGCCCTGACCGTTTTCCTTTCTAGTGTCCCTCGTACTCCTCCCTGCCATCTGTGTCGCCCTTACTCCGCGTCTACCGTTTATGAGTTTACACCTGGCTTACGGTGACTGCTTCGGAGAATCGCATGCCTTTCTACCTCCCTCGCTGCGACCTCTCCTACACCTCCCAGGGCTCTTGGGTTATGCCCTTGCCCTCTTCCGAGCCGTCCGTGGCACCCGCTGTCATCCCCATACGGCCAAGCTCCTAAGACTGACACTCAAGGCCCTCCGTAATTTGGCTTCAGTTTCACTTTCTAGACGTTTCAAGGAAGAACGGGGTCTAAATATCTGTGCACCTCTGCTCCGTTTCATATCTACCCACGAGGTTAATTGTTTTGTTTCTTCCAGTCCACCTATTTTGCACCTGCTTCTCTGGGAAGACTTCACTGAGAATCCAGGCGATTTCTGGATCCCTTCTCTCCCCTGAAGCTGTAAACTGTTTAACAAGACATGTGCGGAACGGCCGTAAGGTAATCTACATCTTGTCTCCCTCTCTGGTATCTAACCTCCCTGCGAATGGGGGGTACGTCTCCGTGTTCTGTGCGGTTTTCAGCACAGTACTCTCTACACGTAGTGGATATTTGCTTTGGTAAGTGAACGAATAAGTGAATGAGTCACCAAGAAGAGGGTATTGTCTCATTCTTTCTCTCTTTCTCCACTTTCAAGTTTCTTTAGTTAGTTTCCTCAGACAAAAGGTTTCTTTGTAGCTACACAGTGGCCAGGTCCACAGAATGTTGCAGATAGCTGCTGAAAACATCCCTCCTCCACTTGAGAATGGCTTGCTCTCCCTCTCAAGCGGAGAGAGCTGGGATTCGATATTTAATTAAGCGCCTCTGTTCACTTGGCATTTAGAGGCACCAGGGGGCGTTAGTGCTCTACACCCGGTGAAATGCCTGTTTCGTTTGTGATTTTCCTTTGTGAAAAACAACTATCCGCAGAGTGTTTTGTGCCGATTTTCCATCCTTTTAGATTGACGGAAAGCATTTTACCGACGTCGAAACGGAAAACGAATAGAAAGAGCGTTGCATTGCGTTCAATAAAAGCTTAGGGCGGTCTCGGTGGTACGTTAGTGAAGTTATCTGGGGACACCTTAGCCACGTACATTGTGTTGGAGAGGCACCGAGAATTCAGGAGTTCTCAAAGTTCGAGGACACAGGTGCCTTACACGTAGGCTCGGTGGCAGCCGTGGACATGGCAGTGATTTGGAGAACGTTGTATTAGTCGGCTCTTGCTGTGGTAATGCTTTGCAACACATCTCCCCAAAACTCACTTACGTAAAGAAGAACCTAGTTTTCTCGGACCTGTGGGCTAGCTGCAGCGGCTCTCTTGTAGACCTCTCGATGGCGGGTGTTGCTCCATGCCGTGGGTCAGTTTGAGGTCTGTCCCGCACACCTTACCGTGGAGCCCAACTGTGAGGCTGCAGGTAGGTCCCTGTCTTCTCGCAGAGTTCACTGAAACGTCAGAGGTGAGCCCAACCACACAAGGCCACGTAAGGCCTCTGCGACTCATTGAAGGCCATCGTGTCTTCCCTTGGCCTCCTGGGAACCCCCTGGCCCCAGGATGCAGCTTCCGTAGCCCAGGGCAACCGGCGGAGGGGGGCGGGCGGGGCTGCAGGAGGGTGGAACGCCGAGGTCACAGAGGGTGTGGGTGTGGCCACCTCTGCTGTGACTGAACCAAGGGCAGGGGGGCAGGGTGTCCAGGGCAGGGCCCTCAGAGCCCGGCAGGCCCAGGGGGGCGGCGCAAGCACCTAGGCCCAGGCCGAAGAGCGCCTTCTTGGTCTGCGCGGCAGGCCGGCCTCTCGCCTTGCCACTCAGGCCGCGCTCCCGCTTGAAGTGTGTGTGGCACGCGTCCGCGGAGTACACCTCGCTGCACAGGTAGCCGTGGGACTGGGCGTCGTAGCTTCCTGCGAGGCGGCCGGAGGTCCCGCAGGCGGGTGGGTCCCTGGCACAGACGCGCGGAGCGGCTCCTGCCCGGCCCCCCTGAGAACCGTCGCCGTTCCGTAAGGCGGGGCGCCTGCTTCAGAATGTAAATCACGTGTCCGCTCTATGGATACGCTGTTTAGTTTACCAGGCAAGACTTTCTTGGCGAAAGAAGCAGCGTTGGCTTGCGTTCTCGAGCGGGCTTCTCATCTGGCTGTGCACTGGTACTCTCTCTCTGGGTGTGCTAGTCCGCAGGGCAGGGCATCCCCTGGGCAGGGTGGAGCGTGATCTCTGCGGCCTCGTCTTGCAGCTCCTTCCTTTCATTCTCAATCATCCTGCCCACGGTGGCCTCCTCTCAGGCCTGCATACTTACAACGGCGCATCGCCCGTGCTGCCCCTCTGCAGGAAGTGCCCCTCTGTTTAGTTTGCAGCTGACTGATGCCGCCTCACCCTTCTCATCTCTTCTCAGGTGTCACTTGGTCAAGAAAGCGTCCCCTTACCGACTCAACTCATCACGTCCCCCTACCGTAGCTCACGTGACACCACGCACCTCTCGCTTATGGCCGTCGTCGCCTTTCACATCCAGTTTCAGGTAGGTAAGTTTACCCCGTGGTCCGTGAGGAAGAAGAGATCACGCCTGTTTTGCTTGCTCTTGATTCCCAGCGACCAGCCCGGTTACTGATAACCTCTGTTAGAGGGAGAAAGGAATGCACCCAATCCCTGGTGAAGCCCTGACCGTTTTCCTTTCTAGTGTCCCTCGTACTCCTCCCTGCCATCTGTGTCGCCCTTACTCCGCGTCTACCGGTTATGAGTTTACACCTGGCTTACGGTGACTGCTTCGGAGAATCGCATGCCTTTCTACCTCCCTCGCTGCGACCTCCCCTACACCTCCCAGGGCTCTTGGGTTATGCCCTTGCCCTCTTCCGAGCCGTCCGTGGCACCCGCTGTCATCCCCATACGGCCAAGCTCCTAAGACTGACACTCAAGGCCCTCCGTAATTTGGCTTCAGTTTCACTTTCTAGACGTTTCAAGGAAGAACGGGGTCTAAATATCTGTGCACCTCTGCTCCGTTTCATATGTACCCACGAGGTTAATTGTTTTGTTTCTTCCAGTCCACCTATTTCGCACCTGCTTCTCTGGGAAGACTTCACTGAGAATCCAGGCGATTTCTGGATCCCTTCTCTCCCCTGAAGCTGTAAACTGTTTAACAAGACATGTGCGGAACGGCCGTAAGGTAATCTACATCTTGTCTCCCTCTCTGGTATCTAACCTCCCTGCGAATGGGGGGTACGTCTCCGTGTTCTGTGCGGTTTTCAGCACAGTACTCTCTACACGTAGTGGATATTTGCTTTGGTAAGTGAACGAATAAGTGAATGAGTCACCAAGAAGAGGGTATTGTCTCATTCTTTCTCTCTTTCTCCACTTTCAAGTTTCTTTAGTTAGTTTCCTCAGACAAAAGGTTTCTTTGTAGCTACACAGTGGCCAGGTCCACAGAATGTTGCAGATAGCTGCTGAAAACATCCCTCCTCCACTTGAGAATGGCTTGCTCTCCCTCTCAAGCGGAGAGAGCTGGGATTCGATATTTAATTAAGCGCCTCTGTTCACTTGGCATTTAGAGGCACCAGGGGGCGTTAGTGCTCTACACCCGGTGAAATGCCTGTTTCGTTTGTGATTTTCCTTTGTGAAAAACAACTATCCGCAGAGTGTTTTGTGCCGATTTTCCATCCTTTTAGATTGACGGAAAGCATTTTACCGACGTCGAAACGGAAAACGAATAGAAAGAGCGTTGCATTGCGTTCAATAAAAGCTTAGGGCGGTCTCGGTGGTACGTTAGTGAAGTTATCTGGGGACACCTTAGCCACGTACATTGTGTTGGAGAGGCACCGAGAATTCAGGAGTTCTCAAAGTTCGAGGACACAGGTGCCTTACACGTAGGCTCGGTGGCAGCCGTGGACATGGCAGTGATTTGGAGAACGTTGTATTAGTCGGCTCTTGCTGTGGTAATGCTTTGCAACACATCTCCCCAAAACTCACTTACGTAAAGAAGAACCTAGTTTTCTCGGACCTGTGGGCTAGCTGCAGCGGCTCTCTTGTAGACCTCTCGATGGCGGGTGTTGCTCCATGCCGTGGGTCAGTTTGAGGTCTGTCCCGCACACCTTACCGTGGAGCCCAACTGTGAGGCTGCAGGTAGGTCCCTGTCTTGTCGCAGAGTTCACTGAAACGTCAGAGGTGAGCCCAACCACACAAGGCCACGTAAGGCCTCTGCGACTCATTGAAGGCCATCGTGTCTTCCCTTGGCCTCCTGGGAACCCCCTGGCCCCAGGATGCAGCTTCCGTAGCCCAGGGCAACCGGCGGAGGGGGGCGGGCGGGGCTGCAGGAGGGTGGAACGCCGAGGTCACAGAGGGTGTGGGTGTGGCCACCTCTGCTGTGACTGAACCAAGGGCAGGGGGGCAGGGTGTCCAGGGCAGGGCCCTCAGAGCCCGGCAGGCCCAGGGGGGCGGCGCAAGCACCTAGGCCCAGGCCGAAGAGCGCCTTCTTGGTCTGCGCGGCAGGCCGGCCTCTCGCCTTGCCACTCAGGCCGCGCTCCCGCTTGAAGTGTGTGTGGCACGCGTCCGCGGAGTCCACCTCGCTGCACAGGTAGCCGTGGGACTGGGCGTCGTAGCTTCCTGCGAGGCGGCCGGAGGTCCCGCAGGCGGGTGGGTCCCTGGCACAGACGCGCGGAGCGGCTCCTGCCCGGCCCCCCTGAGAACCGTCGCCGTTCCGTAAGGCGGGGCGCCTGCTTCAGAATGTAAATCACGTGTCCGCTCTATGGATACGCTGTTTAGTTTACCAGGCAAGACTTTCTTGGCGAAAGAAGCAGCGTTGGCTTGCGTTCCCGAGCGGGCTTCTCATCTGGCTGTGCACTGGTACTCTCTCTCTGGGTGTGCTAGTCCGCAGGGCAGGGCATCCCCTGGGCAGGGTGGAGCGTGATCTCTGCGGCCTCGTCTTGCAGCTCCTTCCTTTCATTCTCAATCATCCTGCCCACGGTGGCCTCCTCTCAGGCCTGCATACTTACAACGGCGCATCGCCCGTGCTGCCCCTCTGCAGGAAGTGTCCCTCTGTTTAGTTTGCAGCTGACTGATGCCGCCTCACCCTTCTCATCTCTTCTCAGGTGTCACTTGGTCAAGAAAGCGTCCCCTTACCGACTCAACTCATCACGTCCCCCTACCGTAGCTCACGTGACACCACGCACCTCTCGCTTATGGCCGTCGTCGCCTTTCACATCCAGTTTCAGGTAGGTAAGTTTACCCCGTGGTCCGTGAGGAAGAAGAGATCACGCCTGTTTTGCTTGCTCTTGATTCCCAGCGACCAGCCCGGTTACTGATAACCTCTGTTAGAGGGAGAAAGGAATGCACCCAATCCCTGGTGAAGCCCTGACCGTTTTCCTTTCTAGTGTCCCTCGTACTCCTCCCTGCCATCTGTGTCGCCCTTACTCCGCGTCTACCGTTTATGAGTTTACACCTGGCTTACGGTGACTGCTTCGGAGAATCGCATGCCTTTCTACCTCCCTCGCTGCGACCTCCCCTACACCTCCCAGGGCTCTTGGGTTATGCCCTTGCCCTCTTCCGAGCCGTCCGTGGCACCCGCTGTCATCCCCATACGGCCAAGCTCCTAAGACTGACACTCAAGGCCCTCCGTAATTTGGCTTCAGTTTCACTTTCTAGACGTTTCAAGGAAGAACGGGGTCTAAATATCTGTGCACCTCTGCTCCGTTTCATATGTACCCACGAGGTTAATTGTTTTGTTTCTTCCAGTCCACCTATTTCGCACCTGCTTCTCTGGGAAGACTTCACTGAGAATCCAGGCGATTTCTGGATCCCTTCTCTCCCCTGAAGCTGTAAACTGTTTAACAAGACATGTGCGGAACGGCCGTAAGGTAATCTACATCTTGTCTCCCTCTCTGGTATCTAACCTCCCTGCGAATGGGGGGTACGTCTCCGTGTTCTGTGCGGTTTTCAGCACAGTACTCTCTACACGTAGTGGATATTTGCTTTGGTAAGTGAACGAATAAGTGAATGAGTCACCAAGAAGAGGGTATTGTCTCATTCTTTCTCTCTTTCTCCACTTTCAAGTTTCTTTAGTTAGTTTCCTCAGACAAAAGGTTTCTTTGTAGCTACACAGTGGCCAGGTCCACAGAATGTTGCAGATAGCTGCTGAAAACATCCCTCCTCCACTTGAGAATGGCTTGCTCTCCCTCTCAAGCGGAGAGAGCTGGGATTCGATATTTAATTAAGCGCCTCTGTTCACTTGGCATTTAGAGGCACCAGGGGGCGTTAGTGCTCTACACCCGGTGAAATGCCTGTTTCGTTTGTGATTTTCCTTTGTGAAAAACAACTATCCGCAGAGTGTTTTGTGCCGATTTTCCATCCTTTTAGATTGACGGAAAGCATTTTACCGACGTCGAAACGGAAAACGAATAGAAAGAGCGTTGCATTGCGTTCAATAAAAGCTTAGGGCGGTCTCGGTGGTACGTTAGTGAAGTTATCTGGGGACACCTTAGCCACATACATTGTGTTGGAGAGGCACCGAGAATTCAGGAGTTCTCAAAGTTCGAGGACACAGGTGCCTTACACGTAGGCTCGGTGGCAGCCGTGGACATGGCAGTGATTTGGAGAACGTTGTATTAGTCGGCTCTTGCTGTGGTAATGCTTTGCAACAAATCTCCCCAAAACTCACGTAAAGAAGAACCTAGTTTTCTCGGACCTGTGGGCTAGCTGCAGCGGCTCTCTTGTAGACCTCTCGATGGCGGGTGTTGCTCCATGCCGTGGGTCAGTTTGAGGTCTGTCCCGCACACCTTACCGTGGAGCCCAACTGTGAGGCTGCAGGTAGGTCCCTGTCTTCTCGCAGAGTTCACTGAAACGTCAGAGGTGAGCCCAACCACACAAGGCCACGTAAGGCCTCTGCGACTCATTGAAGGCCATCGTGTCTTCCCTTGGCCTCCTGGGAACCCCCTGGCCCCAGGATGCAGCTTCCGTAGCCCAGGGCAACCGGCGGAGGGGGGCGGGCGGGGCTGCAGGAGGGTGGAACGCCGAGGTCACAGAGGGTGTGGGTGTGGCCACCTCTGCTGTGACTGAACCAAGGGCAGGGGGGCAGGGTGTCCAGGGCAGGGCCCTCAGAGCCCGGCAGGCCCAGGGGGGCGGCGCAAGCACCTAGGCCCAGGCCGAAGAGCGCCTTCTTGGTCTGCGCGGCAGGCCGGCCTCTCGCCTTGCCACTCAGGCCGCGCTCCCGCTTGAAGTGTGTGTGGCACGCGTCCGCGGAGTCCACCTCGCTGCACAGGTAGCCGTGGGACTGGGCGTCGTAGCTTCCTGCGAGGCGGCCGGAGGTCCCGCAGGCGGGTGGGTCCCTGGCACAGACGCGCGGAGCGGCTCCTGCCCGGCCCCCCTGAGAACCGTCGCCGTTCCGTAAGGCGGGGCGCCTGCTTCAGAATGTAAATCACGTGTCCGCTCTATGGATACGCTGTTTAGTTTACCAGGCAAGACTTTCTTGGCGAAAGAAGCAGCGTTGGCTTGCGTTCTCGAGCGGGCTTCTCATCTGGCTGTGCACTGGTACTCTCTCTCTGGGTGTGCTAGTCCGCAGGGCAGGGCATCCCCTGGGCAGGGTGGAGCGTGATCTCTGCGGCCTCGTCTTGCAGCTCCTTCCTTTCATTCTCAATCATCCTGCCCACGGTGGCCTCCTCTCAGGCCTGCATACTTACAACGGCGCATCGCCCGTGCTGCCCCTCTGCAGGAAGTGCCCCTCTGTTTAGTTTGCAGCTGACTGATGCCGCCTCACCCTTCTCATCTCTTCTCAGGTGTCACTTGGTCAAGAAAGCGTCCCCTTACCGACTCAACTCATCACGTCCCCCTACCGTAGCTCACGTGACACCACGCACCTCTCGCTTATGGCCGTCGTCGCCTTTCACATCCAGTTTCAGGTAGGTAAGTTTACCCCGTGGTCCGTGAGGAAGAAGAGATCACTCCTGTTTTGCTTGCTCTTGATTCCCAGCGACCAGCCCGGTTACTGATAACCTCTGTTAGAGGGAGAAAGGAATGCACCCAATCCCTGGTGAAGCCCTGACCGTTTTCCTTTCTAGTGTCCCTCGTACTCCTCCCTGCCATCTGTGTCGCCCTTACTCCGCGTCTACCGTTTATGAGTTTACACCTGGCTTACGGTGACTGCTTCGGAGAATCGCATGCCTTTCTACCTCCCTCGCTGCGACCTCCCCTACACCTCCCAGGGCTCTTGGGTTATGCCCTTGCCCTCTTCCGAGCCGTCCGTGGCACCCGCTGTCATCCCCATACGGCCAAGCTCCTAAGACTGACACTCAAGGCCCTCCGTAATTTGGCTTCAGTTTCACTTTCTAGACGTTTCAAGGAAGAACGGGGTCTAAATATCTGTGCACCTCTGCTCCGTTTCATATGTACCCACGAGGTTAATTGTTTTGTTTCTTCCAGTCCACCTATTTCGCACCTGCTTCTCTGGGAAGACTTCACTGAGAATCCAGGCGATTTCTGGATCCCTTCTCTCCCCTGAAGCTGTAAACTGTTTAACAAGACATGTGCGGAACGGCCGTAAGGTAATCTACATCTTGTCTCCCTCTCTGGTATCTAACCTCCCTGCGAATGGGGGGTACGTCTCCGTGTTCTGTGCGGTTTTCAGCACAGTACTCTCTACACGTAGTGGATATTTGCTTTGGTAAGTGAACGAATAAGTGAATGAGTCACCAAGAAGAGGGTATTGTCTCATTCTTTCTCTCTTTCTCCACTTTCAAGTTTCTTTAGTTAGTTTCCTCAGACAAAAGGTTTCTTTGTAGCTACACAGTGGCCAGGTCCACAGAATGTTGCAGATAGCTGCTGAAAACATCCCTCCTCCACTTGAGAATGGCTTGCTCTCCCTCTCAAGCGGAGAGAGCTGGGATTCGATATTTAATTAAGCGGCTCTGTTCACTTGGCATTTAGAGGCACCAGGGGGCGTTAGTGCTCTACACCCGGTGAAATGCCTGTTTCGTTTGTGATTTTCCTTTGTGAAAAACAACTATCCGCAGAGTGTTTTGTGCCGATTTTCCATCCTTTTAGATTGACGGAAAGCATTTTACCGACGTCGAAACGGAAAACGAATAGAAAGAGCGTTGCATTGCGTTCAATAAAAGCTTAGGGCGGTCTCGGTGGTACGTTAGTGAAGTTATCTGGGGACACCTTAGCCACATACATTGTGTTGGAGAGGCACCGAGAATTCAGGAGTTCTCAAAGTTCGAGGACACAGGTGCCTTACACGTAGGCTCGGTGGCAGCCGTGGACATGGCAGTGATTTGGAGAACGTTGTATTAGTCGGCTCTTGCTGTGGTAATGCTTTGCAACACATCTCCCCAAAACTCACTTACGTAAAGAAGAACCTAGTTTTCTCGGACCTGTGGGCTAGCTGCAGCGGCTCTCTTGTAGACCTCTCGATGGCGGGTGTTGCTCCATGCCGTGGGTCAGTTTGAGGTCTGTCCCGCACACCTTACCGTGGAGCCCAACTGTGAGGCTGCAGGTAGGTCCCTGTCTTCTCGCAGAGTTCACTGAAACGTCAGAGGTGAGCCCAACCACACAAGGCCACGTAAGGCCTCTGCGACTCATTGAAGGCCATCGCGTCTTCCCTTGGCCTCCTGGGAACCCCCTGGCCCCAGGATGCAGCTTCCGTAGCCCAGGGCAACCGGCGGAGGGGGGCGGGCGGGGCTGCAGGAGGGTGGAACGCCGAGGTCACAGAGGGTGTGGGTGTGGCCACCTCTGCTGTGACTGAACCAAGGGCAGGGGGGCAGGGTGTCCAGGGCAGGGCCCTCAGAGCCCGGCAGGCCCAGGGGGGCGGCGCAAGCACCTAGGCCCAGGCCGAAGAGCGCCTTCTTGGTCTGCGCGGCAGGCCGGCCTCTCGCCTTGCCACTCAGGCCGCGCTCCCGCTTGAAGTGTGTGTGGCACGCGTCCGCGGAGTCCACCTCGCTGCACAGGTAGCCGTGGGACTGGGCGTCGTAGCTTCCTGCGAGGCGGCCGGAGGTCCCGCAGGCGGGTGGGTCCCTGGCACAGACGCGCGGAGCGGCTCCTGCCCGGCCCCCCTGAGAACCGTCGCCGTTCCGTAAGGCGGGGCGCCTGCTTCAGAATGTAAATCACGTGTCCGCTCTATGGATACGCTGTTTAGTTTACCAGGCAAGACTTTCTTGGCGAAAGAAGCAGCGTTGGCTTGCGTTCTCGAGCGGGCTTCTCATCTGGCTGTGCACTGGTACTCTCTCTCTGGGTGTGCTAGTCCGCAGGGCAGGGCATCCCCTGGGCAGGGTGGAGCGTGATCTCTGCGGCCTCGTCTTGCAGCTCCTTCCTTTCATTCTCAATCATCCTGCCCACGGTGGCCTCCTCTCAGGCCTGCATACTTACAACGGCGCATCGCCCGTGCTGCCCCTCTGCAGGAAGTGCCCCTCTGTTTAGTTTGCAGCTGACTGATGCCGCCTCACCCTTCTCATCTCTTCTCAGGTGTCACTTGGTCAAGAAAGCGTCCCCTTACCGACTCAACTCATCACGTCCCCCTACCGTAGCTCACGTGACACCACGCACCTCTCGCTTATGGCCGTCGTCGCCTTTCACATCCAGTTTCAGGTAGGTAAGTTTACCCCGTGGTCCGTGAGGAAGAAGAGATCACGCCTGTTTTGCTTGCTCTTGATTCCCAGCGACCAGCCCGGTTACTGATAACCTCTGTTAGAGGGAGAAAGGAATGCACCCAATCCCTGGTGAAGCCCTGACCGTTTTCCTTTCTAGTGTCCCTCGTACTCCTCCCTGCCATCTGTGTCGCCCTTACTCCGCGTCTACCGGTTATGAGTTTACACCTGGCTTACGGTGACTGCTTCGGAGAATCGCATGCCTTTCTACCTCCCTCGCTGCGACCTCCCCTACACCTCCCAGGGCTCTTGGGTTATGCCCTTGCCCTCTTCCGAGCCGTCCGTGGCACCCGCTGTCATCCCCATACGGCCAAGCTCCTAAGACTGACACTCAAGGCCCTCCGTAATTTGGCTTCAGTTTCACTTTCTAGACGTTTCAAGGAAGAACGGGGTCTAAATATCTGTGCACCTCTGCTCCGTTTCATATGTACCCACGAGGTTAATTGTTTTGTTTCTTCCAGTCCACCTATTTCGCACCTGCTTCTCTGGGAAGACTTCACTGAGAATCCAGGCGATTTCTGGATCCCTTCTCTCCCCTGAAGCTGTAAACTGTTTAACAAGACATGTGCGGAACGGCCGTAAGGTAATCTACATCTTGTCTCCCTCTCTGGTATCTAACCTCCCTGCGAATGGGGGGTACGTCTCCGTGTTCTGTGCGGTTTTCAGCACAGTACTCTCTACACGTAGTGGATATTTGCTTTGGTAAGTGAACGAATAAGTGAATGAGTCACCAAGAAGAGGGTATTGTCTCATTCTTTCTCTCTTTCTCCACTTTCAAGTTTCTTTAGTTAGTTTCCTCAGACAAAAGGTTTCTTTGTAGCTACACAGTGGCCAGGTCCACAGAATGTTGCAGATAGCTGCTGAAAACATCCCTCCTCCACTTGAGAATGGCTTGCTCTCCCTCTCAAGCGGAGAGAGCTGGGATTCGATATTTAATTAAGCGCCTCTGTTCACTTGGCATTTAGAGGCACCAGGGGGCGTTAGTGCTCTACACCCGGTGAAATGCCTGTTTCGTTTGTGATTTTCCTTTGTGAAAAACAACTATCCGCAGAGTGTTTTGTGCCGATTTTCCATCCTTTTAGATTGACGGAAAGCATTTTACCGACGTCGAAACGGAAAACGAATAGAAAGAGCGTTGCATTGCGTTCAATAAAAGCTTAGGGCGGTCTCGGTGGTACGTTAGTGAAGTTATCTGGGGACACCTTAGCCACGTACATTGTGTTGGAGAGGCACCGAGAATTCAGGAGTTCTCAAAGTTCGAGGACACAGGTGCCTTACACGTAGGCTCGGTGGCAGCCGTGGACATGGCAGTGATTTGGAGAACGTTGTATTAGTCGGCTCTTGCTGTGGTAATGCTTTGCAACACATCTCCCCAAAACTCACTTACGTAAAGAAGAACCTAGTTTTCTCGGACCTGTGGGCTAGCTGCAGCGGCTCTCTTGTAGACCTCTCGATGGCGGGTGTTGCTCCATGCCGTGGGTCAGTTTGAGGTCTGTCCCGCACACCTTACCGTGGAGCCCAACTGTGAGGCTGCAGGTAGGTCCCTGTCTTCTCGCAGAGTTCACTGAAACGTCAGAGGTGAGCCCAACCACACAAGGCCACGTAAGGCCTCTGCGACTCATTGAAGGCCATCGTGTCTTCCCTTGGCCTCCTGGGAACCCCCTGGCCCCAGGATGCAGCTTCCGTAGCCCAGGGCAACCGGCGGAGGGGGGCGGGCGGGGCTGCAGGAGGGTGGAACGCCGAGGTCACAGAGGGTGTGGGTGTGGCCACCTCTGCTGTGACTGAACCAAGGGCAGGGGGGCAGGGTGTCCAGGGCAGGGCCCTCAGAGCCCGGCAGGCCCAGGGGGGCGGCGCAAGCACCTAGGCCCAGGCCGAAGAGCGCCTTCTTGGTCTGCGCGGCAGGCCGGCCTCTCGCCTTGCCACTCAGGCCGCGCTCCCGCTTGAAGTGTGTGTGGCACGCGTCCGCGGAGTACACCTCGCTGCACAGGTAGCCGTGGGACTGGGCGTCGTAGCTTCCTGCGAGGCGGCCGGAGGTCCCGCAGGCGGGTGGGTCCCTGGCACAGACGCGCGGAGCGGCTCCTGCCCGGCCCCCCTGAGAACCGTCGCCGTTCCGTAAGGCGGGGCGCCTGCTTCAGAATGTAAATCACGTGTCCGCTCTATGGATACGCTGTTTAGTTTACCAGGCAAGACTTTCTTGGCGAAAGAAGCAGCGTTGGCTTGCGTTCTCGAGCGGGCTTCTCATCTGGCTGTGCACTGGTACTCTCTCTCTGGGTGTGCTAGTCCGCAGGGCAGGGCATCCCCTGGGCAGGGTGGAGCGTGATCTCTGCGGCCTCGTCTTGCAGCTCCTTCCTTTCATTCTCAATCATCCTGCCCACGGTGGCCTCCTCTCAGGCCTGCATACTTACAACGGCGCATCGCCCGTGCTGCCCCTCTGCAGGAAGTGCCCCTCTGTTTAGTTTGCAGCTGACTGATGCCGCCTCACCCTTCTCATCTCTTCTCAGGTGTCACTTGGTCAAGAAAGCGTCCCCTTACCGACTCAACTCATCACGTCCCCCTACCGTAGCTCACGTGACACCACGCACCTCTCGCTTATGGCCGTCGTCGCCTTTCACATCCAGTTTCAGGTAGGTAAGTTTACCCCGTGGTCCGTGAGGAAGAAGAGATCACGCCTGTTTTGCTTGCTCTTGATTCCCAGCGACCAGCCCGGTTACTGATAACCTCTGTTAGAGGGAGAAAGGAATGCACCCAATCCCTGGTGAAGCCCTGACCGTTTTCCTTTCTAGTGTCCCTCGTACTCCTCCCTGCCATCTGTGTCGCCCTTACTCCGCGTCTACCGTTTATGAGTTTACACCTGGCTTACGGTGACTGCTTCGGAGAATCGCATGCCTTTCTACCTCCCTCGCTGCGACCTCCCCTACACCTCCCAGGGCTCTTGGGTTATGCCCTTGCCCTCTTCCGAGCCGTCCGTGGCACCCGCTGTCATCCCCATACGGCCAAGCTCCTAAGACTGACACTCAAGGCCCTCCGTAATTTGGCTTCAGTTTCACTTTCTAGACGTTTCAAGGAAGAACGGGGTCTAAATATCTGTGCACCTCTGCTCCGTTTCATATGTACCCACGAGGTTAATTGTTTTGTTTCTTCCAGTCCACCTATTTCGCACCTGCTTCTCTGGGAAGACTTCACTGAGAATCCAGGCGATTTCTGGATCCCTTCTCTCCCCTGAAGCTGTAAACTGTTTAACAAGACATGTGCGGAACGGCCGTAAGGTAATCTACATCTTGTCTCCCTCTCTGGTATCTAACCTCCCTGCGAATGGGGGGTACGTCTCCGTGTTCTGTGCGGTTTTCAGCACAGTACTCTCTACACGTAGTGGATATTTGCTTTGGTAAGTGAACGAATAAGTGAATGAGTCACCAAGAAGAGGGTATTGTCTCATTCTTTCTCTCTTTCTCCACTTTCAAGTTTCTTTAGTTAGTTTCCTCAGACAAAAGGTTTCTTTGTAGCTACACAGTGGCCAGGTCCACAGAATGTTGCAGATAGCTGCTGAAAACATCCCTCCTCCACTTGAGAATGGCTTGCTCTCCCTCTCAAGCGGAGAGAGCTGGGATTCGATATTTAATTAAGCGCCTCTGTTCACTTGGCATTTAGAGGCACCAGGGGGCGTTAGTGCTCTACACCCGGTGAAATGCCTGTTTCGTTTGTGATTTTCCTTTGTGAAAAACAACTATCCGCAGAGTGTTTTGTGCCGATTTTCCATCCTTTTAGATTGACGGAAAGCATTTTACCGACGTCGAAACGGAAAACGAATAGAAAGAGCGTTGCATTGCGTTCAATAAAAGCTTAGGGCGGTCTCGGTGGTACGTTAGTGAAGTTATCTGGGGACACCTTAGCCACGTACATTGTGTTGGAGAGGCACCGAGAATTCAGGAGTTCTCAAAGTTCGAGGACACAGGTGCCTTACACGTAGGCTCGGTGGCAGCCGTGGACATGGCAGTGATTTGGAGAACGTTGTATTAGTCGGCTCTTGCTGTGGTAATGCTTTGCAACACATCTCCCCAAAACTCACTTACGTAAAGAAGAACCTAGTTTTCTCGGACCTGTGGGCTAGCTGCAGCGGCTCTCTTGTAGACCTCTCGATGGCGGGTGTTGCTCCATGCCGTGGGTCAGTTTGAGGTCTGTCCCGCACACCTTACCGTGGAGCCCAACTGTGAGGCTGCAGGTAGGTCCCTGTCTTCTCGCAGAGTTCACTGAAACGTCAGAGGTGAGCCCAACCACACAAGGCCACGTAAGGCCTCTGCGACTCATTGAAGGCCATCGTGTCTTCCCTTGGCCTCCTGGGAACCCCCTGGCCCCAGGATGCAGCTTCCGTAGCCCAGGGCAACCGGCGGAGGGGGGCGGGCGGGGCTGCAGGAGGGTGGAACGCCGAGGTCACAGAGGGTGTGGGTGTGGCCACCTCTGCTGTGACTGAACCAAGGGCAGGGGGGCAGGGTGTCCAGGGCAGGGCCCTCAGAGCCCGGCAGGCCCAGGGGGGCGGCGCAAGCACCTAGGCCCAGGCCGAAGAGCGCCTTCTTGGTCTGCGCGGCAGGCCGGCCTCTCGCCTTGCCACTCAGGCCGCGCTCCCGCTTGAAGTGTGTGTGGCACGCGTCCGCGGAGTACACCTCGCTGCACAGGTAGCCGTGGGACTGGGCGTCGTAGCTTCCTGCGAGGCGGCCGGAGGTCCCGCAGGCGGGTGGGTCCCTGGCACAGACGCGCGGAGCGGCTCCTGCCCGGCCCCCCTGAGAACCGTCGCCGTTCCGTAAGGCGGGGCGCCTGCTTCAGAATGTAAATCACGTGTCCGCTCTATGGATACGCTGTTTAGTTTACCAGGCAAGACTTTCTTGGCGAAAGAAGCAGCGTTGGCTTGCGTTCTCGAGCGGGCTTCTCATCTGGCTGTGCACTGGTACTCTCTCTCTGGGTGTGCTAGTCCGCAGGGCAGGGCATCCCCTGGGCAGGGTGGAGCGTGATCTCTGCGGCCTCGTCTTGCAGCTCCTTCCTTTCATTCTCAATCATCCTGCCCACGGTGGCCTCCTCTCAGGCCTGCATACTTACAACGGCGCATCGCCCGTGCTGCCCCTCTGCAGGAAGTGTCCCTCTGTTTAGTTTGCAGCTGACTGATGCCGCCTCACCCTTCTCATCTCTTCTCAGGTGTCACTTGGTCAAGAAAGCGTCCCCTTACCGACTCAACTCATCACGTCCCCCTACCGTAGCTCACGTGACACCACGCACCTCTCGCTTATGGCCGTCGTCGCCTTTCACATCCAGTCTCAGGTAGGTAAGTTTACCCCGTGGTCCGTGAGGAAGAAGAGATCACGCCTGTTTTGCTTGCTCTTGATTCCCAGCGACCAGCCCGGTTACTGATAACCTCTGTTAGAGGGAGAAAGGAATGCACCCAATCCCTGGTGAAGCCCTGACCGTTTTCCTTTCTAGTGTCCCTCGTACTCCTCCCTGCCATCTGTGTCGCCCTTACTCCGCGTCTACCGTTTATGAGTTTACACCTGGCTTACGGTGACTGCTTCGGAGAATCGCATGCCTTTCTACCTCCCTCGCTGCGACCTCCCCTACACCTCCCAGGGCTCTTGGGTTATGCCCTTGCCCTCTTCCGAGCCGTCCGTGGCACCCGCTG
Organism: Orcinus orca; assembly: GCF_937001465.1. Taxonomy (NCBI): domain Eukaryota; kingdom Metazoa; phylum Chordata; class Mammalia; order Artiodactyla; family Delphinidae; genus Orcinus; species Orcinus orca. The sequence continues at coordinate 203,488 of NC_064559.1, read as the reverse complement.
TCATCCCCATACGGCCAAGCTCCTAAGACTGACACTCAAGGCCCTCCGTAATTTGGCTTCAGTTTCACTTTCTAGACGTTTCAAGGAAGAACGGGGTCTAAATATCTGTGCACCTCTGCTCCGTTTCATATGTACCCACGAGGTTAATTGTTTTGTTTCTTCCAGTCCACCTATTTCGCACCTGCTTCTCTGGGAAGACTTCACTGAGAATCCAGGCGATTTCTGGATCCCTTCTCTCCCCTGAAGCTGTAAACTGTTTAACAAGACATGTGCGGAACGGCCGTAAGGTAATCTACATCTTGTCTCCCTCTCTGGTATCTAACCTCCCTGCGAATGGGGGTACGTCTCCGTGTTCTGTGCGGTTTTCAGCACAGTACTCGCTACACGTAGTGGATATTTGCTTTGGTAAGTGAACGAATAAGTGAATGAGTCACCAAGAAGAGGGTATTGTCTCATTCTTTCTCTCTTTCTCCACTTTCAAGTTTCTTTAGTTAGTTTCCTCAGACAAAAGGTTTCTTTGTAGCTACACAGTGGCCAGGTCCACAGAATGTTGCAGATAGCTGCTGAAAACATCCCTCCTCCACTTGAGAATGGCTTGCTCTCCCTCTCAAGCGGAGAGAGCTGGGATTCGATATTTAATTAAGCGCCTCTGTTCACTTGGCATTTAGAGGCACCAGGGGGCGTTAGTGCTCTACACCCGGTGAAATGCCTGTTTCGTTTGTGATTTTCCTTTGTGAAAAACAACTATCCGCAGAGTGTTTTGTGCCGATTTTCCATCCTTTTAGATTGACGGAAAGCATTTTACCGACGTCGAAACGGAAAACGAATAGAAAGAGCGTTGCATTGCGTTCAATAAAAGCTTAGGGCGGTCTCGGTGGTACGTTAGTGAAGTTATCTGGGGACACCTTAGCCACGTACATTGTGTTGGAGAGGCACCGAGAATTCAGGAGTTCTCAAAGTTCGAGGACACAGGTGCCTTACACGTAGGCTCGGTGGCAGCCGTGGACATGGCAGTGATTTGGAGAACGTTGTATTAGTCGGCTCTTGCTGTGGTAATGCTTTGCAACAAATCTCCCCAAAACTCACTTACGTAAAGAAGAACCTAGTTTTCTCGGACCTGTGGGCTAGCTGCAGCGGCTCTCTTGTAGACCTCTCGATGGCGGGTGTTGCTCCATGCCGTGGGTCAGTTTGAGGTCTGTCCCGCACACCTTACCGTGGAGCCCAACTGTGAGGCTGCAGGTAGGTCCCTGTCTTCTCGCAGAGTTCACTGAAACGTCAGAGGTGAGCCCAACCACACAAGGCCACGTAAGGCCTCTGCGACTCATTGAAGGCCATCGTGTCTTCCCTTGGCCTCCTGGGAACCCCCTGGCCCCAGGATGCAGCTTCCGTAGCCCAGGGCAACCGGCGGAGGGGGGTGGGCGGGGCTGCAGGAGGGTGGAACGCCGAGGTCACAGAGGGTGTGGGTGTGGCCACCTCTGCTGTGACTGAACCAAGGGCAGGGGGGCAGGGTGTCCAGGGCAGGGCCCTCAGAGCCCGGCAGGCCCAGGGGGGCGGCGCAAGCACCTAGGCCCAGGCCGAAGAGCGCCTTCTTGGTCTGCGCGGCAGGCCGGCCTCTCGCCTTGCCACTCAGGCCGCGCTCCCGCTTGAAGTGTGTGTGGCACGCGTCCGCGGAGTACACCTCGCTGCACAGGTAGCCGTGGGACTGGGCGTCGTAGCTTCCTGCGAGGCGGCCGGAGGTCCCGCAGGCGGGTGGGTCCCTGGCACAGACGCGCGGAGCGGCTCCTGCCCGGCCCCCCTGAGAACCGTCGCCGTTCCGTAAGGCGGGGCGCCTGCTTCAGAATGTAAATCACGTGTCCGCTCTATGGATACGCTGTTTAGTTTACCAGGCAAGACTTTCTTGGCGAAAGAAGCAGCGTTGGCTTGCGTTCTCGAGCGGGCTTCTCATCTGGCTGTGCACTGGTACTCTCTCTCTGGGTGTGCTAGTCCGCAGGGCAGGGCATCCCCTGGGCAGGGTGGAGCGTGATCTCTGCGGCCTCGTCTTGCAGCTCCTTCCTTTCATTCTCAATCATCCTGCCCACGGTGGCCTCCTCTCAGGCCTGCATACTTACAACGGCGCATCGCCCGTGCTGCCCCTCTGCAGGAAGTGTCCCTCTGTTTAGTTTGCAGCTGACTGATGCCGCCTCACCCTTCTCATCTCTTCTCAGGTGTCACTTGGTCAAGAAAGCGTCCCCTTACCGACTCAACTCATCACGTCCCCCTACCGTAGCTCACGTGACACCACGCACCTCTCGCTTATGGCCGTCGTCGCCTTTCACATCCAGTTTCAGGTAGGTAAGTTTACCCCGTGGTCCGTGAGGAAGAAGAGATCACGCCTGTTTTGCTTGCTCTTGATTCCCAGCGACCAGCCCGGTTACTGATAACCTCTGTTAGAGGGAGAAAGGAATGCACCCAATCCCTGGTGAAGCCCTGACCGTTTTCCTTTCTAGTGTCCCTCGTACTCCTCCCTGCCATCTGTGTCGCCCTTACTCCGCGTCTACCGGTTATGAGTTTACACCTGGCTTACGGTGACTGCTTCGGAGAATCGCATGCCTTTCTACCTCCCTCGCTGCGACCTCCCCTACACCTCCCAGGGCTCTTGGGTTATGCCCTTGCCCTCTTCCGAGCCGTCCGTGGCACCCGCTGTCATCCCCATACGGCCAAGCTCCTAAGACTGACACTCAAGGCCCTCCGTAATTTGGCTTCAGTTTCACTTTCTAGACGTTTCAAGGAAGAACGGGGTCTAAATATCTGTGCACCTCTGCTCCGTTTCATATCTACCCACGAGGTTAATTGTTTTGTTTCTTCCAGTCCACCTATTTCGCACCTGCTTCTCTGGGAAGACTTCACTGAGAATCCAGGCGATTTCTGGATCCCTTCTCTCCCCTGAAGCTGTAAACTGTTTAACAAGACATGTGCGGAACGGCCGTAAGGTAATCTACATCTTGTCTCCCTCTCTGGTATCTAACCTCCCTGCGAATGGGGGGTACGTCTCCGTGTTCTGTGCGGTTTTCAGCACAGTACTCTCTACACGTAGGGGATATTTGCTTTGGTAAGTGAACGAATAAGTGAATGAGTCACCAAGAAGAGGGTATTGTCTCATTCTTTCTCTCTTTCTCCACTTTCAAGTTTCTTTAGTTAGTTTCCTCAGACAAAAGGTTTCTTTGTAGCTACACAGTGGCCAGGTCCACAGAATGTTGCAGATAGCTGCTGAAAACATCCCTCCTCCACTTGAGAATGGCTTGCTCTCCCTCTCAAGCGGAGAGAGCTGGGATTCGATATTTAATTAAGCGCCTCTGTTCACTTGGCATTTAGAGGCACCAGGGGGCGTTAGTGCTCTACACCCGGTGAAATGCCTGTTTCGTTTGTGATTTTCCTTTGTGAAAAACAACTATGCGCAGAGTGTTTTGTGCCGATTTTCCATCCTTTTAGATTGACGGAAAGCATTTTACCGACGTCGAAACGGAAAACGAATAGAAAGAGCGTTGCATTGCGTTCAATAAAAGCTTAGGGCGGTCTCGGTGGTACGTTAGTGAAGTTATCTGGGGACACCTTAGCCACGTACATTGTGTTGGAGAGGCACCGAGAATTCAGGAGTTCTCAAAGTTCGAGGACACAGGTGCCTTACACGTAGGCTCGGTGGCAGCCGTGGACATGGCAGTGATTTGGAGAACGTTGTATTAGTCGGCTCTTGCTGTGGTAATGCTTTGCAACACATCTCCCCAAAACTCACTTACGTAAAGAAGAACCTAGTTTTCTCGGACCTGTGGGCTAGCTGCAGCGGCTCTCTTGTAGACCTCTCGATGGCGGGTGTTGCTCCATGCCGTGGGTCAGTTTGAGGTCTGTCCCGCACACCTTACCGTGGAGCCCAACTGTGAGGCTGCAGGTAGGTCCCTGTCTTCTCGCAGAGTTCACTGAAACGTCAGAGGTGAGCCCAACCACACAAGGCCACGTAAGGCCTCTGCGACTCATTGAAGGCCATCGTGTCTTCCCTTGGCCTCCTGGGAACCCCCTGGCCCCAGGATGCAGCTTCCGTAGCCCAGGGCAACCGGCGGAGGGGGGCGGGCGGGGCTGCAGGAGGGTGGAACGCCGAGGTCACAGAGGGTGTGGGTGTGGCCACCTCTGCTGTGACTGAACCAAGGGCAGGGGGGCAGGGTGTCCAGGGCAGGGCCCTCAGAGCCCGGCAGGCCCAGGGGGGCGGCGCAAGCACCTAGGCCCAGGCCGAAGAGCGCCTTCTTGGTCTGCGCGGCAGGCCGGCCTCTCGCCTTGCCACTCAGGCCGCGCTCCCGCTTGAAGTGTGTGTGGCACGCGTCCGCGGAGTCCACCTCGCTGCACAGGTAGCCGTGGGACTGGGCGTCGTAGCTTCCTGCGAGGCGGCCGGAGGTCCCGCAGGCGGGTGGGTCCCTGGCACAGACGCGCGGAGCGGCTCCTGCCCGGCCCCCCTGAGAACCGTCGCCGTTCCGTAAGGCGGGGCGCCTGCTTCAGAATGTAAATCACGTGTCCGCTCTATGGATACGCTGTTTAGTTTACCAGGCAAGACTTTCTTGGCGAAAGAAGCAGCGTTGGCTTGCGTTCTCGAGCGGGCTTCTCATCTGGCTGTGCACTGGTACTCTCTCTCTGGGTGTGCTAGTCCGCAGGGCAGGGCATCCCCTGGGCAGGGTGGAGCGTGATCTCTGCGGCCTCGTCTTGCAGCTCCTTCCTTTCATTCTCAATCATCCTGCCCACGGTGGCCTCCTCTCAGGCCTGCATACTTACAACGGCGCATCGCCCGTGCTGCCCCTCTGCAGGAAGTGCCCCTCTGTTTAGTTTGCAGCTGACTGATGCCGCCTCACCCTTCTCATCTCTTCTCAGGTGTCACTTGGTCAAGAAAGCGTCCCCTTACCGACTCAACTCATCACGTCCCCCTACCGTAGCTCACGTGACACCACGCACCTCTCGCTTATGGCCGTCGTCGCCTTTCACATCCAGTTTCAGGTAGGTAAGTTTACCCCGTGGTCCGTGAGGAAGAAGAGATCACGCCTGTTTTGCTTGCTCTTGATTCCCAGCGACCAGCCCGGTTACTGATAACCTCTGTTAGAGGGAGAAAGGAATGCACCCAATCCCTGGTGAAGCCCTGACCGTTTTCCTTTCTAGTGTCCCTCGTACTCCTCCCTGCCATCTGTGTCGCCCTTACTCCGCGTCTACCGGTTATGAGTTTACACCTGGCTTACGGTGACTGCTTCGGAGAATCGCATGCCTTTCTACCTCCCTCGCTGCGACCTCCCCTACACCTCCCAGGGCTCTTGGGTTATGCCCTTGCCCTCTTCCGAGCCGTCCGTGGCACCCGCTGTCATCCCCATACGGCCAAGCTCCTAAGACTGACACTCAAGGCCCTCCGTAATTTGGCTTCAGTTTCACTTTCTAGACGTTTCAAGGAAGAACGGGGTCTAAATATCTGTGCACCTCTGCTCCGTTTCATATCTACCCACGAGGTTAATTGTTTTGTTTCTTCCAGTCCACCTATTTCGCACCTGCTTCTCTGGGAAGACTTCACTGAGAATCCAGGCGATTTCTGGATCCCTTCTCTCCCCTGAAGCTGTAAACTGTTTAACAAGACACGTGCGGAACGGCCGTAAGGTAATCTACATCTTGTCTCCCTCTCTGGTATCTAACCTCCCTGCGAATGGGGGGTACGTCTCCGTGTTCTGTGCGGTTTTCAGCACAGTACTCTCTACACGTAGGGGATATTTGCTTTGGTAAGTGAACGAATAAGTGAATGAGTCACCAAGAAGAGGGTATTGTCTCATTCTTTCTCTCTTTCTCCACTTTCAAGTTTCTTTAGTTAGTTTCCTCAGACAAAAGGTTTCTTTGTAGCTACACAGTGGCCAGGTCCACAGAATGTTGCAGATAGCTGCTGAAAACATCCCTCCTCCACTTGAGAATGGCTTGCTCTCCCTCTCAAGCGGAGAGAGCTGGGATTCGATATTTAATTAAGCGCCTCTGTTCACTTGGCATTTAGAGGCACCAGGGGGCGTTAGTGCTCTACACCCGGTGAAATGCCTGTTTCGTTTGTGATTTTCCTTTGTGAAAAACAACTATCCGCAGAGTGTTTTGTGCCGATTTTCCATCCTTTTAGATTGACGGAAAGCATTTTACCGACGTCGAAACGGAAAACGAATAGAAAGAGCGTTGCATTGCGTTCAATAAAAGCTTAGGGCGGTCTCGGTGGTACGTTAGTGAAGTTATCTGGGGACACCTTAGCCACGTACATTGTGTTGGAGAGGCACCGAGAATTCAGGAGTTCTCAAAGTTCGAGGACACAGGTGCCTTACACGTAGGCTCGGTGGCAGCCGTGGACATGGCAGTGATTTGGAGAACGTTGTATTAGTCGGCTCTTGCTGTGGTAATGCTTTGCAACACATCTCCCCAAAACTCACTTACGTAAAGAAGAACCTAGTTTTCTCGGACCTGTGGGCTAGCTGCAGCGGCTCTCTTGTAGACCTCTCGATGGCGGGTGTTGCTCCATGCCGTGGGTCAGTTTGAGGTCTGTCCCGCACACCTTACCGTGGAGCCCAACTGTGAGGCTGCAGGTAGGTCCCTGTCTTCTCGCAGAGTTCACTGAAACGTCAGAGGTGAGCCCAACCACACAAGGCCACGTAAGGCCTCTGCGACTCATTGAAGGCCATCGTGTCTTCCCTTGGCCTCCTGGGAACCCCCTGGCCCCAGGATGCAGCTTCCGTAGCCCAGGGCAACCGGCGGAGGGGGGCGGGCGGGGCTGCAGGAGGGTGGAACGCCGAGGTCACAGAGGGTGTGGGTGTGGCCACCTCTGCTGTGACTGAACCAAGGGCAGGGGGGCAGGGTGTCCAGGGCAGGGCCCTCAGAGCCCGGCAGGCCCAGGGGGGCGGCGCAAGCACCTAGGCCCAGGCCGAAGAGCGCCTTCTTGGTCTGCGCGGCAGGCCGGCCTCTCGCCTTGCCACTCAGGCCGCGCTCCCGCTTGAAGTGTGTGTGGCACGCGTCCGCGGAGTACACCTCGCTGCACAGGTAGCCGTGGGACTGGGCGTCGTAGCTTCCTGCGAGGCGGCCGGAGGTCCCGCAGGCGGGTGGGTCCCTGGCACAGACGCGCGGAGCGGCTCCTGCCCGGCCCCCCTGAGAACCGTCGCCGTTCCGTAAGGCGGGGCGCCTGCTTCAGAATGTAAATCACGTGTCCGCTCTATGGATACGCTGTTTAGTTTACCAGGCAAGACTTTCTTGGCGAAAGAAGCAGCGTTGGCTTGCGTTCTCGAGCGGGCTTCTCATCTGGCTGTGCACTGGTACTCTCTCTCTGGGTGTGCTAGTCCGCAGGGCAGGGCATCCCCTGGGCAGGGTGGAGCGTGATCTCTGCGGCCTCGTCTTGCAGCTCCTTCCTTTCATTCTCAATCATCCTGCCCACGGTGGCCTCCTCTCAGGCCTGCATACTTACAACGGCGCATCGCCCGTGCTGCCCCTCTGCAGGAAGTGCCCCTCTGTTTAGTTTGCAGCTGACTGATGCCGCCTCACCCTTCTCATCTCTTCTCAGGTGTCACTTGGTCAAGAAAGCGTCCCCTTACCGACTCAACTCATCACGTCCCCCTACCGTAGCTCACGTGACACCACGCACCTCTCGCTTATGGCCGTCGTCGCCTTTCACATCCAGTTTCAGGTAGGTAAGTTTACCCCGTGGTCCGTGAGGAAGAAGAGATCACGCCTGTTTTGCTTGCTCTTGATTCCCAGCGACCAGCCCGGTTACTGATAACCTCTGTTAGAGGGAGAAAGGAATGCACCCAATCCCTGGTGAAGCCCTGACCGTTTTCCTTTCTAGTGTCCCTCGTACTCCTCCCTGCCATCTGTGTCGCCCTTACTCCGCGTCTACCGTTTATGAGTTTACACCTGGCTTACGGTGACTGCTTCGGAGAATCGCATGCCTTTCTACCTCCCTCGCTGCGACCTCCCCTACACCTCCCAGGGCTCTTGGGTTATGCCCTTGCCCTCTTCCGAGCCGTCCGTGGCACCCGCTGTCATCCCCATACGGCCAAGCTCCTAAGACTGACACTCAAGGCCCTCCGTAATTTGGCTTCAGTTTCACTTTCTAGACGTTTCAAGGAAGAACGGGGTCTAAATATCTGTGCACCTCTGCTCCGTTTCATATCTACCCACGAGGTTAATTGTTTTGTTTCTTCCAGTCCACCTATTTCGCACCTGCTTCTCTGGGAAGACTTCACTGAGAATCCAGGCGATTTCTGGATCCCTTCTCTCCCCTGAAGCTGTAAACTGTTTAACAAGACATGTGCGGAACGGCCGTAAGGTAATCTACATCTTGTCTCCCTCTCTGGTATCTAACCTCCCTGCGAATGGGGGGTACGTCTCCGTGTTCTGTGCGGTTTTCAGCACAGTACTCTCTACACATAGTGGATATTTGCTTTGGTAAGTGAACGAATAAGTGAATGAGTCACCAAGAAGAGGGTATTGTCTCATTCTTTCTCTCTTTCTCCACTTTCAAGTTTCTTTAGTTAGTTTCCTCAGACAAAAGGTTTCTTTGTAGCTACACAGTGGCCAGGTCCACAGAATGTTGCAGATAGCTGCTGAAAACATCCCTCCTCCACTTGAGAATGGCTTGCTCTCCCTCTCAAGCGGAGAGAGCTGGGATTCGATATTTAATTAAGCGCCTCTGTTCACTTGGCATTTAGAGGCACCAGGGGGCGTTAGTGCTCTACACCCGGTGAAATGCCTGTTTCGTTTGTGATTTTCCTTTGTGAAAAACAACTATCCGCAGAGTGTTTTGTGCCAATTTTCCATCCTTTTAGATTGACGGAAAGCATTTTACCGACGTCGAAACGGAAAACGAATAGAAAGAGCGTTGCATTGCGTTCAATAAAAGCTTAGGGCGGTCTCGGTGGTACGTTAGTGAAGTTATCTGGGGACACCTTAGCCACGTACATTGTGTTGGAGAGGCACCGAGAATTCAGGAGTTCTCAAAGTTCGAGGACACAGGTGCCTTACACGTAGGCTCGGTGGCAGCCGTGGACATGGCAGTGATTTGGAGAACGTTGTATTAGTCGGCTCTTGCTGTGGTAATGCTTTGCAACACATCTCCCCAAAACTCACTTACGTAAAGAAGAACCTAGTTTTCTCGGACCTGTGGGCTAGCTGCAGCGGCTCTCTTGTAGACCTCTCGATGGCGGGTGTTGCTCCATGCCGTGGGTCAGTTTGAGGTCTGTCCCGCACACCTTACCGTGGAGCCCAACTGTGAGGCTGCAGGTAGGTCCCTGTCTTCTCGCAGAGTTCACTGAAACGTCAGAGGTGAGCCCAACCACACAAGGCCACGTAAGGCCTCTGCGACTCATTGAAGGCCATCGTGTCTTCCCTTGGCCTCCTGGGAACCCCCTGGCCCCAGGATGCAGCTTCCGTAGCCCAGGGCAACCGGCGGAGGGGGGCGGGCGGGGCTGCAGGAGGGTGGAACGCCGAGGTCACAGAGGGTGTGGGTGTGGCCACCTCTGCTGTGACTGAACCAAGGGCAGGGGGGCAGGGTGTCCAGGGCAGGGCCCTCAGAGCCCGGCAGGCCCAGGGGGGCGGCGCAAGCACCTAGGCCCAGGCCGAAGAGCGCCTTCTTGGTCTGCGCGGCAGGCCGGCCTCTCGCCTTGCCACTCAGGCCGCGCTCCCGCTTGAAGTGTGTGTGGCACGCGTCCGCGGAGTACACCTCGCTGCACAGGTAGCCGTGGGACTGGGCGTCGTAGCTTCCTGCGAGGCGGCCGGAGGTCCCGCAGGCGGGTGGGTCCCTGGCACAGACGCGCGGAGCGGCTCCTGCCCGGCCCCCCTGAGAACCGTCGCCGTTCCGTAAGGCGGGGCGCCTGCTTCAGAATGTAAATCACGTGTCCGCTCTATGGATACGCTGTTTAGTTTACCAGGCAAGACTTTCTTGGCGAAAGAAGCAGCGTTGGCTTGCGTTCTCGAGCGGGCTTCTCATCTGGCTGTGCACTGGTACTCTCTCTCTGGGTGTGCTAGTCCGCAGGGCAGGGCATCCCCTGGGCAGGGTGGAGCGTGATCTCTGCGGCCTCGTCTTGCAGCTCCTTCCTTTCATTCTCAATCATCCTGCCCACGGTGGCCTCCTCTCAGGCCTGCATACTTACAACGGCGCATCGCCCGTGCTGCCCCTCTGCAGGAAGTGCCCCTCTGTTTAGTTTGCAGCTGACTGATGCCGCCTCACCCTTCTCATCTCTTCTCAGGTGTCACTTGGTCAAGAAAGCGTCCCCTTACCGACTCAACTCATCACGTCCCCCTACCGTAGCTCACGTGACACCACGCACCTCTCGCTTATGGCCGTCGTCGCCTTTCACATCCAGTTTCAGGTAGGTAAGTTTACCCCGTGGTCCGTGAGGAAGAAGAGATCACGCCTGTTTTGCTTGCTCTTGATTCCCAGCGACCAGCCCGGTTACTGATAACCTCTGTTAGAGGGAGAAAGGAATGCACCCAATCCCTGGTGAAGCCCTGACCGTTTTCCTTTCTAGTGTCCCTCGTACTCCTCCCTGCCATCTGTGTCGCCCTTACTCCGCGTCTACCGGTTATGAGTTTACACCTGGCTTACGGTGACTGCTTCGGAGAATCGCATGCCTTTCTACCTCCCTCGCTGCGACCTCCCCTACACCTCCCAGGGCTCTTGGGTTATGCCCTTGCCCTCTTCCGAGCCGTCCGTGGCACCCGCTGTCATCCCCATACGGCCAAGCTCCTAAGACTGACACTCAAGGCCCTCCGTAATTTGGCTTCAGTTTCACTTTCTAGACGTTTCAAGGAAGAACGGGGTCTAAATATCTGTGCACCTCTGCTCCGTTTCATATCTACCCACGAGGTTAATTGTTTTGTTTCTTCCAGTCCACCTATTTTGCACCTGCTTCTCTGGGAAGACTTCACTGAGAATCCAGGCGATTTCTGGATCCCTTCTCTCCCCTGAAGCTGTAAACTGTTTAACAAGACATGTGCGGAACGGCCGTAAGGTAATCTACATCTTGTCTCCCTCTCTGGTATCTAACCTCCCTGCGAATGGGGGGTACGTCTCCGTGTTCTGTGCGGTTTTCAGCACAGTACTCTCTACACGTAGTGGATATTTGCTTTGGTAAGTGAACGAATAAGTGAATGAGTCACCAAGAAGAGGGTATTGTCTCATTCTTTCTCTCTTTCTCCACTTTCAAGTTTCTTTAGTTAGTTTCCTCAGACAAAAGGTTTCTTTGTAGCTACACAGTGGCCAGGTCCACAGAATGTTGCAGATAGCTGCTGAAAACATCCCTCCTCCACTTGAGAATGGCTTGCTCTCCCTCTCAAGCGGAGAGAGCTGGGATTCGATATTTAATTAAGCGCCTCTGTTCACTTGGCATTTAGAGGCACCAGGGGGCGTTAGTGCTCTACACCCGGTGAAATGCCTGTTTCGTTTGTGATTTTCCTTTGTGAAAAACAACTATCCGCAGAGTGTTTTGTGCCGATTTTCCATCCTTTTAGATTGACGGAAAGCATTTTACCGACGTCGAAACGGAAAACGAATAGAAAGAGCGTTGCATTGCGTTCAATAAAAGCTTAGGGCGGTCTCGGTGGTACGTTAGTGAAGTTATCTGGGGACACCTTAGCCACGTACATTGTGTTGGAGAGGCACCGAGAATTCAGGAGTTCTCAAAGTTCGAGGACACAGGTGCCTTACACGTAGGCTCGGTGGCAGCCGTGGACATGGCAGTGATTTGGAGAACGTTGTATTAGTCGGCTCTTGCTGTGGTAATGCTTTGCAACACATCTCCCCAAAACTCACTTACGTAAAGAAGAACCTAGTTTTCTCGGACCTGTGGGCTAGCTGCAGCGGCTCTCTTGTAGACCTCTCGATGGCGGGTGTTGCTCCATGCCGTGGGTCAGTTTGAGGTCTGTCCCGCACACCTTACCGTGGAGCCCAACTGTGAGGCTGCAGGTAGGTCCCTGTCTTCTCGCAGAGTTCACTGAAACGTCAGAGGTGAGCCCAACCACACAAGGCCACGTAAGGCCTCTGCGACTCATTGAAGGCCATCGTGTCTTCCCTTGGCCTCCTGGGAACCCCCTGGCCCCAGGATGCAGCTTCCGTAGCCCAGGGCAACCGGCGGAGGGGGGCGGGCGGGGCTGCAGGAGGGTGGAACGCCGAGGTCACAGAGGGTGTGGGTGTGGCCACCTCTGCTGTGACTGAACCAAGGGCAGGGGGGCAGGGTGTCCAGGGCAGGGCCCTCAGAGCCCGGCAGGCCCAGGGGGGCGGCGCAAGCACCTAGGCCCAGGCCGAAGAGCGCCTTCTTGGTCTGCGCGGCAGGCCGGCCTCTCGCCTTGCCACTCAGGCCGCGCTCCCGCTTGAAGTGTGTGTGGCACGCGTCCGCGGAGTCCACCTCGCTGCACAGGTAGCCGTGGGACTGGGCGTCGTAGCTTCCTGCGAGGCGGCCGGAGGTCCCGCAGGCGGGTGGGTCCCTGGCACAGACGCGCGGAGCGGCTCCTGCCCGGCCCCCCTGAGAACCGTCGCCGTTCCGTAAGGCGGGGCGCCTGCTTCAGAATGTAAGTCACGTGTCCGCTCTATGGATACGCTGTTTAGTTTACCAGGCAAGACTTTCTTGGCGAAAGAAGCAGCGTTGGCTTGCGTTCTCGAGCGGGCTTCTCATCTGGCTGTGCACTGGTACTCTCTCTCTGGGTGTGCTAGTCCGCAGGGCAGGGCATCCCCTGGGCAGGGTGGAGCGTGATCTCTGCGGCCTCGTCTTGCAGCTCCTTCCTTTCATTCTCAATCATCCTGCCCACGGTGGCCTCCTCTCAGGCCTGCATACTTACAACGGCGCATCGCCCGTGCTGCCCCTCTGCAGGAAGTGCCCCTCTGTTTAGTTTGCAGCTGACTGATGCCGCCTCACCCTTCTCATCTCTTCTCAGGTGTCACTTGGTCAAGAAAGCGTCCCCTTACCGACTCAACTCATCACGTCCCCCTACCGTAGCTCACGTGACACCACGCACCTCTCGCTTATGGCCGTCGTCGCCTTTCACATCCAGTTTCAGGTAGGTAAGTTTACCCCGTGGTCCGTGAGGAAGAAGAGATCACGCCTGTTTTGCTTGCTCTTGATTCCCAGCGACCAGCCTGGTTACTGATAACCTCTGTTAGAGGGAGAAAGGAATGCACCCAATCCCTGGTGAAGCCCTGACCGTTTTCCTTTCTAGTGTCCCTCGTACTCCTCCCTGCCATCTGTGTCGCCCTTACTCCGCGTCTACCGGTTATGAGTTTACACCTGGCTTACGGTGACTGCTTCGGAGAATCGCATGCCTTTCTACCTCCCTCGCTGCGACCTCCCCTACACCTCCCAGGGCTCTTGGGTTATGCCCTTGCCCTCTTCCGAGCCGTCCGTGGCACCCGCTGTCATCCCCATACGGCCAAGCTCCTAAGACTGACACTCAAGGCCCTCCGTAATTTGGCTTCAGTTTCACTTTCTAGACGTTTCAAGGAAGAACGGGGTCTAAATATCTGTGCACCTCTGCTCCGTTTCATATCTACCCACGAGGTTAATTGTTTTGTTTCTTCCAGTCCACCTATTTTGCACCTGCTTCTCTGGGAAGACTTCACTGAGAATCCAGGCGATTTCTGGATCCCTTCTCTCCCCTGAAGCTGTAAACTGTTTAACAAGACATGTGCGGAACGGCCGTAAGGTAATCTACATCTTGTCTCCCTCTCTGGTATCTAACCTCCCTGCGAATGGGGGGTACGTCTCCGTGTTCTGTGCGGTTTTCAGCACAGTACTCTCTACACGTAGTGGATATTTGCTTTGGTAAGTGAACGAATAAGTGAATGAGTCACCAAGAAGAGGGTATTGTCTCATTCTTTCTCTCTTTCTCCACTTTCAAGTTTCTTTAGTTAGTTTCCTCAGACAAAAGGTTTCTTTGTAGCTACACAGTGGCCAGGTCCACAGAATGTTGCAGATAGCTGCTGAAAACATCCCTCCTCCACTTGAGAATGGCTTGCTCTCCCTCTCAAGCGGAGAGAGCTGGGATTCGATATTTAATTAAGCGCCTCTGTTCACTTGGCATTTAGAGGCACCAGGGGGCGTTAGTGCTCTACACCCGGTGAAATGCCTGTTTCGTTTGTGATTTTCCTTTGTGAAAAACAACTATCCGCAGAGTGTTTTGTGCCGATTTTCCATCCTTTTAGATTGACGGAAAGCATTTTACCGACGTCGAAACGGAAAACGAATAGAAAGAGCGTTGCATTGCGTTCAATAAAAGCTTAGGGCGGTCTCGGTGGTACGTTAGTGAAGTTATCTGGGGACACCTTAGCCACGTACATTGTGTTGGAGAGGCACCGAGAATTCAGGAGTTCTCAAAGTTCGAGGACACAGGTGCCTTACACGTAGGCTCGGTGGCAGCCGTGGACATGGCAGTGATTTGGAGAACGTTGTATTAGTCGGCTCTTGCTGTGGTAATGCTTTGCAACACATCTCCCCAAAACTCACTTACGTAAAGAAGAACCTAGTTTTCTCGGACCTGTGGGCTAGCTGCAGCGGCTCTCTTGTAGACCTCTCGATGGCGGGTGTTGCTCCATGCCGTGGGTCAGTTTGAGGTCTGTCCCGCACACCTTACCGTGGAGCCCAACTGTGAGGCTGCAGGTAGGTCCCTGTCTTCTCGCAGAGTTCACTGAAACGTCAGAGGTGAGCCCAACCACACAAGGCCACGTAAGGCCTCTGCGACTCATTGAAGGCCATCGTGTCTTCCCTTGGCCTCCTGGGAACCCCCTGGCCCCAGGATGCAGCTTCCGTAGCCCAGGGCAACCGGCGGAGGGGGGCGGGCGGGGCTGCAGGAGGGTGGAACGCCGAGGTCACAGAGGGTGTGGGTGTGGCCACCTCTGCTGTGACTGAACCAAGGGCAGGGGGGCAGGGTGTCCAGGGCAGGGCCCTCAGAGCCCGGCAGGCCCAGGGGGGCGGCGCAAGCACCTAGGCCCAGGCCGAAGAGCGCCTTCTTGGTCTGCGCGGCAGGCCGGCCTCTCGCCTTGCCACTCAGGCCGCGCTCCCGCTTGAAGTGTGTGTGGCACGCGTCCGCGGAGTCCACCTCGCTGCACAGGTAGCCGTGGGACTGGGCGTCGTAGCTTCCTGCGAGGCGGCCGGAGGTCCCGCAGGAAGGTGGGTCCCTGGCACAGACGCGCGGAGCGGCTCCTGCCCGGCCCCCCTGAGAACCGTCGCCGTTCCGTAAGGCGGGGCGCCTGCTTCAGAATGTAAATCACGTGTCCGCTCTATGGATACGCTGTTTAGTTTACCAGGCAAGACTTTCTTGGCGAAAGAAGCAGCGTTGGCTTGCGTTCTCGAGCGGGCTTCTCATCTGGCTGTGCACTGGTACTCTCTCTCTGGGTGTGCTAGTCCGCAGGGCAGGGCATCCCCTGGGCAGGGTGGAGCGTGATCTCTGCGGCCTCGTCTTGCAGCTCCTTCCTTTCATTCTCAATCATCCTGCCCACGGTGGCCTCCTCTCAGGCCTGCATACTTACAACGGCGCATCGCCCGTGCTGCCCCTCTGCAGGAAGTGTCCCTCTGTTTAGTTTGCAGCTGACTGATGCCGCCTCACCCTTCTCATCTCTTCTCAGGTGTCACTTGGTCAAGAAAGCGTCCCCTTACCGACTCAACTCATCACGTCCCCCTACCGTAGCTCACGTGACACCACGCACCTCTCGCTTATGGCCGTCGTCGCCTTTCACATCCAGTTTCAGGTAGGTAAGTTTACCCCGTGGTCCGTGAGGAAGAAGAGATCACGCCTGTTTTGCTTGCTCTTGATTCCCAGCGACCAGCCCGGTTACTGATAACCTCTGTTAGAGGGAGAAAGGAATGCACCCAATCCCTGGTGAAGCCCTGACCGTTTTCCTTTCTAGTGTCCCTCGTACTCCTCCCTGCCATCTGTGTCGCCCTTACTCCGCGTCTACCGGTTATGAGTTTACACCTGGCTTACGGTGACTGCTTCGGAGAATCGCATGCCTTTCTACCTCCCTCGCTGCGACCTCCCCTACACCTCCCAGGGCTCTTGGGTTATGCCCTTGCCCTCTTCCGAGCCGTCCGTGGCACCCGCTGTCATCCCCATACGGCCAAGCTCCTAAGACTGACACTCAAGGCCCTCCGTAATTTGGCTTCAGTTTCACTTTCTAGACGTTTCAAGGAAGAACGGGGTCTAAATATCTGTGCACCTCTGCTCCGTTTCATATCTACCCACGAGGTTAATTGTTTTGTTTCTTCCAGTCCACCTATTTTGCACCTGCTTCTCTGGGAAGACTTCACTGAGAATCCAGGCGATTTCTGGATCCCTTCTCTCCCCTGAAGCTGTAAACTGTTTAACAAGACATGTGCGGAACGGCCGTAAGGTAATCTACATCTTGTCTCCCTCTCTGGTATCTAACCTCCCTGCGAATGGGGGTACGTCTCCGTGTTCTGTGCGGTTTTCAGCACAGTACTCTCTACACGTAGTGGATATTTGCTTTGGTAAGTGAACGAATAAGTGAATGAGTCACCAAGAAGAGGGTATTGTCTCATTCTTTCTCTCTTTCTCCACTTTCAAGTTTCTTTAGTTAGTTTCCTCAGACAAAAGGTTTCTTTGTAGCTACACAGTGGCCAGGTCCACAGAATGTTGCAGATAGCTGCTGAAAACATCCCTCCTCCACTTGAGAATGGCTTGCTCTCCCTCTCAAGCGGAGAGAGCTGGGATTCGATATTTAATTAAGCGCCTCTGTGCACTTGGCATTTAGAGGCACCAGGGGGCGTTAGTGCTCTACACCCGGTGAAATGCCTGTTTCGTTTGTGATTTTCCTTTGTGAAAAACAACTATCCGCAGAGTGTTTTGTGCCGATTTTCCATCCTTTTAGATTGACGGAAAGCATTTTACCGACGTCGAAACGGAAAACGAATAGAAAGAGCGTTGCATTGCGTTCAATAAAAGCTTAGGGCGGTCTCGGTGGTACGTTAGTGAAGTTATCTGGGGACACCTTAGCCACGTACATTGTGTTGGAGAGGCACCGAGAATTCAGGAGTTCTCAAAGTTCGAGGACACAGGTGCCTTACACGTAGGCTCGGTGGCAGCCGTGGACATGGCAGTGATTTGGAGAACGTTGTATTAGTCGGCTCTTGCTGTGGTAATGCTTTGCAACACATCTCCCCAAAACTCACTTACGTAAAGAAGAACCTAGTTTTCTCGGACCTGTGGGCTAGCTGCAGCGGCTCTCTTGTAGACCTCTCGATGGCGGGTGTTGCTCCATGCCGTGGGTCAGTTTGAGGTCTGTCCCGCACACCTTACCGTGGAGCCCAACTGTGAGGCTGCAGGTAGGTCCCTGTCTTCTCGCAGAGTTCACTGAAACGTCAGAGGTGAGCCCAACCACACAAGGCCACGTAAGGCCTCTGCGACTCATTGAAGGCCATCGTGTCTTCCCTTGGCCTCCTGGGAACCCCCTGGCCCCAGGATGCAGCTTCCGTAGCCCAGGGCAACCGGCGGAGGGGGGCGGGCGGGGCTGCAGGAGGGTGGAACGCCGAGGTCACAGAGGGTGTGGGTGTGGCCACCTCTGCTGTGACTGAACCAAGGGCAGGGGGGCAGGGGGTCCAGGGCAGGGCCCTCAGAGCCCGGCAGGCCCAGGGGGGCGGCGCAAGCACCTAGGCCCAGGCCGAAGAGCGCCTTCTTGGTCTGCGCGGCAGGCCGGCCTCTCGCCTTGCCACTCAGGCCGCGCTCCCGCTTGAAGTGTGTGTGGCACGCGTCCGCGGAGTACACCTCGCTGCACAGGTAGCCGTGGGACTGGGCGTCGTAGCTTCCTGCGAGGCGGCCGGAGGTCCCGCAGGCGGGTGGGTCCCTGGCACAGACGCGCGGAGCGGCTCCTGCCCGGCCCCCCTGAGAACCGTCGCCGTTCCGTAAGGCGGGGCGCCTGCTTCAGAATGTAAATCACGTGTCCGCTCTATGGATACGCTGTTTAGTTTACCAGGCAAGACTTTCTTGGCGAAAGAAGCAGCGTTGGCTTGCGTTCTCGAGCGGGCTTCTCATCTGGCTGTGCACTGGTACTCTCTCTCTGGGTGTGCTAGTCCGCAGGGCAGGGCATCCCCTGGGCAGGGTGGAGCGTGATCTCTGCGGCCTCGTCTTGCAGCTCCTTCCTTTCATTCTCAATCATCCTGCCCACGGTGGCCTCCTCTCAGGCCTGCATACTTACAACGGCGCATCGCCCGTGCTGCCCCTCTGCAGGAAGTGCCCCTCTGTTTAGTTTGCAGCTGACTGATGCCGCCTCACCCTTCTCATCTCTTCTCAGGTGTCACTTGGTCAAGAAAGCGTCCCCTTACCGACTCAACTCATCACGTCCCCCTACCGTAGCTCACGTGACACCACGCACCTCTCGCTTATGGCCGTCGTCGCCTTTCACATCCAGTTTCAGGTAGGTAAGTTTACCCCGTGGTCCGTGAGGAAGAAGAGATCACGCCTGTTTTGCTTGCTCTTGATTCCCAGCGACCAGCCCGGTTACTGATAACCTCTGTTAGAGGGAGAAAGGAATGCACCCAATCCCTGGTGAAGCCCTGACCGTTTTCCTTTCTAGTGTCCCTCGTACTCCTCCCTGCCATCTGTGTCGCCCTTACTCCGCGTCTACCGGTTATGAGTTTACACCTGGCTTACGGTGACTGCTTCGGAGAATCGCATGCCTTTCTACCTCCCTCGCTGCGACCTCCCCTACACCTCCCAGGGCTCTTGGGTTATGCCCTTGCCCTCTTCCGAGCCGTCCGTGGCACCCGCTGTCATCCCCATACGGCCAAGCTCCTAAGACTGACACTCAAGGCCCTCCGTAATTTGGCTTCAGTTTCACTTTCTAGACGTTTCAAGGAAGAACGGGGTCTAAATATCTGTGCACCTCTGCTCCGTTTCATATCTACCCACGAGGTTAATTGTTTTGTTTCTTCCAGTCCACCTATTTTGCACCTGCTTCTCTGGGAAGACTTCACTGAGAATCCAGGCGATTTCTGGATCCCTTCTCTCCCCTGAAGCTGTAAACTGTTTAACAAGACATGTGCGGAACGGCCGTAAGGTAATCTACATCTTGTCTCCCTCTCTGGTATCTAACCTCCCTGCGAATGGGGGGTACGTCTCCGTGTTCTGTGCGGTTTTCAGCACAGTACTCTCTACACGTAGTGGATATTTGCTTTGGTAAGTGAACGAATAAGTGAATGAGTCACCAAGAAGAGGGTATTGTCTCATTCTTTCTCTCTTTCTCCACTTTCAAGTTTCTTTAGTTAGTTTCCTCAGACAAAAGGTTTCTTTGTAGCTACACAGTGGCCAGGTCCACAGAATGTTGCAGATAGCTGCTGAAAACATCCCTCCTCCACTTGAGAATGGCTTGCTCTCCCTCTCAAGCGGAGAGAGCTGGGATTCGATATTTAATTAAGCGCCTCTGTGCACTTGGCATTTAGAGGCACCAGGGGGCGTTAGTGCTCTACACCCGGTGAAATGCCTGTTTCGTTTGTGATTTTCCTTTGTGAAAAACAACTATCCGCAGAGTGTTTTGTGCCGATTTTCCATCCTTTTAGATTGACGGAAAGCATTTTACCGACGTCGAAACGGAAAACGAATAGAAAGAGCGTTGCATTGCGTTCAATAAAAGCTTAGGGCGGTCTCGGTGGTACGTTAGTGAAGTTATCTGGGGACACCTTAGCCACGTACATTGTGTTGGAGAGGCACCGAGAATTCAGGAGTTCTCAAAGTTCGAGGACACAGGTGCCTTACACGTAGGCTCGGTGGCAGCCGTGGACATGGCAGTGATTTGGAGAACGTTGTATTAGTCGGCTCTTGCTGTGGTAATGCTTTGCAACACATCTCCCCAAAACTCACTTACGTAAAGAAGAACCTAGTTTTCTCGGACCTGTGGGCTAGCTGCAGCGGCTCTCTTGTAGACCTCTCGATGGCGGGTGTTGCTCCATGCCGTGGGTCAGTTTGAGGTCTGTCCCGCACACCTTACCGTGGAGCCCAACTGTGAGGCTGCAGGTAGGTCCCTGTCTTCTCGCAGAGTTCACTGAAACGTCAGAGGTGAGCCCAACCACACAAGGCCACGTAAGGCCTCTGCGACTCATTGAAGGCCATCGTGTCTTCCCTTGGCCTCCTGGGAACCCCCTGGCCCCAGGATGCAGCTTCCGTAGCCCAGGGCAACCGGCGGAGGGGGGCGGGCGGGGCTGCAGGAGGGTGGAACGCCGAGGTCACAGAGGGTGTGGGTGTGGCCACCTCTGCTGTGACTGAACCAAGGGCAGGGGGGCAGGGGGTCCAGGGCAGGGCCCTCAGAGCCCGGCAGGCCCAGGGGGGCGGCGCAAGCACCTAGGCCCAGGCCGAAGAGCGCCTTCTTGGTCTGCGCGGCAGGCCGGCCTCTCGCCTTGCCACTCAGGCCGCGCTCCCGCTTGAAGTGTGTGTGGCACGCGTCCGCGGAGTCCACCTCGCTGCACAGGTAGCCGTGGGACTGGGCGTCGTAGCTTCCTGCGAGGCGGCCGGAGGTCCCGCAGGCGGGTGGGTCCCTGGCACAGACGCGCGGAGCGGCTCCTGCCCGGCCCCCCTGAGAACCGTCGCCGTTCCGTAAGGCGGGGCGCCTGCTTCAGAATGTAAATCACGTGTCCGCTCTATGGATACGCTGTTTAGTTTACCAGGCAAGACTTTCTTGGCGAAAGAAGCAGCGTTGGCTTGCGTTCTCGAGCGGGCTTCTCATCTGGCTGTGCACTGGTACTCTCTCTCTGGGTGTGCTAGTCCGCAGGGCAGGGCATCCCCTGGGCAGGGTGGAGCGTGATCTCTGCGGCCTCGTCTTGCAGCTCCTTCCTTTCATTCTCAATCATCCTGCCCACGGTGGCCTCCTCTCAGGCCTGCATACTTACAACGGCGCATCGCCCGTGCTGCCCCTCTGCAGGAAGTGTCCCTCTGTTTAGTTTGCAGCTGACTGATGCCGCCTCACCCTTCTCATCTCTTCTCAGGTGTCACTTGTTCAAGAAAGCGTCCCCTTACCGACTCAACTCATCACGTCCCCCTACCGTAGCTCACGTGACACCACGCACCTCTCGCTTATGGCCGTCGTCGCCTTTCACATCCAGTTTCAGGTAGGTAAGTTTACCCCGTGGTCCGTGAGGAAGAAGAGATCACGCCTGTTTTGCTTGCTCTTGATTCCCAGCGACCAGCCCGGTTACTGATAACCTCTGTTAGAGGGAGAAAGGAATGCACCCAATCCCTGGTGAAGCCCTGACCGTTTTCCTTTCTAGTGTCCCTCGTACTCCTCCCTGCCATCTGTGTCGCCCTTACTCCGCGTCTACCGTTTATGAGTTTACACCTGGCTTACGGTGACTGCTTCGGAGAATCGCATGCCTTTCTACCTCCCTCGCTGCGACCTCTCCTACACCTCCCAGGGCTCTTGGGTTATGCCCTTGCCCTCTTCCGAGCCGTCCGTGGCACCCGCTGTCATCCCCATACGGCCAAGCTCCTAAGACTGACACTCAAGGCCCTCCGTAATTTGGCTTCAGTTTCACTTTCTAGACGTTTCAAGGAAGAACGGGGTCTAAATATCTGTGCACCTCTGCTCCGTTTCATATCTACCCACGAGGTTAATTGTTTTGTTTCTTCCAGTCCACCTATTTTGCACCTGCTTCTCTGGGAAGACTTCACTGAGAATCCAGGCGATTTCTGGATCCCTTCTCTCCCCTGAAGCTGTAAACTGTTTAACAAGACATGTGCGGAACGGCCGTAAGGTAATCTACATCTTGTCTCCCTCTCTGGTATCTAACCTCCCTGCGAATGGGGGGTACGTCTCCGTGTTCTGTGCGGTTTTCAGCACAGTACTCTCTACACGTAGTGGATATTTGCTTTGGTAAGTGAACGAATAAGTGAATGAGTCACCAAGAAGAGGGTATTGTCTCATTCTTTCTCTCTTTCTCCACTTTCAAGTTTCTTTAGTTAGTTTCCTCAGACAAAAGGTTTCTTTGTAGCTACACAGTGGCCAGGTCCACAGAATGTTGCAGATAGCTGCTGAAAACATCCCTCCTCCACTTGAGAATGGCTTGCTCTCCCTCTCAAGCGGAGAGAGCTGGGATTCGATATTTAATTAAGCGCCTCTGTTCACTTGGCATTTAGAGGCACCAGGGGGCGTTAGTGCTCTACACCCGGTGAAATGCCTGTTTCGTTTGTGATTTTCCTTTGTGAAAAACAACTATCCGCAGAGTGTTTTGTGCCGATTTTCCATCCTTTTAGATTGACGGAAAGCATTTTACCGACGTCGAAACGGAAAACGAATAGAAAGAGCGTTGCATTGCGTTCAATAAAAGCTTAGGGCGGTCTCGGTGGTACGTTAGTGAAGTTATCTGGGGACACCTTAGCCACGTACATTGTGTTGGAGAGGCACCGAGAATTCAGGAGTTCTCAAAGTTCGAGGACACAGGTGCCTTACACGTAGGCTCGGTGGCAGCCGTGGACATGGCAGTGATTTGGAGAACGTTGTATTAGTCGGCTCTTGCTGTGGTAATGCTTTGCAACACATCTCCCCAAAACTCACTTACGTAAAGAAGAACCTAGTTTTCTCGGACCTGTGGGCTAGCTGCAGCGGCTCTCTTGTAGACCTCTCGATGGCGGGTGTTGCTCCATGCCGTGGGTCAGTTTGAGGTCTGTCCCGCACACCTTACCGTGGAGCCCAACTGTGAGGCTGCAGGTAGGTCCCTGTCTTCTCGCAGAGTTCACTGAAACGTCAGAGGTGAGCCCAACCACACAAGGCCACGTAAGGCCTCTGCGACTCATTGAAGGCCATCGTGTCTTCCCTTGGCCTCCTGGGAACCCCCTGGCCCCAGGATGCAGCTTCCGTAGCCCAGGGCAACCGGCGGAGGGGGGCGGGCGGGGCTGCAGGAGGGTGGAACGCCGAGGTCACAGAGGGTGTGGGTGTGGCCACCTCTGCTGTGACTGAACCAAGGGCAGGGGGGCAGGGTGTCCAGGGCAGGGCCCTCAGAGCCCGGCAGGCCCAGGGGGGCGGCGCAAGCACCTAGGCCCAGGCCGAAGAGCGCCTTCTTGGTCTGCGCGGCAGGCCGGCCTCTCGCCTTGCCACTCAGGCCGCGCTCCCGCTTGAAGTGTGTGTGGCACGCGTCCGCGGAGTACACCTCGCTGCACAGGTAGCCGTGGGACTGGGCGTCGTAGCTTCCTGCGAGGCGGCCGGAGGTCCCGCAGGCGGGTGGGTCCCTGGCACAGACGCGCGGAGCGGCTCCTGCCCGGCCCCCCTGAGAACCGTCGCCGTTCCGTAAGGCGGGGCGCCTGCTTCAGAATGTAAATCACGTGTCCGCTCTATGGATACGCTGTTTAGTTTACCAGGCAAGACTTTCTTGGCGAAAGAAGCAGCGTTGGCTTGCGTTCTCGAGCGGGCTTCTCATCTGGCTGTGCACTGGTACTCTCTCTCTGGGTGTGCTAGTCCGCAGGGCAGGGCATCCCCTGGGCAGGGTGGAGCGTGATCTCTGCGGCCTCGTCTTGCAGCTCCTTCCTTTCATTCTCAATCATCCTGCCCACGGTGGCCTCCTCTCAGGCCTGCATACTTACAACGGCGCATCGCCCGTGCTGCCCCTCTGCAGGAAGTGTCCCTCTGTTTAGTTTGCAGCTGACTGATGCCGCCTCACCCTTCTCATCTCTTCTCAGGTGTCACTTGGTCAAGAAAGCGTCCCCTTACCGACTCAACTCATCACGTCCCCCTACCGTAGCTCACGTGACACCACGCACCTCTCGCTTATGGCCGTCGTCGCCTTTCACATCCAGTTTCAGGTAGGTAAGTTTACCCCGTGGTCCGTGAGGAAGAAGAGATCACGCCTGTTTTGCTTGCTCTTGATTCCCAGTGACCAGCCCGGTTACTGATAACCTCTGTTAGAGGGAGAAAGGAATGCACCCAATCCCTGGTGAAGCCCTGACCGTTTTCCTTTCTAGTGTCCCTCGTACTCCTCCCTGCCATCTGTGTCGCCCTTACTCCGCGTCTACCGTTTATGAGTTTACACCTGGCTTACGGTGACTGCTTCGGAGAATCGCATGCCTTTCTACCTCCCTCGCTGCGACCTCCCCTACACCTCCCAGGGCTCTTGGGTTATGCCCTTGCCCTCTTCCGAGCCGTCCGTGGCACCCGCTGTCATCCCCATACGGCCAAGCTCCTAAGACTGACACTCAAGGCCCTCCGTAATTTGGCTTCAGTTTCACTTTCTAGACGTTTCAAGGAAGAACGGGGTCTAAATATCTGTGCACCTCTGCTCCGTTTCATATCTACCCACGAGGTTAATTGTTTTGTTTCTTCCAGTCCACCTATTTTGCACCTGCTTCTCTGGGAAGACTTCACTGAGAATCCAGGCGATTTCTGGATCCCTTCTCTCCCCTGAAGCTGTAAACTGTTTAACAAGACATGTGCGGAACGGCCGTAAGGTAATCTACATCTTGTCTCCCTCTCTGGTATCTAACCTCCCTGCGAATGGGGGGTACGTCTCCGTGTTCTGTGCGGTTTTCAGCACAGTACTCTCTACACGTAGTGGATATTTGCTTTGGTAAGTGAACGAATAAGTGAATGAGTCACCAAGAAGAGGGTATTGTCTCATTCTTTCTCTCTTTCTCCACTTTCAAGTTTCTTTAGTTAGTTTCCTCAGACAAAAGGTTTCTTTGTAGCTACACAGTGGCCAGGTCCACAGAATGTTGCAGATAGCTGCTGAAAACATCCCTCCTCCACTTGAGAATGGCTTGCTCTCCCTCTCAAGCGGAGAGAGCTGGGATTCGATATTTAATTAAGCGCCTCTGTTCACTTGGCATTTAGAGGCACCAGGGGGCGTTAGTGCTCTACACCCGGTGAAATGCCTGTTTCGTTTGTGATTTTCCTTTGTGAAAAACAACTATCCGCAGAGTGTTTTGTGCCAATTTTCCATCCTTTTAGATTGACGGAAAGCATTTTACCGACGTCGAAACGGAAAACGAATAGAAAGAGCGTTGCATTGCGTTCAATAAAAGCTTAGGGCGGTCTCGGTGGTACGTTAGTGAAGTTATCTGGGGACACCTTAGCCACGTACATTGTGTTGGAGAGGCACCGAGAATTCAGGAGTTCTCAAAGTTCGAGGACACAGGTGCCTTACACGTAGGCTCGGTGGCAGCCGTGGACATGGCAGTGATTTGGAGAACGTTGTATTAGTCGGCTCTTGCTGTGGTAATGCTTTGCAACACATCTCCCCAAAACTCACTTACGTAAAGAAGAACCTAGTTTTCTCGGACCTGTGGGCTAGCTGCAGCGGCTCTCTTGTAGACCTCTCGATGGCGGGTGTTGCTCCATGCCGTGGGTCAGTTTGAGGTCTGTCCCGCACACCTTACCGTGGAGCCCAACTGTGAGGCTGCAGGTAGGTCCCTGTCTTCTCGCAGAGTTCACTGAAACGTCAGAGGTGAGCCCAACCACACAAGGCCACGTAAGGCCTCTGCGACTCATTGAAGGCCATCGTGTCTTCCCTTGGCCTCCTGGGAACCCCCTGGCCCCAGGATGCAGCTTCCGTAGCCCAGGGCAACCGGCGGAGGGGGGCGGGCGGGGCTGCAGGAGGGTGGAACGCCGAGGTCACAGAGGGTGTGGGTGTGGCCACCTCTGCTGTGACTGAACCAAGGGCAGGGGGGCAGGGTGTCCAGGGCAGGGCCCTCAGAGCCCGGCAGGCCCAGGGGGGCGGCGCAAGCACCTAGGCCCAGGCCGAAGAGCGCCTTCTTGGTCTGCGCGGCAGGCCGGCCTCTCGCCTTGCCACTCAGGCCACGCTCCCGCTTGAAGTGTGTGTGGCACGCGTCCGCGGAGTCCAGCTCGCTGCACAGGTAGCCGTGGGACTGGGCGTCGTAGCTTCCTGTGAGGCGGCCGGAGGTCCCGCAGGCGGGTGGGTCCCTGGCACAGACGCGCGGAGCGGCTCCTGCCCGGCCCCCCTGAGAACCGTCGCCGTTCCGTAAGGCGGGGCGCCTGCTTCAGAATGTAAATCACGTGTCCGCTCTATGGATACGCTGTTTAGTTTACCAGGCAAGACTTTCTTGGCGAAAGAAGCAGCGTTGGCTTGCGTTCTCGAGCGGGCTTCTCATCTGGCTGTGCACTGGTACTCTCTCTCTGGGTGTGCTAGTCCGCAGGGCAGGGCATCCCCTGGGCAGGGTGGAGCGTGATCTCTGCGGCCTCGTCTTGCAGCTCCTTCCTTTCATTCTCAATCATCCTGCCCACGGTGGCCTCCTCTCAGGCCTGCATACTTACAACGGCGCATCGCCCGTGCTGCCCCTCTGCAGGAAGTGTCCCTCTGTTTAGTTTGCAGCTGACTGATGCCGCCTCACCCTTCTCATCTCTTCTCAGGTGTCACTTGGTCAAGAAAGCGTCCCCTTACCGACTCAACTCATCACGTCCCCCTACCGTAGCTCACGTGACACCACGCACCTCTCGCTTATGGCCGTCGTCGCCTTTCACATCCAGTTTCAGGTAGGTAAGTTTACCCCGTGGTCCGTGAGGAAGAAGAGATCACGCCTGTTTTGCTTGCTCTTGATTCCCAGCGACCAGCCCGGTTACTGATAACCTCTGTTAGAGGGAGAAAGGAATGCACCCAATCCCTGGTGAAGCCCTGACCGTTTTCCTTTCTAGTGTCCCTCGTACTCCTCCCTGCCATCTGTGTCGCCCTTACTCCGCGTCTACCGTTTATGAGTTTACACCTGGCTTACGGTGACTGCTTCGGAGAATCGCATGCCTTTCTACCTCCCTCGCTGCGACCTCTCCTACACCTCCCAGGGCTCTTGGGTTATGCCCTTGCCCTCTTCCGAGCCGTCCGTGGCACCCGCTGTCATCCCCATACGGCCAAGCTCCTAAGACTGACACTCAAGGCCCTCCGTAATTTGGCTTCAGTTTCACTTTCTAGACGTTTCAAGGAAGAACGGGGTCTAAATATCTGTGCACCTCTGCTCCGTTTCATATCTACCCACGAGGTTAATTGTTTTGTTTCTTCCAGTCCACCTATTTTGCACCTGCTTCTCTGGGAAGACTTCACTGAGAATCCAGGCGATTTCTGGATCCCTTCTCTCCCCTGAAGCTGTAAACTGTTTAACAAGACATGTGCGGAACGGCCGTAAGGTAATCTACATCTTGTCTCCCTCTCTGGTATCTAACCTCCCTGCGAATGGGGGTACGTCTCCGTGTTCTGTGCGGTTTTCAGCACAGTACTCTCTACACGTAGTGGATATTTGCTTTGGTAAGTGAACGAATAAGTGAATGAGTCACCAAGAAGAGGGTATTGTCTCATTCTTTCTCTCTTTCTCCACTTTCAAGTTTCTTTAGTTAGTTTCCTCAGACAAAAGGTTTCTTTGTACCTACACAGTGGCCAGGTCCACAGAATGTTGCAGATAGCTGCTGAAAACATCCCTCCTCCACTTGAGAATGGCTTGCTCTCCCTCTCAAGCGGAGAGAGCTGGGATTCGATATTTAATTAAGCGCCTCTGTTCACTTGGCATTTAGAGGCACCAGGGGGCGTTAGTGCTCTACACCCGGTGAAATGCCTGTTTCGTTTGTGATTTTCCTTTGTGAAAAACAACTATCCGCAGAGTGTTTTGTGCCAATTTTCCATCCTTTTAGATTGACGGAAAGCATTTTACCGACGTCGAAATGGAAAACGAATAGAAAGAGCGTTGCATTGCGTTCAATAAAAGCTTAGGGCGGTCTCGGTGGTACGTTAGTGAAGTTATCTGGGGACACCTTAGCCACGTACATTGTGTTGGAGAGGCACCGAGAATTCAGGAGTTCTCAAAGTTCGAGGACACAGGTGCCTTACACGTAGGCTCGGTGGCAGCCGTGGACATGGCAGTGATTTGGAGAACGTTGTATTAGTCGGCTCTTGCTGTGGTAATGCTTTGCAACAAATCTCCCCAAAACTCACTTACGTAAAGAAGAACCTAGTTTTCTCGGACCTGTGGGCTAGCTGCAGCGGCTCTCTTGTAGACCTCTCGATGGCGGGTGTTGCTCCATGCCGTGGGTCAGTTTGAGGTCTGTCCCGCACACCTTACCGTGGAGCCCAACTGTGAGGCTGCAGGTAGGTCCCTGTCTTCTCGCAGAGTTCACTGAAACGTCAGAGGTGAGCCCAACCACACAAGGCCACGTAAGGCCTCTGCGACTCATTGAAGGCCATCGTGTCTTCCCTTGGCCTCCTGGGAACCCCCTGGCCCCAGGATGCAGCTTCCGTAGCCCAGGGCAACCGGCGGAGGGGGGCGGGCGGGGCTGCAGGAGGGTGGAACGCCGAGGTCACAGAGGGTGTGGGTGTGGCCACCTCTGCTGTGACTGAACCAAGGGCAGGGGGGCAGGGTGTCCAGGGCAGGGCCCTCAGAGCCCGGCAGGCCCAGGGGGGCGGCGCAAGCACCTAGGCCCAGGCCGAAGAGCGCCTTCTTGGTCTGCGCGGCAGGCCGGCCTCTCGCCTTGCCACTCAGGCCGCGCTCCCGCTTGAAGTGTGTGTGGCACGCGTCCGCGGAGTACACCTCGCTGCACAGGTAGCCGTGGGACTGGGCGTCGTAGCTTCCTGCGAGGCGGCCGGAGGTCCCGCAGGCGGGTGGGTCCCTGGCACAGACGCGCGGAGCGGCTCCTGCCCGGCCCCCCTGAGAACCGTCGCCGTTCCGTAAGGCGGGGCGCCTGCTTCAGAATGTAAATCACGTGTCCGCTCTATGGATACGCTGTTTAGTTTACCAGGCAAGACTTTCTTGGCGAAAGAAGCAGCGTTGGCTTGCGTTCTCGAGCGGGCTTCTCATCTGGCTGTGCACTGGTACTCTCTCTCTGGGTGTGCTAGTCCGCAGGGCAGGGCATCCCCTGGGCAGGGTGGAGCGTGATCTCTGCGGCCTCGTCTTGCAGCTCCTTCCTTTCATTCTCAATCATCCTGCCCACGGTGGCCTCCTCTCAGGCCTGCATACTTACAACGGCGCATCGCCCGTGCTGCCCCTCTGCAGGAAGTGTCCCTCTGTTTAGTTTGCAGCTGACTGATGCCGCCTCACCCTTCTCATCTCTTCTCAGGTGTCACTTGGTCAAGAAAGCGTCCCCTTACCGACTCAACTCATCACGTCCCCCTACCGTAGCTCACGTGACACCACGCACCTCTCGCTTATGGCCGTCGTCGCCTTTCACATCCAGTTTCAGGTAGGTAAGTTTACCCCGTGGTCCGTGAGGAAGAAGAGATCACGCCTGTTTTGCTTGCTCTTGATTCCCAGCGACCAGCCCGGTTACTGATAACCTCTGTTAGAGGGAGAAAGGAATGCACCCAATCCCTGGTGAAGCCCTGACCGTTTTCCTTTCTAGTGTCCCTCGTACTCCTCCCTGCCATCTGTGTCGCCCTTACTCCGCGTCTACCGGTTATGAGTTTACACCTGGCTTACGGTGACTGCTTCGGAGAATCGCATGCCTTTCTACCTCCCTCGCTGCGACCTCCCCTACACCTCCCAGGGCTCTTGGGTTATGCCCTTGCCCTCTTCCGAGCCGTCCGTGGCACCCGCTGTCATCCCCATACGGCCAAGCTCCTAAGACTGACACTCAAGGCCCTCCGTAATTTGGCTTCAGTTTCACTTTCTAGACGTTTCAAGGAAGAACGGGGTCTAAATATCTGTGCACCTCTGCTCCGTTTCATATCTACCCACGAGGTTAATTGTTTTGTTTCTTCCAGTCCACCTATTTTGCACCTGCTTCTCTGGGAAGACTTCACTGAGAATCCAGGCGATTTCTGGATCCCTTCTCTCCCCTGAAGCTGTAAACTGTTTAACAAGACATGTGCGGAACGGCCGTAAGGTAATCTACATCTTGTCTCCCTCTCTGGTATCTAACCTCCCTGCGAATGGGGGGTACGTCTCCGTGTTCTGTGCGGTTTTCAGCACAGTACTCTCTACACGTAGTGGATATTTGCTTTGGTAAGTGAACGAATAAGTGAATGAGTCACCAAGAAGAGGGTATTGTCTCATTCTTTCTCTCTTTCTCCACTTTCAAGTTTCTTTAGTTAGTTTCCTCAGACAAAAGGTTTCTTTGTAGCTACACAGTGGCCAGGTCCACAGAATGTTGCAGATAGCTGCTGAAAACATCCCTCCTCCACTTGAGAATGGCTTGCTCTCCCTCTCAAGCGGAGAGAGCTGGGATTCGATATTTAATTAAGCGCCTCTGTTCACTTGGCATTTAGAGGCACCAGGGGGCGTTAGTGCTCTACACCCGGTGAAATGCCTGTTTCGTTTGTGATTTTCCTTTGTGAAAAACAACTATCCGCAGAGTGTTTTGTGCCGATTTTCCATCCTTTTAGATTGACGGAAAGCATTTTACCGACGTCGAAACGGAAAACGAATAGAAAGAGCGTTGCATTGCGTTCAATAAAAGCTTAGGGCGGTCTCGGTGGTACGTTAGTGAAGTTATCTGGGGACACCTTAGCCACGTACATTGTGTTGGAGAGGCACCGAGAATTCAGGAGTTCTCAAAGTTCGAGGACACAGGTGCCTTACACGTAGGCTCGGTGGCAGCCGTGGACATGGCAGTGATTTGGAGAACGTTGTATTAGTCGGCTCTTGCTGTGGTAATGCTTTGCAACAAATCTCCCCAAAACTCACTTACGTAAAGAAGAACCTAGTTTTCTCGGACCTGTGGGCTAGCTGCAGCGGCTCTCTTGTAGACCTCTCGATGGCGGGTGTTGCTCCATGCCGTGGGTCAGTTTGAGGGCTGTCCCGCACACCTTACCGTGGAGCCCAACTGTGAGGCTGCAGGTAGGTCCCTGTCTTCTCGCAGAGTTCACTGAAACGTCAGAGGTGAGCCCAACCACACAAGGCCACGTAAGGCCTCTGCGACTCATTGAAGGCCATCGTGTCTTCCCTTGGCCTCCTGGGAACCCCCTGGCCCCAGGATGCAGCTTCCGTAGCCCAGGGCAACCGGCGGAGGGGGGCGGGCGGGGCTGCAGGAGGGTGGAACGCCGAGGTCACAGAGGGTGTGGGTGTGGCCACCTCTGCTGTGACTGAACCAAGGGCAGGGGGGCAGGGTGTCCAGGGCAGGGCCCTCAGAGCCCGGCAGGCCCAGGGGGGCGGCGCAAGCACCTAGGCCCAGGCCGAAGAGCGCCTTCTTGGTCTGCGCGGCAGGCCGGCCTCTCGCCTTGCCACTCAGGCCGCGCTCCCGCTTGAAGTGTGTGTGGCACGCGTCCGCGGACTACACCTCGCTGCACAGGTAGCCGTGGGACTGGGCGTCGTAGCTTCCTGCGAGGCGGCCGGAGGTCCCGCAGGCGGGTGGGTCCCTGGCACAGACGCGCGGAGCGGCTCCTGCCCGGCCCCCCTGAGAACCGTCGCCGTTCCGTAAGGCGGGGCGCCTGCTTCAGAATGTAAATCACGTGTCCGCTCTATGGATACGCTGTTTAGTTTACCAGGCAAGACTTTCTTGGCGAAAGAAGCAGCGTTGGCTTGCGTTCTCGAGCGGGCTTCTCATCTGGCTGTGCACTGGTACTCTCTCTCTGGGTGTGCTAGTCCGCAGGGCAGGGCATCCCCTGGGCAGGGTGGAGCGTGATCTCTGCGGCCTCGTCTTGCAGCTCCTTCCTTTCATTCTCAATCATCCTGCCCACGGTGGCCTCCTCTCAGGCCTGCATACTTACAACGGCGCATCGCCCGTGCTGCCCCTCTGCAGGAAGTGTCCCTCTGTTTAGTTTGCAGCTGACTGATGCCGCCTCACCCTTCTCATCTCTTCTCAGGTGTCACTTGGTCAAGAAAGCGTCCCCTTACCGACTCAACTCATCACGTCCCCCTACCGTAGCTCACGTGACACCACGCACCTCTCGCTTATGGCCGTCGTCGCCTTTCACATCCAGTTTCAGGTAGGTAAGTTTACCCCGTGGTCCGTGAGGAAGAAGAGATCACGCCTGTTTTGCTTGCTCTTGATTCCCAGCGACCAGCCCGGTTACTGATAACCTCTGTTAGAGGGAGAAAGGAATGCACCCAATCCCTGGTGAAGCCCTGACCGTTTTCCTTTCTAGTGTCCCTCGTACTCCTCCCTGCCATCTGTGTCGCCCTTACTCCGCGTCTACCGGTTATGAGTTTACACCTGGCTTACGGTGACTGCTTCGGAGAATCGCATGCCTTTCTACCTCCCTCGCTGCGACCTCCCCTACACCTCCCAGGGCTCTTGGGTTATGCCCTTGCCCTCTTCCGAGCCGTCCGTGGCACCCGCTGTCATCCCCATACGGCCAAGCTCCTAAGACTGACACTCAAGGCCCTCCGTAATTTGGCTTCAGTTTCACTTTCTAGACGTTTCAAGGAAGAACGGGGTCTAAATATCTGTGCACCTCTGCTCCGTTTCATATCTACCCACGAGGTTAATTGTTTTGTTTCTTCCAGTCCACCTATTTTGCACCTGCTTCTCTGGGAAGACTTCACTGAGAATCCAGGCGATTTCTGGATCCCTTCTCTCCCCTGAAGCTGTAAACTGTTTAACAAGACATGTGCGGAACGGCCGTAAGGTAATCTACATCTTGTCTCCCTCTCTGGTATCTAACCTCCCTGCGAATGGGGGGTACGTCTCCGTGTTCTGTGCGGTTTTCAGCACAGTACTCTCTACACGTAGTGGATATTTGCTTTGGTAAGTGAACGAATAAGTGAATGAGTCACCAAGAAGAGGGTATTGTCTCATTCTTTCTCTCTTTCTCCACTTTCAAGTTTCTTTAGTTAGTTTCCTCAGACAAAAGGTTTCTTTGTAGCTACACAGTGGCCAGGTCCACAGAATGTTGCAGATAGCTGCTGAAAACATCCCTCCTCCACTTGAGAATGGCTTGCTCTCCCTCTCAAGCGGAGAGAGCTGGGATTCGATATTTAATTAAGCGCCTCTGTTCACTTGGCATTTAGAGGCACCAGGGGGCGTTAGTGCTCTACACCCGGTGAAATGCCTGTTTCGTTTGTGATTTTCCTTTGTGAAAAACAACTATCCGCAGAGTGTTTTGTGCCGATTTTCCATCCTTTTAGATTGACGGAAAGCATTTTACCGACGTCGAAACGGAAAACGAATAGAAAGAGCGTTGCATTGCGTTCAATAAAAGCTTAGGGCGGTCTCGGTGGTACGTTAGTGAAGTTATCTGGGGACACCTTAGCCACGTACATTGTGTTGGAGAGGCACCGAGAATTCAGGAGTTCTCAAAGTTCGAGGACACAGGTGCCTTACACGTAGGCTCGGTGGCAGCCGTGGACATGGCAGTGATTTGGAGAACGTTGTATTAGTCGGCTCTTGCTGTGGTAATGCTTTGCAACACATCTCCCCAAAACTCACTTACGTAAAGAAGAACCTAGTTTTCTCGGACCTGTGGGCTAGCTGCAGCGGCTCTCTTGTAGACCTCTCGATGGCGGGTGTTGCTCCATGCCGTGGGTCAGTTTGAGGTCTGTCCCGCACACCTTACCGTGGAGCCCAACTGTGAGGCTGCAGGTAGGTCCCTGTCTTCTCGCAGAGTTCACTGAAACGTCAGAGGTGAGCCCAACCACACAAGGCCACGTAAGGCCTCTGCGACTCATTGAAGGCCATCGTGTCTTCCCTTGGCCTCCTGGGAACCCCCTGGCCCCAGGATGCAGCTTCCGTAGCCCAGGGCAACCGGCGGAGGGGGGCGGGCGGGGCTGCAGGAGGGTGGAACGCCGAGGTCACAGAGGGTGTGGGTGTGGCCACCTCTGCTGTGACTGAACCAAGGGCAGGGGGGCAGGGTGTCCAGGGCAGGGCCCTCAGAGCCCGGCAGGCCCAGGGGGGCGGCGCAAGCACCTAGGCCCAGGCCGAAGAGCGCCTTCTTGGTCTGCGCGGCAGGCCGGCCTCTCGCCTTGCCACTCAGGCCGCGCTCCCGCTTGAAGTGTGTGTGGCACGCGTCCGCGGACTACACCTCGCTGCACAGGTAGCCGTGGGACTGGGCGTCGTAGCTTCCTGCGAGGCGGCCGGAGGTCCCGCAGGCGGGTGGGTCCCTGGCACAGACGCGCGGAGCGGCTCCTGCCCGGCCCCCCTGAGAACCGTCGCCGTTCCGTAAGGCGGGGCGCCTGCTTCAGAATGTAAATCACGTGTCCGCTCTATGGATACGCTGTTTAGTTTACCAGGCAAGACTTTCTTGGCGAAAGAAGCAGCGTTGGCTTGCGTTCTCGAGCGGGCTTCTCATCTGGCTGTGCACTGGTACTCTCTCTCTGGGTGTGCTAGTCCGCAGGGCAGGGCATCCCCTGGGCAGGGTGGAGCGTGATCTCTGCGGCCTCGTCTTGCAGCTCCTTCCTTTCATTCTCAATCATCCTGCCCACGGTGGCCTCCTCTCAGGCCTGCATACTTACAACGGCGCATCGCCCGTGCTGCCCCTCTGCAGGAAGTGTCCCTCTGTTTAGTTTGCAGCTGACTGATGCCGCCTCACCCTTCTCATCTCTTCTCAGGTGTCACTTGGTCAAGAAAGCGTCCCCTTACCGACTCAACTCATCACGTCCCCCTACCGTAGCTCACGTGACACCACGCACCTCTCGCTTATGGCCGTCGTCGCCTTTCACATCCAGTTGCAGGTAGGTAAGTTTACCCCGTGGTCCGTGAGGAAGAAGAGATCACGCCTGTTTTGCTTGCTCTTGATTCCCAGCGACCAGCCCGGTTACTGATAACCTCTGTTAGAGGGAGAAAGGAATGCACCCAATCCCTGGTGAAGCCCTGACCGTTTTCCTTTCTAGTGTCCCTCGTACTCCTCCCTGCCATCTGTGTCGCCCTTACTCCGCGTCTACCGGTTATGAGTTTACACCTGGCTTACGGTGACTGCTTCGGAGAATCGCATGCCTTTCTACCTCCCTCGCTGCGACCTCCCCTACACCTCCCAGGGCTCTTGGGTTATGCCCTTGCCCTCTTCCGAGCCGTCCGTGGCACCCGCTGTCATCCCCATACGGCCAAGCTCCTAAGACTGACACTCAAGGCCCTCCGTAATTTGGCTTCAGTTTCACTTTCTAGACGTTTCAAGGAAGAACGGGGTCTAAATATCTGTGCACCTCTGCTCCGTTTCATATCTACCCACGAGGTTAATTGTTTTGTTTCTTCCAGTCCACCTATTTCGCACCTGCTTCTCTGGGAAGACTTCACTGAGAATCCAGGCGATTTCTGGATCCCTTCTCTCCCCTGAAGCTGTAAACTGTTTAACAAGACATGTGCGGAACGGCCGTAAGGTAATCTACATCTTGTCTCCCTCTCTGGTATCTAACCTCCCTGCGAATGGGGGTACGTCTCCGTGTTCTGTGCGGTTTTCAGCACAGTACTCTCTACACGTAGTGGATATTTGCTTTGGTAAGTGAACGAATAAGTGAATGAGTCACCAAGAAGAGGGTATTGTCTCATTCTTTCTCTCTTTCTCCACTTTCAAGTTTCTTTAGTTAGTTTCCTCAGACAAAAGGTTTCTTTGTAGCTACACAGTGGCCAGGTCCACAGAATGTTGCAGATAGCTGCTGAAAACATCCCTCCTCCACTTGAGAATGGCTTGCTCTCCCTCTCAAGCGGAGAGAGCTGGGATTCGATATTTAATTAAGCGCCTCTGTTCACTTGGCATTTAGAGGCACCAGGGGGCGTTAGTGCTCTACACCCGGTGAAATGCCTGTTTCGTTTGTGATTTTCCTTTGTGAAAAACAACTATCCGCAGAGTGTTTTGTGCCAATTTTCCATCCTTTTAGATTGACGGAAAGCATTTTACCGACGTCGAAACGGAAAACGAATAGAAAGAGCGTTGCATTGCGTTCAATAAAAGCTTAGGGCGGTCTCGGTGGTACGTTAGTGAAGTTATCTGGGGACACCTTAGCCACGTACATTGTGTTGGAGAGGCACCGAGAATTCAGGAGTTCTCAAAGTTCGAGGACACAGGTGCCTTACACGTAGGCTCGGTGGCAGCCGTGGACATGGCAGTGATTTGGAGAACGTTGTATTAGTCGGCTCTTGCTGTGGTAATGCTTTGCAACAAATCTCCCCAAAACTCACTTACGTAAAGAAGAACCTAGTTTTCTCGGACCTGTGGGCTAGCTGCAGCGGCTCTCTTGTAGACCTCTCGATGGCGGGTGTTGCTCCATGCCGTGGGTCAGTTTGAGGTCTGTCCCGCACACCTTACCGTGGAGCCCAACTGTGAGGCTGCAGGTAGGTCCCTGTCTTCTCGCAGAGTTCACTGAAACGTCAGAGGTGAGCCCAACCACACAAGGCCACGTAAGGCCTCTGCGACTCATTGAAGGCCATCGTGTCTTCCCTTGGCCTCCTGGGAACCCCCTGGCCCCAGGATGCAGCTTCCGTAGCCCAGGGCAACCGGCGGAGGGGGGCGGGCGGGGCTGCAGGAGGGTGGAACGCCGAGGTCACAGAGGGTGTGGGTGTGGCCACCTCTGCTGTGACTGAACCAAGGGCAGGGGGGCAGGGTGTCCAGGGCAGGGCCCTCAGAGCCCGGCAGGCCCAGGGGGGCGGCGCAAGCACCTAGGCCCAGGCCGAAGAGCGCCTTCTTGGTCTGCGCGGCAGGCCGGCCTCTCGCCTTGCCACTCAGGCCGCGCTCCCGCTTGAAGTGTGTGTGGCACGCGTCCGCGGAGTACACCTCGCTGCACAGGTAGCCGTGGGACTGGGCGTCGTAGCTTCCTGCGAGGCGGCCGGAGGTCCCGCAGGCGGGTGGGTCCCTGGCACAGACGCGCGGAGCGGCTCCTGCCCGGCCCCCCTGAGAACCGTCGCCGTTCCGTAAGGCGGGGCGCCTGCTTCAGAATGTAAATCACGTGTCCGCTCTATGGATACGCTGTTTAGTTTACCAGGCAAGACTTTCTTGGCGAAAGAAGCAGCGTTGGCTTGCGTTCTCGAGCGGGCTTCTCATCTGGCTGTGCACTGGTACTCTCTCTCTGGGTGTGCTAGTCCGCAGGGCAGGGCATCCCCTGGGCAGGGTGGAGCGTGATCTCTGCGGCCTCGTCTTGCAGCTCCTTCCTTTCATTCTCAATCATCCTGCCCACGGTGGCCTCCTCTCAGGCCTGCATACTTACAACGGCGCATCGCCCGTGCTGCCCCTCTGCAGGAAGTGTCCCTCTGTTTAGTTTGCAGCTGACTGATGCCGCCTCACCCTTCTCATCTCTTCTCAGGTGTCACTTGGTCAAGAAAGCGTCCCCTTACCGACTCAACTCATCACGTCCCCCTACCGTAGCTCACGTGACACCACGCACCTCTCGCTTATGGCCGTCGTCGCCTTTCACATCCAGTTTCAGGTAGGTAAGTTTACCCCGTGGTCCGTGAGGAAGAAGAGATCACGCCTGTTTTGCTTGCTCTTGATTCCCAGCGACCAGCCCGGTTACTGATAACCTCTGTTAGAGGGAGAAAGGAATGCACCCAATCCCTGGTGAAGCCCTGACCGTTTTCTTTTCTAGTGTCCCTCGTACTCCTCCCTGCCATCTGTGTCGCCCTTACTCCGCGTCTACCGTTTATGAGTTTACACCTGGCTTACGGTGACTGCTTCGGAGAATCGCATGCCTTTCTACCTCCCTCGCTGCGACCTCTCCTACACCTCCCAGGGCTCTTGGGTTATGCCCTTGCCCTCTTCCGAGCCGTCCGTGGCACCCGCTGTCATCCCCATACGGCCAAGCTCCTAAGACTGACACTCAAGGCCCTCCGTAATTTGGCTTCAGTTTCACTTTCTAGACGTTTCAAGGAAGAACGGGGTCTAAATATCTGTGCACCTCTGCTCCGTTTCATATCTACCCACGAGGTTAATTGTTTTGTTTCTTCCAGTCCACCTATTTTGCACCTGCTTCTCTGGGAAGACTTCACTGAGAATCCAGGCGATTTCTGGATCCCTTCTCTCCCTTGAAGCTGTAAACTGTTTAACAAGACATGTGCGGAACGGCCGTAAGGTAATCTACATCTTGTCTCCCTCTCTGGTATCTAACCTCCCTGCGAATGGGGGTACGTCTCCGTGTTCTGTGCGGTTTTCAGCACAGTACTCTCTACACGTAGTGGATATTTGCTTTGGTAAGTGAACGAATAAGTGAATGAGTCACCAAGAAGAGGGTATTGTCTCATTCTTTCTCTCTTTCTCCACTTTCAAGTTTCTTTAGTTAGTTTCCTCAGACAAAAGGTTTCTTTGTAGCTACACAGTGGCCAGGTCCACAGAATGTTGCAGATAGCTGCTGAAAACATCCCTCCTCCACTTGAGAATGGCTTGCTCTCCCTCTCAAGCGGAGAGAGCTGGGATTCGATATTTAATTAAGCGCCTCTGTTCACTTGGCATTTAGAGGCACCAGGGGGCGTTAGTGCTCTACACCCGGTGAAATGCCTGTTTCGTTTGTGATTTTCCTTTGTGAAAAACAACTATCCGCAGAGTGTTTTGTGCCAA
The DNA here is from genome assembly GCF_937001465.1 of Orcinus orca. Lineage (NCBI taxonomy): Eukaryota > Metazoa > Chordata > Mammalia > Artiodactyla > Delphinidae > Orcinus > Orcinus orca. The sequence continues at coordinate 165,161 of NC_064559.1, read as the reverse complement.
TTTTCCATCCTTCTAGATTGACGGAAAGCATTTTACCGACGTCGAAACGGAAAACGAATAGAAAGAGCGTTGCATTGCGTTCAATAAAAGCTTAGGGCGGTCTCGGTGGTACGTTAGTGAAGTTATCTGGGGACACCTTAGCCACGTACATTGTGTTGGAGAGGCACCGAGAATTCAGGAGTTCTCAAAGTTCGAGGACACAGGTGCCTTACACGTAGGCTCGGTGGCAGCCGTGGACATGGCAGTGATTTGGAGAACGTTGTATTAGTCGGCTCTTGCTGTGGTAATGCTTTGCAACAAATCTCCCCAAAACTCACTTACGTAAAGAAGAACCTAGTTTTCTCGGACCTGTGGGCTAGCTGCAGCGGCTCTCTTGTAGACCTCTCGATGGCGGGTGTTGCTCCATGCCGTGGGTCAGTTTGAGGTCTGTCCCGCACACCTTACCGTGGAGCCCAACTGTGAGGCTGCAGGTAGGTCCCTGTCTTCTCGCAGAGTTCACTGAAACGTCAGAGGTGAGCCCAACCACACAAGGCCACGTAAGGCCTCTGCGACTCATTGAAGGCCATCGTGTCTTCCCTTGGCCTCCTGGGAACCCCCTGGCCCCAGGATGCAGCTTCCGTAGCCCAGGGCAACCGGCGGAGGGGGGCGGGCGGGGCTGCAGGAGGGTGGAACGCCGAGGTCACAGAGGGTGTGGGTGTGGCCACCTCTGCTGTGACTGAACCAAGGGCAGGGGGGCAGGGTGTCCAGGGCAGGGCCCTCAGAGCCCGGCAGGCCCAGGGGGGCGGCGCAAGCACCTAGGCCCAGGCCGAAGAGCGCCTTCTTGGTCTGCGCGGCAGGCCGGCCTCTCGCCTTGCCACTCAGGCCGCGCTCCCGCTTGAAGTGTGTGTGGCACGCGTCCGCGGAGTCCACCTCGCTGCACAGGTAGCCGTGGGACTGGGCGTCGTAGCTTCCTGCGAGGCGGCCGGAGGTCCCGCAGGCGGGTGGGTCCCTGGCACAGACGCGCGGAGCGGCTCCTGCCCGGCCCCCCTGAGAACCGTCGCCGTTCCGTAAGGCGGGGCGCCTGCTTCAGAATGTAAATCACGTGTCCGCTCTATGGATACGCTGTTTAGTTTACCAGGCAAGACTTTCTTGGCGAAAGAAGCAGCGTTGGCTTGCGTTCTCGAGCGGGCTTCTCATCTGGCTGTGCACTGGTACTCTCTCTCTGGGTGTGCTAGTCCGCAGGGCAGGGCATCCCCTGGGCAGGGTGGAGCGTGATCTCTGCGGCCTCGTCTTGCAGCTCCTTCCTTTCATTCTCAATCATCCTGCCCACAGTGGCCTCCTCTCAGGCCTGCATACTTACAACGGCGCATCGCCCGTGCTGCCCCTCTGCAGGAAGTGTCCCTCTGTTTAGTTTGCAGCTGACTGATGCCGCCTCACCCTTCTCATCTCTTCTCAGGTGTCACTTGGTCAAGAAAGCGTCCCCTTACCGACTCAACTCATCACGTCCCCCTACCGTAGCTCACGTGACACCACGCACCTCTCGCTTATGGCCGTCGTCGCCTTTCACATCCAGTTTCAGGTAGGTAAGTTTACCCCGTGGTCCGTGAGGAAGAAGAGATCACGCCTGTTTTGCTTGCTCTTGATTCCCAGCGACCAGCCCGGTTACTGATAACCTCTGTTAGAGGGAGAAAGGAATGCACCCAATCCCTGGTGAAGCCCTGACCGTTTTCCTTTCTAGTGTCCCTCGTACTCCTCCCTGCCATCTGTGTCGCCCTTACTCCGCGTCTACCGTTTATGAGTTTACACCTGGCTTACGGTGACTGCTTCGGAGAATCGCATGCCTTTCTACCTCCCTCGCTGCGACCTCTCCTACACCTCCCAGGGCTCTTGGGTTATGCCCTTGCCCTCTTCCGAGCCGTCCGTGGCACCCGCTGTCATCCCCATACGGCCAAGCTCCTAAGACTGACACTCAAGGCCCTCCGTAATTTGGCTTCAGTTTCACTTTCTAGACGTTTCAAGGAAGAACGGGGTCTAAATATCTGTGCACCTCTGCTCCGTTTCATATCTACCCACGAGGTTAATTGTTTTGTTTCTTCCAGTCCACCTATTTTGCACCTGCTTCTCTGGGAAGACTTCACTGAGAATCCAGGCGATTTCTGGATCCCTTCTCTCCCTTGAAGCTGTAAACTGTTTAACAAGACATGTGCGGAACGGCCGTAAGGTAATCTACATCTTGTCTCCCTCTCTGGTATCTAACCTCCCTGCGAATGGGGGTACGTCTCCGTGTTCTGTGCGGTTTTCAGCACAGTACTCTCTACACGTAGTGGATATTTGCTTTGGTAAGTGAACGAATAAGTGAATGAGTCACCAAGAAGAGGGTATTGTCTCATTCTTTCTCTCTTTCTCCACTTTCAAGTTTCTTTAGTTAGTTTCCTCAGACAAAAGGTTTCTTTGTAGCTACACAGTGGCCAGGTCCACAGAATGTTGCAGATAGCTGCTGAAAACATCCCTCCTCCACTTGAGAATGGCTTGCTCTCCCTCTCAAGCGGAGAGAGCTGGGATTCGATATTTAATTAAGCGCCTCTGTTCACTTGGCATTTAGAGGCACCAGGGGGCGTTAGTGCTCTACACCCGGTGAAATGCCTGTTTCGTTTGTGATTTTCCTTTGTGAAAAACAACTATCCGCAGAGTGTTTTGTGCCAATTTTCCATCCTTCTAGATTGACGGAAAGCATTTTACCGACGTCGAAACGGAAAACGAATAGAAAGAGCGTTGCATTGCGTTCAATAAAAGCTTAGGGCGGTCTCGGTGGTACGTTAGTGAAGTTATCTGGGGACACCTTAGCCACGTACATTGTGTTGGAGAGGCACCGAGAATTCAGGAGTTCTCAAAGTTCGAGGACACAGGTGCCTTACACGTAGGCTCGGTGGCAGCCGTGGACATGGCAGTGATTTGGAGAACGTTGTATTAGTCGGCTCTTGCTGTGGTAATGCTTTGCAACAAATCTCCCCAAAACTCACTTACGTAAAGAAGAACCTAGTTTTCTCGGACCTGTGGGCTAGCTGCAGCGGCTCTCTTGTAGACCTCTCGATGGCGGGTGTTGCTCCATGCCGTGGGTCAGTTTGAGGTCTGTCCCGCACACCTTACCGTGGAGCCCAACTGTGAGGCTGCAGGTAGGTCCCTGTCTTCTCGCAGAGTTCACTGAAACGTCAGAGGTGAGCCCAACCACACAAGGCCACGTAAGGCCTCTGCGACTCATTGAAGGCCATCGTGTCTTCCCTTGGCCTCCTGGGAACCCCCTGGCCCCAGGATGCAGCTTCCGTAGCCCAGGGCAACCGGCGGAGGGGGGCGGGCGGGGCTGCAGGAGGGTGGAACGCCGAGGTCACAGAGGGTGTGGGTGTGGCCACCTCTGCTGTGACTGAACCAAGGGCAGGGGGGCAGGGGGTCCAGGGCAGGGCCCTCAGAGCCCGGCAGGCCCAGGGGGGCGGCGCAAGCACCTAGGCCCAGGCCGAAGAGCGCCTTCTTGGTCTGCGCGGCAGGCCGGCCTCTCGCCTTGCCACTCAGGCCGCGCTCCCGCTTGAAGTGTGTGTGGCACGCGTCCGCGGAGTCCACCTCGCTGCACAGGTAGCCGTGGGACTGGGCGTCGTAGCTTCCTGCGAGGCGGCCGGAGGTCCCGCAGGCGGGTGGGTCCCTGGCACAGACGCGCGGAGCGGCTCCTGCCCGGCCCCCCTGAGAACCGTCGCCGTTCCGTAAGGCGGGGCGCCTGCTTCAGAATGTAAATCACGTGTCCGCTCTATGGATACGCTGTTTAGTTTACCAGGCAAGACTTTCTTGGCGAAAGAAGCAGCGTTGGCTTGCGTTCTCGAGCGGGCTTCTCATCTGGCTGTGCACTGGTACTCTCTCTCTGGGTGTGCTAGTCCGCAGGGCAGGGCATCCCCTGGGCAGGGTGGAGCGTGATCTCTGCGGCCTCGTCTTGCAGCTCCTTCCTTTCATTCTCAATCATCCTGCCCACGGTGGCCTCCTCTCAGGCCTGCATACTTACAACGGCGCATCGCCCGTGCTGCCCCTCTGCAGGAAGTGTCCCTCTGTTTAGTTTGCAGCTGACTGATGCCGCCTCACCCTTCTCATCTCTTCTCAGGTGTCACTTGGTCAAGAAAGCGTCCCCTTACCGACTCAACTCATCACGTCCCCCTACCGTAGCTCACGTGACACCACGCACCTCTCGCTTATGGCCGTCGTCGCCTTTCACATCCAGTTTCAGGTAGGTAAGTTTACCCCGTGGTCCGTGAGGAAGAAGAGATCACGCCTGTTTTGCTTGCTCTTGATTCCCAGCGACCAGCCCGGTTACTGATAACCTCTGTTAGAGGGAGAAAGGAATGCACCCAATCCCTGGTGAAGCCCTGACCGTTTTCCTTTCTAGTGTCCCTCGTACTCCTCCCTGCCATCTGTGTCGCCCTTACTCCGCGTCTACCGTTTATGAGTTTACACCTGGCTTACGGTGACTGCTTCGGAGAATCGCATGCCTTTCTACCTCCCTCGCTGCGACCTCCCCTACACCTCCCAGGGCTCTTGGGTTATGCCCTTGCCCTCTTCCGAGCCGTCCGTGGCACCCGCTGTCATCCCCATACGGCCAAGCTCCTAAGACTGACACTCAAGGCCCTCCGTAATTTGGCTTCAGTTTCACTTTCTAGACGTTTCAAGGAAGAACGGGGTCTAAATATCTGTGCACCTCTGCTCCGTTTCATATCTACCCACGAGGTTAATTGTTTTGTTTCTTCCAGTCCACCTATTTTGCACCTGCTTCTCTGGGAAGACTTCACTGAGAATCCAGGCGATTTCTGGATCCCTTCTCTCCCCTGAAGCTGTAAACTGTTTAACAAGACATGTGCGGAACGGCCGTAAGGTAATCTACATCTTGTCTCCCTCTCTGGTATCTAACCTCCCTGCGAATGGGGGTACGTCTCCGTGTTCTGTGCGGTTTTCAGCACAGTACTCTCTACACGTAGTGGATATTTGCTTTGGTAAGTGAACAAATAAGTGAATGAGTCACCAAGAAGAGGGTATTGTCTCATTCTTTCTCTCTTTCTCCACTTTCAAGTTTCTTTAGTTAGTTTCCTCAGACAAAAGGTTTCTTTGTAGCTACACAGTGGCCAGGTCCACAGAATGTTGCAGATAGCTGCTGAAAACATCCCTCCTCCACTTGAGAATGGCTTGCTCTCCCTCTCAAGCGGAGAGAGCTGGGATTCGATATTTAATTAAGCGCCTCTGTTCACTTGGCATTTAGAGGCACCAGGGGGCGTTAGTGCTCTACACCCGGTGAAATGCCTGTTTCGTTTGTGATTTTCCTTTGTGAAAAACAACTATCCGCAGAGTGTTTTGTGCCAATTTTCCATCCTTCTAGATTGACGGAAAGCATTTTACCGACGTCGAAACGGAAAACGAATAGAAAGAGCGTTGCATTGCGTTCAATAAAAGCTTAGGGCGGTCTCGGTGGTACGTTAGTGAAATTATCTGGGGACACCTTAGCCACGTACATTGTGTTGGAGAGGCACCGAGAATTCAGGAGTTCTCAAAGTTCGAGGACACAGGTGCCTTACACGTAGGCTCGGTGGCAGCCGTGGACATGGCAGTGATTTGGAGAACGTTGTATTAGTCGGCTCTTGCTGTGGTAATGCTTTGCAACACATCTCCCCAAAACTCACTTACGTAAAGAAGAACCTAGTTTTCTCGGACCTGTGGGCTAGCTGCAGCGGCTCTCTTGTAGACCTCTCGATGGCGGGTGTTGCTCCATGCCGTGGGTCAGTTTGAGGTCTGTCCCGCACACCTTACCGTGGAGCCCAACTGTGAGGCTGCAGGTAGGTCCCTGTCTTCTCGCAGAGTTCACTGAAACGTCAGAGGTGAGCCCAACCACACAAGGCCACGTAAGGCCTCTGCGACTCATTGAAGGCCATCGTGTCTTCCCTTGGCCTCCTGGGAACCCCCTGGCCCCAGGATGCAGCTTCCGTAGCCCAGGGCAACCGGCGGAGGGGGGCGGGCGGGGCTGCAGGAGGGTGGAACGCCGAGGTCACAGAGGGTGTGGGTGTGGCCACCTCTGCTGTGACTGAACCAAGGGCAGGGGGGCAGGGTGTCCAGGGCAGGGCCCTCAGAGCCCGGCAGGCCCAGGGGGGCGGCGCAAGCACCTAGGCCCAGGCCGAAGAGCGCCTTCTTGGTCTGCGCGGCAGGCCGGCCTCTCGCCTTGCCACTCAGGCCGCGCTCCCGCTTGAAGTGTGTGTGGCACGCGTCCGCGGAGTCCACCTCGCTGCACAGGTAGCCGTGGGACTGGGCGTCGTAGCTTCCTGCGAGGCGGCCGGAGGTCCCGCAGGCGGGTGGGTCCCTGGCACAGACGCGCGGAGCGGCTCCTGCCCGGCCCCCCTGAGAACCGTCGCCGTTCCGTAAGGCGGGGCGCCTGCTTCAGAATGTAAATCACGTGTCCGCTCTATGGATACGCTGTTTAGTTTACCAGGCAAGACTTTCTTGGCGAAAGAAGCAGCGTTGGCTTGCGTTCTCGAGCGGGCTTCTCATCTGGCTGTGCACTGGTACTCTCTCTCTGGGTGTGCTAGTCCGCAGGGCAGGGCATCCCCTGGGCAGGGTGGAGCGTGATCTCTGCGGCCTCGTCTTGCAGCTCCTTCCTTTCATTCTCAATCATCCTGCCCACGGTGGCCTCCTCTCAGGCCTGCATACTTACAACGGCGCATCGCCCGTGCTGCCCCTCTGCAGGAAGTGTCCCTCTGTTTAGTTTGCAGCTGACTGATGCCGCCTCACCCTTCTCATCTCTTCTCAGGTGTCACTTGGTCAAGAAAGCGTCCCCTTACCGACTCAACTCATCACGTCCCCCTACCGTAGCTCACGTGACACCACGCACCTCTCGCTTATGGCCGTCGTCGCCTTTCACATCCAGTTTCAGGTAGGTAAGTTTACCCCGTGGTCCGTGAGGAAGAAGAGATCACGCCTGTTTTGCTTGCTCTTGATTCCCAGCGACCAGCCCGGTTACTGATAACCTCTGTTAGAGGGAGAAAGGAATGCACCCAATCCCTGGTGAAGCCCTGACCGTTTTCCTTTCTAGTGTCCCTCGTACTCCTCCCTGCCATCTGTGTCGCCCTTACTCCGCGTCTACCGGTTATGAGTTTACACCTGGCTTACGGTGACTGCTTCGGAGAATCGCATGCCTTTCTACCTCCCTCGCTGCGACCTCCCCTACACCTCCCAGGGCTCTTGGGTTATGCCCTTGCCCTCTTCCGAGCCGTCCGTGGCACCCGCTGTCATCCCCATACGGCCAAGCTCCTAAGACTGACACTCAAGGCCCTCCGTAATTTGGCTTCAGTTTCACTTTCTAGACGTTTCAAGGAAGAACGGGGTCTAAATATCTGTGCACCTCTGCTCCGTTTCATATCTACCCACGAGGTTAATTGTTTTGTTTCTTCCAGTCCACCTATTTCGCACCTGCTTCTCTGGGAAGACTTCACGGAGAATCCAGGCGATTTCTGGATCCCTTCTCTCCCCTGAAGCTGTAAACTGTTTAACAAGACATGTGCGGAACGGCCGTAAGGTAATCTACATCTTGTCTCCCTCTCTGGTATCTAACCTCCCTGCGAATGGGGGTACGTCTCCGTGTTCTGTGCGGTTTTCAGCACAGTACTCTCTACACGTAGTGGATATTTGCTTTGGTAAGTGAACGAATAAGTGAATGAGTCACCAAGAAGAGGGTATTGTCTCATTCTTTCTCTCTTTCTCCACTTTCAAGTTTCTTTAGTTAGTTTCCTCAGACAAAAGGTTTCTTTGTAGCTACACAGTGGCCAGGTCCACAGAATGTTGCAGATAGCTGCTGAAAACATCCCTCCTCCACTTGAGAATGGCTTGCTCTCCCTCTCAAGCGGAGAGAGCTGGGATTCGATATTTAATTAAGCGCCTCTGTGCACTTGGCATTTAGAGGCACCAGGGGGCGTTAGTGCTCTACACCCGGTGAAATGCCTGTTTCGTTTGTGATTTTCCTTTGTGAAAAACAACTATCCGCAGAGTGTTTTGTGCCAATTTTCCATCCTTTTAGATTGACGGAAAGCATTTTACCGACGTCGAAACGGAAAACGAATAGAAAGAGCGTTGCATTGCGTTCAATAAAAGCTTAGGGCGGTCTCGGTGGTACGTTAGTGAAGTTATCTGGGGACACCTTAGCCACGTACATTGTGTTGGAGAGGCACCGAGAATTCAGGAGTTCTCAAAGTTCGAGGACACAGGTGCCTTACACGTAGGCTCGGTGGCAGCCGTGGACATGGCAGTGATTTGGAGAACGTTGTATTAGTCGGCTCTTGCTGTGGTAATGCTTTGCAACACATCTCCCCAAAACTCACTTACGTAAAGAAGAACCTAGTTTTCTCGGACCTGTGGGCTAGCTGCAGCGGCTCTCTTGTAGACCTCTCGATGGCGGGTGTTGCTCCATGCCGTGGGTCAGTTTGAGGTCTGTCCCGCACACCTTACCGTGGAGCCCAACTGTGAGGCTGCAGGTAGGTCCCTGTCTTCTCGCAGAGTTCACTGAAACGTCAGAGGTGAGCCCAACCACACAAGGCCACGTAAGGCCTCTGCGACTCATTGAAGGCCATCGTGTCTTCCCTTGGCCTCCTGGGAACCCCCTGGCCCCAGGATGCAGCTTCCGTAGCCCAGGGCAACCGGCGGAGGGGGGCGGGCGGGGCTGCAGGAGGGTGGAACGCCGAGGTCACAGAGGGTGTGGGTGTGGCCACCTCTGCTGTGACTGAACCAAGGGCAGGGGGGCAGGGTGTCCAGGGCAGGGCCCTCAGAGCCCGGCAGGCCCAGGGGGGCGGCGCAAGCACCTAGGCCCAGGCCGAAGAGCGCCTTCTTGGTCTGCGCGGCAGGCCGGCCTCTCGCCTTGCCACTCAGGCCGCGCTCCCGCTTGAAGTGTGTGTGGCACGCGTCCGCGGAGTACACCTCGCTGCACAGGTAGCCGTGGGACTGGGCGTCGTAGCTTCCTGCGAGGCGGCCGGAGGTCCCGCAGGCGGGTGGGTCCCTGGCACAGACGCGCGGAGCGGCTCCTGCCCGGCCCCCCTGAGAACCGTCGCCGTTCCGTAAGGCGGGGCGCCTGCTTCAGAATGTAAATCACGTGTCCGCTCTATGGATACGCTGTTTAGTTTACCAGGCAAGACTTTCTTGGCGAAAGAAGCAGCGTTGGCTTGCGTTCCCGAGCGGGCTTCTCATCTGGCTGTGCACTGGTACTCTCTCTCTGGGTGTGCTAGTCCGCAGGGCAGGGCATCCCCTGGGCAGGGTGGAGCGTGATCTCTGCGGCCTCGTCTTGCAGCTCCTTCCTTTCATTCTCAATCATCCTGCCCACGGTGGCCTCCTCTCAGGCCTGCATACTTACAACGGCGCATCGCCCGTGCTGCCCCTCTGCAGGAAGTGTCCCTCTGTTTAGTTTGCAGCTGACTGATGCCGCCTCACCCTTCTCATCTCTTCTCAGGTGTCACTTGGTCAAGAAAGCGTCCCCTTACCGACTCAACTCATCACGTCCCCCTACCGTAGCTCACGTGACACCACGCACCTCTCGCTTATGGCCGTCGTCGCCTTTCACATCCAGTTTCAGGTAGGTAAGTTTACCCCGTGGTCCGTGAGGAAGAAGAGATCACGCCTGTTTTGCTTGCTCTTGATTCCCAGCGACCAGCCCGGTTACTGATAACCTCTGTTAGAGGGAGAAAGGAATGCACCCAATCCCTGGTGAAGCCCTGACCGTTTTCCTTTCTAGTGTCCCTCGTACTCCTCCCTGCCATCTGTGTCGCCCTTACTCCGCGTCTACCGGTTATGAGTTTACACCTGGCTTACGGTGACTGCTTCGGAGAATCGCATGCCTTTCTACCTCCCTCGCTGCGACCTCCCCTACACCTCCCAGGGCTCTTGGGTTATGCCCTTGCCCTCTTCCGAGCCGTCCGTGGCACCCGCTGTCATCCCCATACGGCCAAGCTCCTAAGACTGACACTCAAGGCCCTCCGTAATTTGGCTTCAGTTTCACTTTCTAGACGTTTCAAGGAAGAACGGGGTCTAAATATCTGTGCACCTCTGCTCCGTTTCATATCTACCCACGAGGTTAATTGTTTTGTTTCTTCCAGTCCACCTATTTTGCACCTGCTTCTCTGGGAAGACTTCACGGAGAATCCAGGCGATTTCTGGATCCCTTCTCTCCCCTGAAGCTGTAAACTGTTTAACAAGACATGTGCGGAACGGCCGTAAGGTAATCTACATCTTGTCTCCCTCTCTGGTATCTAACCTCCCTGCGAATGGGGGTACGTCTCCGTGTTCTGTGCGGTTTTCAGCACAGTACTCTCTACTCGTAGTGGATATTTGCTTTGGTAAGTGAACGAATAAGTGAATGAGTCACCAAGAAGAGGGTATTGTCTCATTCTTTCTCTCTTTCTCCACTTTCAAGTTTCTTTAGTTAGTTTCCTCAGACAAAAGGTTTCTTTGTAGCTACACAGTGGCCAGGTCCACAGAATGTTGCAGATAGCTGCTGAAAACATCCCTCCTCCACTTGAGAATGGCTTGCTCTCCCTCTCAAGCGGAGAGAGCTGGGATTCGATATTTAATTAAGCGCCTCTGTGCACTTGGCATTTAGAGGCACCAGGGGGCGTTAGTGCTCTACACCCGGTGAAATGCCTGTTTCGTTTGTGATTTTCCTTTGTGAAAAACAACTATCCGCAGAGTGTTTTGTGCCAATTTTCCATCCTTTTAGATTGACGGAAAGCATTTTACCGACGTCGAAACGGAAAACGAATAGAAAGAGCGTTGCATTGCGTTCAATAAAAGCTTAGGGCGGTCTCGGTGGTACGTTAGTGAAGTTATCTGGGGACACCTTAGCCACGTACATTGTGTTGGAGAGGCACCGAGAATTCAGGAGTTCTCAAAGTTCGAGGACACAGGTGCCTTACACGTAGGCTCGGTGGCAGCCGTGGACATGGCAGTGATTTGGAGAACGTTGTATTAGTCGGCTCTTGCTGTGGTAATGCTTTGCAACACATCTCCCCAAAACTCACTTACGTAAAGAAGAACCTAGTTTTCTCGGACCTGTGGGCTAGCTGCAGCGGCTCTCTTGTAGACCTCTCGATGGCGGGTGTTGCTCCATGCCGTGGGTCAGTTTGAGGTCTGTCCCGCACACCTTACCGTGGAGCCCAACTGTGAGGCTGCAGGTAGGTCCCTGTCTTCTCGCAGAGTTCACTGAAACGTCAGAGGTGAGCCCAACCACACAAGGCCACGTAAGGCCTCTGCGACTCATTGAAGGCCATCGTGTCTTCCCTTGGCCTCCTGGGAACCCCCTGGCCCCAGGATGCAGCTTCCGTAGCCCAGGGCAACCGGCGGAGGGGGGCGGGCGGGGCTGCAGGAGGGTGGAACGCCGAGGTCACAGAGGGTGTGGGTGTGGCCACCTCTGCTGTGACTGAACCAAGGGCAGGGGGGCAGGGGGTCCAGGGCAGGGCCCTCAGAGCCCGGCAGGCCCAGGGGGGCGGCGCAAGCACCTAGGCCCAGGCCGAAGAGCGCCTTCTTGGTCTGCGCGGCAGGCCGGCCTCTCGCCTTGCCACTCAGGCCGCGCTCCCGCTTGAAGTGTGTGTGGCACGCGTCCGCGGAGTCCACCTCGCTGCACAGGTAGCCGTGGGACTGGGCGTCGTAGCTTCCTGCGAGGCGGCCGGAGGTCCCGCAGGCGGGTGGGTCCCTGGCACAGACGCGCGGAGCGGCTCCTGCCCGGCCCCCCTGAGAACCGTCGCCGTTCCGTAAGGCGGGGCGCCTGCTTCAGAATGTAAATCACGTGTCCGCTCTATGGATACGCTGTTTAGTTTACCAGGCAAGACTTTCTTGGCGAAAGAAGCAGCGTTGGCTTGCGTTCTCGAGCGGGCTTCTCATCTGGCTGTGCACTGGTACTCTCTCTCTGGGTGTGCTAGTCCGCAGGGCAGGGCATCCCCTGGGCAGGGTGGAGCGTGATCTCTGCGGCCTCGTCTTGCAGCTCCTTCCTTTCATTCTCAATCATCCTGCCCACGGTGGCCTCCTCTCAGGCCTGCATACTTACAACGGCGCATCGCCCGTGCTGCCCCTCTGCAGGAAGTGTCCCTCTGTTTAGTTTGCAGCTGACTGATGCCGCCTCACCCTTCTCATCTCTTCTCAGGTGTCACTTGGTCAAGAAAGCGTCCCCTTACCGACTCAACTCATCACGTCCCCCTACCGTAGCTCACGTGACACCACGCACCTCTCGCTTATGGCCGTCGTCGCCTTTCACATCCAGTTTCAGGTAGGTAAGTTTACCCCGTGGTCCGTGAGGAAGAAGAGATCACGCCTGTTTTGCTTGCTCTTGATTCCCAGCGACCAGCCCGGTTACTGATAACCTCTGTTAGAGGGAGAAAGGAATGCACCCAATCCCTGGTGAAGCCCTGACCGTTTTCCTTTCTAGTGTCCCTCGTACTCCTCCCTGCCATCTGTGTCGCCCTTACTCCGCGTCTACCGGTTATGGGTTTACAACTGGCTTACGGTGACTGCTTCGGAGAATCGCATGCCTTTCTACCTCCCTCGCTGCGACCTCCCCTACACCTCCCAGGGCTCTTGGGTTATGCCCTTGCCCTCTTCCGAGCCGTCCGTGGCACCCGCTGTCATCCCCATACGGCCAAGCTCCTAAGACTGACACTCAAGGCCCTCCGTAATTTGGCTTCAGTTTCACTTTCTAGACGTTTCAAGGAAGAACGGGGTCTAAATATCTGTGCACCTCTGCTCCGTTTCATATCTACCCACGAGGTTAATTGTTTTGTTTCTTCCAGTCCACCTATTTCGCACCTGCTTCTCTGGGAAGACTTCACTGAGAATCCAGGCGATTTCTGGATCCCTTCTCTCCCCTGAAGCTGTAAACTGTTTAACAAGACATGTGCGGAACGGCCGTAAGGTAATCTACATCTTGTCTCCCTCTCTGGTATCTAACCTCCCTGCGAATGGGGGTACGTCTCCGTGTTCTGTGCGGTTTTCAGCACAGTACTCTCTACACGTAGTGGATATTTGCTTTGGTAAGTGAACGAATAAGTGAATGAGTCACCAAGAAGAGGGTATTGTCTCATTCTTTCTCTCTTTCTCCACTTTCAAGTTTCTTTAGTTAGTTTCCTCAGACAAAAGGTTTCTTTGTAGCTACACAGTGGCCAGGTCCACAGAATGTTGCAGATAGCTGCTGAAAACATCCCTCCTCCACTTGAGAATGGCTTGCTCTCCCTCTCAAGCGGAGAGAGCTGGGATTCGATATTTAATTAAGCGCCTCTGTGCACTTGGCATTTAGAGGCACCAGGGGGCGTTAGTGCTCTACACCCGGTGAAATGCCTGTTTCGTTTGTGATTTTCCTTTGTGAAAAACAACTATCCGCAGAGTGTTTTGTGCCAATTTTCCATCCTTTTAGATTGACGGAAAGCATTTTACCGACGTCGAAACGGAAAACGAATAGAAAGAGCGTTGCATTGCGTTCAATAAAAGCTTAGGGCGGTCTCGGTGGTACGTTAGTGAAGTTATCTGGGGACACCTTAGCCACGTACATTGTGTTGGAGAGGCACCGAGAATTCAGGAGTTCTCAAAGTTCGAGGACACAGGTGCCTTACACGTAGGCTCGGTGGCAGCCGTGGACATGGCAGTGATTTGGAGAACGTTGTATTAGTCGGCTCTTGCTGTGGTAATGCTTTGCAACACATCTCCCCAAAACTCACTTACGTAAAGAAGAACCTAGTTTTCTCGGACCTGTGGGCTAGCTGCAGCGGCTCTCTTGTAGACCTCTCGATGGCGGGTGTTGCTCCATGCCGTGGGTCAGTTTGAGGTCTGTCCCGCACACCTTACCGTGGAGCCCAACTGTGAGGCTGCAGGTAGGTCCCTGTCTTCTCGCAGAGTTCACTGAAACGTCAGAGGTGAGCCCAACCACACAAGGCCACGTAAGGCCTCTGCGACTCATTGAAGGCCATCGTGTCTTCCCTTGGCCTCCTGGGAACCCCCTGGCCCCAGGATGCAGCTTCCGTAGCCCAGGGCAACCGGCGGAGGGGGGCGGGCGGGGCTGCAGGAGGGTGGAACGCCGAGGTCACAGAGGGTGTGGGTGTGGCCACCTCTGCTGTGACTGAACCAAGGGCAGGGGGGCAGGGTGTCCAGGGCAGGGCCCTCAGAGCCCGGCAGGCCCAGGGGGGCGGCGCAAGCACCTAGGCCCAGGCCGAAGAGCGCCTTCTTGGTCTGCGCGGCAGGCCGGCCTCTCGCCTTGCCACTCAGGCCGCGCTCCCGCTTGAAGTGTGTGTGGCACGCGTCCGCGGACTACACCTCGCTGCACAGGTAGCCGTGGGACTGGGCGTCGTAGCTTCCTGCGAGGCGGCCGGAGGTCCCGCAGGCGGGTGGGTCCCTGGCACAGACGCGCGGAGCGGCTCCTGCCCGGCCCCCCTGAGAACCGTCGCCGTTCCGTAAGGCGGGGCGCCTGCTTCAGAATGTAAATCACGTGTCCGCTCTATGGATACGCTGTTTAGTTTACCAGGCAAGACTTTCTTGGCGAAAGAAGCAGCGTTGGCTTGCGTTCTCGAGCGGGCTTCTCATCTGGCTGTGCACTGGTACTCTCTCTCTGGGTGTGCTAGTCCGCAGGGCAGGGCATCCCCTGGGCAGGGTGGAGCGTGATCTCTGCGGCCTCGTCTTGCAGCTCCTTCCTTTCATTCTCAATCATCCTGCCCACGGTGGCCTCCTCTCAGGCCTGCATACTTACAACGGCGCATCGCCCGTGCTGCCCCTCTGCAGGAAGTGTCCCTCTGTTTAGTTTGCAGCTGACTGATGCCGCCTCACCCTTCTCATCTCTTCTCAGGTGTCACTTGGTCAAGAAAGCGTCCCCTTACCGACTCAACTCATCACGTCCCCCTACCGTAGCTCACGTGACACCACGCACCTCTCGCTTATGGCCGTCGTCGCCTTTCACATCCAGTTTCAGGTAGGTAAGTTTACCCCGTGGTCCGTGAGGAAGAAGAGATCACGCCTGTTTTGCTTGCTCTTGATTCCCAGCGACCAGCCCGGTTACTGATAACCTCTGTTAGAGGGAGAAAGGAATGCACCCAATCCCTGGTGAAGCCCTGACCGTTTTCCTTTCTAGTGTCCCTCGTACTCCTCCCTGCCATCTGTGTCGCCCTTACTCCGCGTCTACCGTTTATGAGTTTACACCTGGCTTACGGTGACTGCTTCGGAGAATCGCATGCCTTTCTACCTCCCTCGCTGCGACCTCCCCTACACCTCCCAGGGCTCTTGGGTTATGCCCTTGCCCTCTTCCGAGCCGTCCGTGGCACCCGCTGTCATCCCCATACGGCCAAGCTCCTAAGACTGACACTCAAGGCCCTCCGTAATTTGGCTTCAGTTTCACTTTCTAGACGTTTCAAGGAAGAACGGGGTCTAAATATCTGTGCACCTCTGCTCCGTTTCATATCTACCCACGAGGTTAATTGTTTTGTTTCTTCCAGTCCACCTATTTTGCACCTGCTTCTCTGGGAAGACTTCACTGAGAATCCAGGCGATTTCTGGATCCCTTCTCTCCCCTGAAGCTGTAAACTGTTTAACAAGACATGTGCGGAACGGCCGTAAGGTAATCTACATCTTGTCTCCCTCTCTGGTATCTAACCTCCCTGCGAATGGGGGGTACGTCTCCGTGTTCTGTGCGGTTTTCAGCACAGTACTCTCTACACGTAGTGGATATTTGCTTTGGTAAGTGAACGAATAAGTGAATGAGTCACCAAGAAGAGGGTATTGTCTCATTCTTTCTCTCTTTCTCCACTTTCAAGTTTCTTTAGTTAGTTTCCTCAGACAAAAGGTTTCTTTGTAGCTACACAGTGGCCAGGTCCACAGAGTGTTGCAGATAGCTGCTGAAAACACCCCTCTTCCACTTGAGAATGGCTTGCTCTCCCTCTCAAGCGGAGAGAGCTGGGATTCGATATTTAATTAAGCGCCTCTGTTCACTTGGCATTTAGAGGCACCAGGGGGCGTTAGTGCTCTACACCCGGTGAAATGCCTGTTTCGTTTGTGATTTTCCTTTGTGAAAAACAACTATCCGCAGAGTGTTTTGTGCCAATTTTCCATCCTTTTAGATTGACGGAAAGCATTTTACCGACGTCGAAACGGAAAACGAATAGAAAGAGCGTTGCATTGCGTTCAATAAAAGCTTAGGGCGGTCTCGGTGGTACGTTAGTGAAGTTATCTGGGGACACCTTAGCCACGTACATTGTGTTGGAGAGGCACCGAGAATTCAGGAGTTCTCAAAGTTCGAGGACACAGGTGCCTTACACGTAGGCTCGGTGGCAGCCGTGGACATGGCAGTGATTTGGAGAACGTTGTATTAGTCGGCTCTTGCTGTGGTAATGCTTTGCAACAAATCTCCCCAAAACTCACTTACGTAAAGAAGAACCTAGTTTTCTCGGACCTGTGGGCTAGCTGCAGCGGCTCTCTTGTAGACCTCTCGATGGCGGGTGTTGCTCCATGCCGTGGGTCAGTTTGAGGTCTGTCCCGCACACCTTACCGTGGAGCCCAACTGTGAGGCTGCAGGTAGGTCCCCGTCTTGTCGCAGAGTTCACTGAAACGTCAGAGGTGAGCCCAACCACACAAGGCCACGTAAGGCCTCTGCGACTCATTGAAGGCCATCGTGTCTTCCCTTGGCCTCCTGGGAACCCCCTGGCCCCAGGATGCAGCTTCCGTAGCCCAGGGCAACCGGCGGAGGGGGGCGGGCGGGGCTGCAGGAGGGTGGAACGCCGAGGTCACAGAGGGTGTGGGTGTGGCCACCTCTGCTGTGACTGAACCAAGGGCAGGGGGGCAGGGTGTCCAGGGCAGGGCCCTCAGAGCCCGGCAGGCCCAGGGGGGCGGCGCAAGCACCTAGGCCCAGGCCGAAGAGCGCCTTCTTGGTCTGCGCGGCAGGCCGGCCTCTCGCCTTGCCACTCAGGCCGCGCTCCCGCTTGAAGTGTGTGTGGCACGCGTCCGCGGACTACACCTCGCTGCACAGGTAGCCGTGCGACTGGGCGTCGTAGCTTCCTGCGAGGCGGCCGGAGGTCCCGCAGGCGGGTGGGTCCCTGGCACAGACGCGCGGAGCGGCTCCTGCCCGGCCCCCCTGAGAACCGTCGCCGTTCCGTAAGGCGGGGCGCCTGCTTCAGAATGTAAATCACGTGTCCGCTCTATGGATACGCTGTTTAGTTTACCAGGCAAGACTTTCTTGGCGAAAGAAGCAGGGTTGGCTTGCGTTCTCGAGCGGGCTTCTCATCTGGCTGTGCACTGGTACTCTCTCTCTGGGTGTGCTAGTCCGCAGGGCAGGGCATCCCCTGGGCAGGGTGGAGTGTGATCTCTGCGGCCTCGTCTTGCAGCTCCTTCCTTTCATTCTCAATCATCCTGCCCACAGTGGCCTCCTCTCAGGCCTGCATACTTACAACGGCGCATCGCCCGTGCTGCCCCTCTGCAGGAAGTGTCCCTCTGTTTAGTTTGCAGCTGACTGATGCCGCCTCACCCTTCTCATCTCTTCTCAGGTGTCACTTGGTCAAGAAAGCGTCCCCTTACCGACTCAACTCATCACGTCCCCCTACCGTAGCTCACGTGACACCACGCACCTCTCGCTTATGGCCGTCGTCGCCTTTCACATCCAGTTTCAGGTAGGTAAGTTTACCCCGTGGTCCGTGAGGAAGAAGAGATCACGCCTGTTTTGCTTGCTCTTGATTCCCAGCGACCAGCCCGGTTACTGATAACCTCTGTTAGAGGGAGAAAGGAATGCACCCAATCCCTGGTGAAGCCCTGACCGTTTTCCTTTCTAGTGTCCCTCGTACTCCTCCCTGCCATCTGTGTCGCCCTTACTCCGCGTCTACCGTTTATGAGTTTACACCTGGCTTACGGTGACTGCTTCGGAGAATCGCATGCCTTTCTACCTCCCTCGCTGCGACCTCCCCTACACCTCCCAGGGCTCTTGGGTTATGCCCTTGCCCTCTTCCGAGCCGTCCGTGGCACCCGCTGTCATCCCCATACGGCCAAGCTCCTAAGACTGACACTCAAGGCCCTCCGTAATTTGGCTTCAGTTTCACTTTCTAGACGTTTCAAGGAAGAACGGGGTCTAAATATCTGTGCACCTCTGCTCCGTTTCATATCTACCCACGAGGTTAATTGTTTTGTTTCTTCCAGTCCACCTATTTCGCACCTGCTTCTCTGGGAAGACTTCACTGAGAATCCAGGCGATTTCTGGATCCCTTCTCTCCCCTGAAGCTGTAAACTGTTTAACAAGACATGTGCGGAACGGCCGTAAGGTAATCTACATCTTGTCTCCCTCTCTGGTATCTAACCTCCCTGCGAATGGGGGGTACGTCTCCGTGTTCTGTGCGGTTTTCAGCACAGTACTCTCTACACGTAGTGGATATTTGCTTTGGTAAGTGAACGAATAAGTGAATGAGTCACCAAGAAGAGGGTATTGTCTCATTCTTTCTCTCTTTTTCCACTTTCAAGTTTCTTTAGTTAGTTTCCTCAGACAAAAGGATTCTTTGTAGCTACACAGTGGCCAGGTCCACAGAATGTTGCAGATAGCTGCTGAAAACATCCCTCCTCCACTTGAGAATGGCTTGCTCTCCCTCTCAAGCGGAGAGAGCTGGGATTCGATATTTAATTAAGCGCCTCTGTGCACTTGGCATTTAGAGGCACTAGGGGGCGTTAGTGCTCTACACCCGGTGAAATGCCTGTTTCGTTTGTGATTTTCCTTTGTGAAAAACAACTATCCGCAGAGTGTTTTGTGCCAATTTTCCATCCTTTTAGATTGACGGAAAGCATTTTACCGACGTCGAAACGGAAAACGAATAGAAAGAGCGTTGCATTGCGTTCAATAAAAGCTTAGGGCGGTCTCGGTGGTACGTTAGTGAAGTTATCTGGGGACACCTTAGCCACGTACATTGTGTTGGAGAGGCACCGAGAATTCAGGAGTTCTCAAAGTTCGAGGACACAGGTGCCTTACACGTAGGCTCGGTGGCAGCCGTGGACATGGCAGTGATTTGGAGAACGTTGTATTAGTCGGCTCTTGCTGTGGTAATGCTTTGCAACACATCTCCCCAAAACTCACTTACGTAAAGAAGAACCTAGTTTTCTCGGACCTGTGGGCTAGCTGCAGCGGCTCTCTTGTAGACCTCTCGATGGCGGGTGTTGCTCCATGCCGTGGGTCAGTTTGAGGTCTGTCCCGCACACCTTACCGTGGAGCCCAGCTGTGAGGCTGCAGGTAGGTCCCTGTCTTCTCGCAGAGTTCACTGAAACGTCAGAGGTGAGCCCAACCACACAAGGCCACGTAAGGCCTCTGCGACTCATTGAAGGCCATCGTGTCTTCCCTTGGCCTCCTGGGAACCCCCTGGCCCCAGGATGCAGCTTCCGTAGCCCAGGGCAACCGGCGGAGGGGGGCGGGCGGGGCTGCAGGAGGGTGGAACGCCGAGGTCACAGAGGGTGTGGGTGTGGCCACCTCTGCTGTGACTGAACCAAGGGCAGGGGGGCAGGGGGTCCAGGGCAGGGCCCTCAGAGCCCGGCAGGCCCAGGGGGGCGGCGCAAGCACCTAGGCCCAGGCCGAAGAGCGCCTTCTTGGTCTGCGCGGCAGGCCGGCCTCTCGCCTTGCCACTCAGGCCGCGCTCCCGCTTGAAGTGTGTGTGGCACGCGTCCGCGGAGTCCACCTCGCTGCACAGGTAGCCGTGGGACTGGGCGTCGTAGCTTCCTGCGAGGCGGCCGGAGGTCCCGCAGGCGGGTGGGTCCCTGGCACAGACGCGCGGAGCGGCTCCTGCCCGGCCCCCCTGAGAACCGTCGCCGTTCCGTAAGGCGGGGCGCCTGCTTCAGAATGTAAATCACGTGTCCGCTCTATGGATACGCTGTTTAGTTTACCAGGCAAGACTTTCTTGGCGAAAGAAGCAGCGTTGGCTTGCGTTCTCGAGCGGGCTTCTCATCTGGCTGTGCACTGGTACTCTCTCTCTGGGTGTGCTAGTCCGCAGGGCAGGGCATCCCCTGGGCAGGGTGGAGCGTGATCTCTGCGGCCTCGTCTTGCAGCTCCTTCCTTTCATTCTCAATCATCCTGCCCACGGTGGCCTCCTCTCAGGCCTGCATACTTACAACGGCGCATCGCCCGTGCTGCCCCTCTGCAGGAAGTGTCCCTCTGTTTAGTTTGCAGCTGACTGATGCCGCCTCACCCTTCTCATCTCTTCTCAGGTGTCACTTGGTCAAGAAAGCGTCCCCTTACCGACTCAACTCATCACGTCCCCCTACCGTAGCTCACGTGACACCACGCACCTCTCGCTTATGGCCGTCGTCGCCTTTCACATCCAGTTTCAGGTAGGTAAGTTTACCCCGTGGTCCGTGAGGAAGAAGAGATCACGCCTGTTTTGCTTGCTCTTGATTCCCAGCGACCAGCCCGGTTACTGATAACCTCTGTTAGAGGGAGAAAGGAATGCACCCAATCCCTGGTGAAGCCCTGACCGTTTTCCTTTCTAGTGTCCCTCGTACTCCTCCCTGCCATCTGTGTCGCCCTTACTCCGCGTCTACCGTTTATGGGTTTACACCTGGCTTACGGTGACTGCTTCGGAGAATCGCATGCCTTTCTACCTCCCTCGCTGCGACCTCCCCTACACCTCCCAGGGCTCTTGGGTTATGCCCTTGCCCTCTTCCGAGCCGTCCGTGGCACCCGCTGTCATCCCCATACGGCCAAGCTCCTAAGACTGACACTCAAGGCCCTCCGTAATTTGGCTTCAGTTTCACTTTCTAGACGTTTCAAGGAAGAACGGGGTCTAAATATCTGTGCACCTCTGCTCCGTTTCATATCTACCCACGAGGTTAATTGTTTTGTTTCTTCCAGTCCACCTATTTTGCACCTGCTTCTCTGGGAAGACTTCACTGAGAATCCAGGCGATTTCTGGATCCCTTCTCTCCCCTGAAGCTGTAAACTGTTTAACAAGACATGTGCGGAACGGCCGTAAGGTAATCTACATCTTGTCTCCCTCTCTGGTATCTAACCTCCCTGCGAATGGGGGGTACGTCTCCGTGTTCTGTGCGGTTTTCAGCACAGTACTCTCTACACGTAGTGGATATTTGCTTTGGTAAGTGAACGAATAAGTGAATGAGTCACCAAGAAGAGGGTATTGTCTCATTCTTTCTCTCTTTCTCCACTTTCAAGTTTCTTTAGTTAGTTTCCTCAGACAAAAGGTTTCTTTGTAGCTACACAGTGGCCAGGTCCACAGAATGTTGCAGATAGCTGCTGAAAACACCCCTCCTCCACTTGAGAATGGCTTGCTCTCCCTCTCAAGCGGAGAGAGCTGGGATTCGATATTTAATTAAGCGCCTCTGTTCACTTGGCATTTAGAGGCACCAGGGGGCGTTAGTGCTCTACACCCGGTGAAATGCCTGTTTCGTTTGTGATTTTCCTTTGTGAAAAACAACTATCCGCAGAGTGTTTTGTGCCAATTTTCCATCCTTTTAGATTGACGGAAAGCATTTTACCGACGTCGAAACGGAAAACGAATAGAAAGAGCGTTGCATTGCGTTCAATAAAAGCTTAGGGCGGTCTCGGTGGTACGTTAGTGAAGTTATCTGGGGACACCTTAGCCACGTACATTGTGTTGGAGAGGCACCGAGAATTCAGGAGTTCTCAAAGTTCGAGGACACAGGTGCCTTACACGTAGGCTCGGTGGCAGCCGTGGACATGGCAGTGATTTGGAGAACGTTGTATTAGTCGGCTCTTGCTGTGGTAATGCTTTGCAACAAATCTCCCCAAAACTCACTTACGTAAAGAAGAACCTAGTTTTCTCGGACCTGTGGGCTAGCTGCAGCGGCTCTCTTGTAGACCTCTCGATGGCGGGTGTTGCTCCATGCCGTGGGTCAGTTTGAGGTCTGTCCCGCACACCTTACCGTGGAGCCCAACTGTGAGGCTGCAGGTAGGTCCCTGTCTTCTCGCAGAGTTCACTGAAACGTCAGAGGTGAGCCCAACCACACAAGGCCACGTAAGGCCTCTGCGACTCATTGAAGGCCATCGTGTCTTCCCTTGGCCTCCTGGGAACCCCCTGGCCCCAGGATGCAGCTTCCGTAGCCCAGGGCAACCGGCGGAGGGGGGCGGGCGGGGCTGCAGGAGGGTGGAACGCCGAGGTCACAGAGGGTGTGGGTGTGGCCACCTCTGCTGTGACTGAACCAAGGGCAGGGGGGCAGGGTGTCCAGGGCAGGGCCCTCAGAGCCCGGCAGGCCCAGGGGGGCGGCGCAAGCACCTAGGCCCAGGCCGAAGAGCGCCTTCTTGGTCTGCGCGGCAGGCCGGCCTCTCGCCTTGCCACTCAGGCCGCGCTCCCGCTTGAAGTGTGTGTGGCACGCGTCCGCGGAGTCCACCTCGCTGCACAGGTAGCCGTGGGACTGGGCGTCGTAGCTTCCTGCGAGGCGGCCGGAGGTCCCGCAGGCGGGTGGGTCCCTGGCACAGACGCGCGGAGCGGCTCCTGCCCGGCCCCCCTGAGAACCGTCGCCGTTCCGTAAGGCGGGGCGCCTGCTTCAGAATGTAAATCACGTGTCCGCTCTATGGATACGCTGTTTAGTTTACCAGGCAAGACTTTCTTGGCGAAAGAAGCAGCGTTGGCTTGCGTTCTCGAGCGGGCTTCTCATCTGGCTGTGCACTGGTACTCTCTCTCTGGGTGTGCTAGTCCGCAGGGCAGGGCATCCCCTGGGCAGGGTGGAGCGTGATCTCTGCGGCCTCGTCTTGCAGCTCCTTCCTTTCATTCTCAATCATCCTGCCCACGGTGGCCTCCTCTCAGGCCTGCATACTTACAACGGCGCATCGCCCGTGCTGCCCCTCTGCAGGAAGTGTCCCTCTGTTTAGTTTGCAGCTGACTGATGCCGCCTCACCCTTCTCATCTCTTCTCAGGTGTCACTTGGTCAAGAAAGCGTCCCCTTACCGACTCAACTCATCACGTCCCCCTACCGTAGCTCACGTGACACCACGCACCTCTCGCTTATGGCCGTCGTCGCCTTTCACATCCAGTTTCAGGTAGGTAAGTTTACCCCGTGGTCCGTGAGGAAGAAGAGATCACGCCTGTTTTGCTTGCTCTTGATTCCCAGCGACCAGCCCGGTTACTGATAACCTCTGTTAGAGGGAGAAAGGAATGCACCCAATCCCTGGTGAAGCCCTGACCGTTTTCCTTTCTAGTGTCCCTCGTACTCCTCCCTGCCATCTGTGTCGCCCTTACTCCGCGTCTACCGTTTATGAGTTTACACCTGGCTTACGGTGACTGCTTCGGAGAATCGCATGCCTTTCTACCTCCCTCGCTGCGACCTCCCCTACACCTCCCAGGGCTCTTGGGTTATGCCCTTGCCCTCTTCCGAGCCGTCCGTGGCACCCGCTGTCATCCCCATACGGCCAAGCTCCTAAGACTGACACTCAAGGCCCTCCGTAATTTGGCTTCAGTTTCACTTTCTAGACGTTTCAAGGAAGAACGGGGTCTAAATATCTGTGCACCTCTGCTCCGTTTCATATCTACCCACGAGGTTAATTGTTTTGTTTCTTCCAGTCCACCTATTTTGCACCTGCTTCTCTGGGAAGACTTCACTGAGAATCCAGGCGATTTCTGGATCCCTTCTCTCCCCTGAAGCTGTAAACTGTTTAACAAGACATGTGCGGAACGGCCGTAAGGTAATCTACATCTTGTCTCCCTCTCTGGTATCTAACCTCCCTGCGAATGGGGGGTACGTCTCCGTGTTCTGTGCGGTTTTCAGCACAGTACTCTCTACACGTAGTGGATATTTGCTTTGGTAAGTGAACGAATAAGTGAATGAGTCACCAAGAAGAGGGTATTGTCTCATTCTTTCTCTCTTTCTCCACTTTCAAGTTTCTTTAGTTAGTTTCCTCAGACAAAAGGTTTCTTTGTAGCTACACAGTGGCCAGGTCCACAGAGTGTTGCAGATAGCTGCTGAAAACACCCCTCTTCCACTTGAGAATGGCTTGCTCTCCCTCTCAAGCGGAGAGAGCTGGGATTCGATATTTAATTAAGCGCCTCTGTTCACTTGGCATTTAGAGGCACCAGGGGGCGTTAGTGCTCTACACCCGGTGAAATGCCTGTTTCGTTTGTGATTTTCCTTTGTGAAAAACAACTATCCGCAGAGTGTTTTGTGCCAATTTTCCATCCTTTTAGATTGACGGAAAGCATTTTACCGACGTCGAAACGGAAAACGAATAGAAAGAGCGTTGCATTGCGTTCAATAAAAGCTTAGGGCGGTCTCGGTGGTACGTTAGTGAAGTTATCTGGGGACACCTTAGCCACGTACATTGTGTTGGAGAGGCACCGAGAATTCAGGAGTTCTCAAAGTTCGAGGACACAGGTGCCTTACACGTAGGCTCGGTGGCAGCCGTGGACATGGCAGTGATTTGGAGAACGTTGTATTAGTCGGCTCTTGCTGTGGTAATGCTTTGCAACAAATCTCCCCAAAACTCACTTACGTAAAGAAGAACCTAGTTTTCTCGGACCTGTGGGCTAGCTGCAGCGGCTCTCTTGTAGACCTCTCGATGGCGGGTGTTGCTCCATGCCGTGGGTCAGTTTGAGGTCTGTCCCGCACACCTTACCGTGGAGCCCAACTGTGAGGCTGCAGGTAGGTCCCTGTCTTGTCGCAGAGTTCACTGAAACGTCAGAGGTGAGCCCAACCACACAAGGCCACGTAAGGCCTCTGCGACTCATTGAAGGCCATCGTGTCTTCCCTTGGCCTCCTGGGAACCCCCTGGCCCCAGGATGCAGCTTCCGTAGCCCAGGGCAACCGGCGGAGGGGGGCGGGCGGGGCTGCAGGAGGGTGGAACGCCGAGGTCACAGAGGGTGTGGGTGTGGCCACCTCTGCTGTGACTGAACCAAGGGCAGGGGGGCAGGGTGTCCAGGGCAGGGCCCTCAGAGCCCGGCAGGCCCAGGGGGGCGGCGCAAGCACCTAGGCCCAGGCCGAAGAGCGCCTTCTTGGTCTGCGCGGCAGGCCGGCCTCTCGCCTTGCCACTCAGGCCGCGCTCCCGCTTGAAGTGTGTGTGGCACGCGTCCGCGGACTACACCTCGCTGCACAGGTAGCCGTGCGACTGGGCGTCGTAGCTTCCTGCGAGGCGGCCGGAGGTCCCGCAGGCGGGTGGGTCCCTGGCACAGACGCGCGGAGCGGCTCCTGCCCGGCCCCCCTGAGAACCGTCGCCGTTCCGTAAGGCGGGGCGCCTGCTTCAGAATGTAAATCACGTGTCCGCTCTATGGATACGCTGTTTAGTTTACCAGGCAAGACTTTCTTGGCGAAAGAAGCAGGGTTGGCTTGCGTTCTCGAGCGGGCTTCTCATCTGGCTGTGCACTGGTACTCTCTCTCTGGGTGTGCTAGTCCGCAGGGCAGGGCATCCCCTGGGCAGGGTGGAGTGTGATCTCTGCGGCCTCGTCTTGCAGCTCCTTCCTTTCATTCTCAATCATCCTGCCCACAGTGGCCTCCTCTCAGGCCTGCATACTTACAACGGCGCATCGCCCGTGCTGCCCCTCTGCAGGAAGTGTCCCTCTGTTTAGTTTGCAGCTGACTGATGCCGCCTCACCCTTCTCATCTCTTCTCAGGTGTCACTTGGTCAAGAAAGCGTCCCCTTACCGACTCAACTCATCACGTCCCCCTACCGTAGCTCACGTGACACCACGCACCTCTCGCTTATGGCCGTCGTCGCCTTTCACATCCAGTTTCAGGTAGGTAAGTTTACCCCGTGGTCCGTGAGGAAGAAGAGATCACGCCTGTTTTGCTTGCTCTTGATTCCCAGCGACCAGCCCGGTTACTGATAACCTCTGTTAGAGGGAGAAAGGAATGCACCCAATCCCTGGTGAAGCCCTGACCGTTTTCCTTTCTAGTGTCCCTCGTACTCCTCCCTGCCATCTGTGTCGCCCTTACTCCGCGTCTACCGTTTATGAGTTTACACCTGGCTTACGGTGACTGCTTCGGAGAATCGCATGCCTTTCTACCTCCCTCGCTGCGACCTCCCCTACACCTCCCAGGGCTCTTGGGTTATGCCCTTGCCCTCTTCCGAGCCGTCCGTGGCACCCGCTGTCATCCCCATACGGCCAAGCTCCTAAGACTGACACTCAAGGCCCTCCGTAATTTGGCTTCAGTTTCACTTTCTAGACGTTTCAAGGAAGAACGGGGTCTAAATATCTGTGCACCTCTGCTCCGTTTCATATCTACCCACGAGGTTAATTGTTTTGTTTCTTCCAGTCCACCTATTTCGCACCTGCTTCTCTGGGAAGACTTCACTGAGAATCCAGGCGATTTCTGGATCCCTTCTCTCCCCTGAAGCTGTAAACTGTTTAACAAGACATGTGCGGAACGGCCGTAAGGTAATCTACATCTTGTCTCCCTCTCTGGTATCTAACCTCCCTGCGAATGGGGGGTACGTCTCCGTGTTCTGTGCGGTTTTCAGCACAGTACTCTCTACACGTAGTGGATATTTGCTTTGGTAAGTGAACGAATAAGTGAATGAGTCACCAAGAAGAGGGTATTGTCTCATTCTTTCTCTCTTTTTCCACTTTCAAGTTTCTTTAGTTAGTTTCCTCAGACAAAAGGATTCTTTGTAGCTACACAGTGGCCAGGTCCACAGAATGTTGCAGATAGCTGCTGAAAACATCCCTCCTCCACTTGAGAATGGCTTGCTCTCCCTCTCAAGCGGAGAGAGCTGGGATTCGATATTTAATTAAGCGCCTCTGTGCACTTGGCATTTAGAGGCACTAGGGGGCGTTAGTGCTCTACACCCGGTGAAATGCCTGTTTCGTTTGTGATTTTCCTTTGTGAAAAACAACTATCCGCAGAGTGTTTTGTGCCAATTTTCCATCCTTTTAGATTGACGGAAAGCATTTTACCGACGTCGAAACGGAAAACGAATAGAAAGAGCGTTGCATTGCGTTCAATAAAAGCTTAGGGCGGTCTCGGTGGTACGTTAGTGAAGTTATCTGGGGACACCTTAGCCACGTACATTGTGTTGGAGAGGCACCGAGAATTCAGGAGTTCTCAAAGTTCGAGGACACAGGTGCCTTACACGTAGGCTCGGTGGCAGCCGTGGACATGGCAGTGATTTGGAGAACGTTGTATTAGTCGGCTCTTGCTGTGGTAATGCTTTGCAACACATCTCCCCAAAACTCACTTACGTAAAGAAGAACCTAGTTTTCTCGGACCTGTGGGCTAGCTGCAGCGGCTCTCTTGTAGACCTCTCGATGGCGGGTGTTGCTCCATGCCGTGGGTCAGTTTGAGGTCTGTCCCGCACACCTTACCGTGGAGCCCAGCTGTGAGGCTGCAGGTAGGTCCCTGTCTTCTCGCAGAGTTCACTGAAACGTCAGAGGTGAGCCCAACCACACAAGGCCACGTAAGGCCTCTGCGACTCATTGAAGGCCATCGTGTCTTCCCTTGGCCTCCTGGGAACCCCCTGGCCCCAGGATGCAGCTTCCGTAGCCCAGGGCAACCGGCGGAGGGGGGCGGGCGGGGCTGCAGGAGGGTGGAACGCCGAGGTCACAGAGGGTGTGGGTGTGGCCACCTCTGCTGTGACTGAACCAAGGGCAGGGGGGCAGGGGGTCCAGGGCAGGGCCCTCAGAGCCCGGCAGGCCCAGGGGGGCGGCGCAAGCACCTAGGCCCAGGCCGAAGAGCGCCTTCTTGGTCTGCGCGGCAGGCCGGCCTCTCGCCTTGCCACTCAGGCCGCGCTCCCGCTTGAAGTGTGTGTGGCACGCGTCCGCGGAGTCCACCTCGCTGCACAGGTAGCCGTGGGACTGGGCGTCGTAGCTTCCTGCGAGGCGGCCGGAGGTCCCGCAGGCGGGTGGGTCCCTGGCACAGACGCGCGGAGCGGCTCCTGCCCGGCCCCCCTGAGAACCGTCGCCGTTCCGTAAGGCGGGGCGCCTGCTTCAGAATGTAAATCACGTGTCCGCTCTATGGATACGCTGTTTAGTTTACCAGGCAAGACTTTCTTGGCGAAAGAAGCAGCGTTGGCTTGCGTTCTCGAGCGGGCTTCTCATCTGGCTGTGCACTGGTACTCTCTCTCTGGGTGTGCTAGTCCGCAGGGCAGGGCATCCCCTGGGCAGGGTGGAGCGTGATCTCTGCGGCCTCGTCTTGCAGCTCCTTCCTTTCATTCTCAATCATCCTGCCCACGGTGGCCTCCTCTCAGGCCTGCATACTTACAACGGCGCATCGCCCGTGCTGCCCCTCTGCAGGAAGTGTCCCTCTGTTTAGTTTGCAGCTGACTGATGCCGCCTCACCCTTCTCATCTCTTCTCAGGTGTCACTTGGTCAAGAAAGCGTCCCCTTACCGACTCAACTCATCACGTCCCCCTACCGTAGCTCACGTGACACCACGCACCTCTCGCTTATGGCCGTCGTCGCCTTTCACATCCAGTTTCAGGTAGGTAAGTTTACCCCGTGGTCCGTGAGGAAGAAGAGATCACGCCTGTTTTGCTTGCTCTTGATTCCCAGCGACCAGCCCGGTTACTGATAACCTCTGTTAGAGGGAGAAAGGAATGCACCCAATCCCTGGTGAAGCCCTGACCGTTTTCCTTTCTAGTGTCCCTCGTACTCCTCCCTGCCATCTGTGTCGCCCTTACTCCGCGTCTACCGTTTATGGGTTTACACCTGGCTTACGGTGACTGCTTCGGAGAATCGCATGCCTTTCTACCTCCCTCGCTGCGACCTCTCCTACACCTCCCAGGGCTCTTGGGTTATGCCCTTGCCCTCTTCCGAGCCGTCCGTGGCACCCGCTGTCATCCCCATACGGCCAAGCTCCTAAGACTGACACTCAAGGCCCTCCGTAATTTGGCTTCAGTTTCACTTTCTAGACGTTTCAAGGAAGAACGGGGTCTAAATATCTGTGCACCTCTGCTCCGTTTCATATCTACCCACGAGGTTAATTGTTTTGTTTCTTCCAGTCCACCTATTTCGCACCTGCTTCTCTGGGAAGACTTCACTGAGAATCCAGGCGATTTCTGGATCCCTTCTCTCCCCTGAAGCTGTAAACTGTTTAACAAGACACGTGCGGAACGGCCGTAAGGTAATCTACATCTTGTCTCCCTCTCTGGTATCTAACCTCCCTGCGAATGGGGGGTACGTCTCCGTGTTCTGTGCGGTTTTCAGCACAGTACTCTCTACACGTAGTGGATATTTGCTTTGGTAAGTGAACGAATAAGTGAATGAGTCACCAAGAAGAGGGTATTGTCTCATTCTTTCTCTCTTTTTCCACTTTCAAGTTTCTTTAGTTAGTTTCCTCAGACAAAAGGTTTCTTTGTAGCTACACAGTGGCCAGGTCCACAGAATGTTGCAGATAGCTGCTGAAAACATCCCTCCTCCACTTGAGAATGGCTTGCTCTCCCTCTCAAGCGGAGAGAGCTGGGATTCGATATTTAATTAAGCGCCTCTGTGCACTTGGCATTTAGAGGCACTAGGGGGCGTTAGTGCTCTACACCCGGTGAAATGCCTGTTTCGTTTGTGATTTTCCTTTGTGAAAAACAACTATGCGCAGAGTGTTTTGTGCCAATTTTCCATCCTTTTAGATTGACGGAAAGCATTTTACCGACGTCGAAACGGAAAACGAATAGAAAGAGCGTTGCATTGCGTTCAATAAAAGCTTAGGGCGGTCTCGGTGGTACGTTAGTGAAGTTATCTGGGGACACCTTAGCCACGTACATTGTGTTGCAGAGGCACCGAGAATTCAGGAGTTCTCAAAGTTCGAGGACACAGGTGCCTTACACGTAGGCTCGGTGGCAGCCGTGGACATGGCAGTGATTTGGAGAACGTTGTATTAGTCGGCTCTTGCTGTGGTAATGCTTTGCAACACATCTCCCCAAAACTCACTTACGTAAAGGAGAACCTAGTTTTCTCGGACCTGTGGGCTAGCTGCAGCGGCTCTCTTGTAGACCTCTCGATGGCGGGTGTTGCTCCATGCCGTGGGTCAGTTTGAGGTCTGTCCCGCACACCTTACCGTGGAGCCCAACTGTGAGGCTGCAGGTAGGTCCCTGTCTTCTCGCAGAGTTCACTGAAACGTCAGAGGTGAGCCCAACCACACAAGGCCACGTAAGGCCTCTGCGACTCATTGAAGGCCATCGTGTCTTCCCTTGGCCTCCTGGGAACCCCCTGGCCCCAGGATGCAGCTTCCGTAGCCCAGGGCAACCGGCGGAGGGGGGCGGGCGGGGCTGCAGGAGGGTGGAACGCCGAGGTCACAGAGGGTGTGGGTGTGGCCACCTCTGCTGTGACTGAACCAAGGGCAGGGGGGCAGGGGGTCCAGGGCAGGGCCCTCAGAGCCCGGCAGGCCCAGGGGGGCGGCGCAAGCACCTAGGCCCAGGCCGAAGAGCGCCTTCTTGGTCTGCGCGGCAGGCCGGCCTCTCGCCTTGCCACTCAGGCCGCGCTCCCGCTTGAAGTGTGTGTGGCACGCGTCCGCGGAGTCCACCTCGCTGCACAGGTAGCCGTGGGACTGGGCGTCGTAGCTTCCTGCGAGGCGGCCGGAGGTCCCGCAGGCGGGTGGGTCCCTGGCACAGACGCGCGGAGCGGCTCCTGCCCGGCCCCCCTGAGAACCGTCGCCGTTCCGTAAGGCGGGGCGCCTGCTTCAGAATGTAAATCACGTGTCCGCTCTATGGATACGCTGTTTAGTTTACCAGGCAAGACTTTCTTGGCGAAAGAAGCAGCGTTGGCTTGCGTTCTCGAGCGGGCTTCTCATCTGGCTGTGCACTGGTACTCTCTCTCTGGGTGTGCTAGTCCGCAGGGCAGGGCATCCCCTGGGCAGGGTGGAGCGTGATCTCTGCGGCCTCGTCTTGCAGCTCCTTCCTTTCATTCTCAATCATCCTGCCCACAGTGGCCTCCTCTCAGGCCTGCATACTTACAACGGCGCATCGCCCGTGCTGCCCCTCTGCAGGAAGTGTCCCTCTGTTTAGTTTGCAGCTGACTGATGCCGCCTCACCCTTCTCATCTCTTCTCAGGTGTCACTTGGTCAAGAAAGCGTCCCCTTACCGACTCAACTCATCACGTCCCCCTACCGTAGCTCACGTGACACCACGCACCTCTCGCTTATGGCCGTCGTCGCCTTTCACATCCAGTTTCAGGTAGGTAAGTTTACCCCGTGGTCCGTGAGGAAGAAGAGATCACGCCTGTTTTGCTTGCTCTTGATTCCCAGCGACCAGCCCGGTTACTGATAACCTCTGTTAGAGGGAGAAAGGAATGCACCCAATCCCTGGTGAAGCCCTGACCGTTTTCCTTTCTAGTGTCCCTCGTACTCCTCCCTGCCATCTGTGTCGCCCTTACTCCGCGTCTACCGTTTATGAGTTTACACCTGGCTTACGGTGACTGCTTCGGAGAATCGCATGCCTTTCTACCTCCCTCGCTGCGACCTCTCCTACACCTCCCAGGGCTCTTGGGTTATGCCCTTGCCCTCTTCCGAGCCGTCCGTGGCACCCGCTGTCATCCCCATACGGCCAAGCTCCTAAGACTGACACTCAAGGCCCTCCGTAATTTGGCTTCAGTTTCACTTTCTAGACGTTTCAAGGAAGAACGGGGTCTAAATATCTGTGCACCTCTGCTCCGTTTCATATCTACCCACGAGGTTAATTGTTTTGTTTCTTCCAGTCCACCTATTTCGCACCTGCTTCTCTGGGAAGACTTCACTGAGAATCCAGGCGATTTCTGGATCCCTTCTCTCCCCTGAAGCTGTAAACTGTTTAACAAGACACGTGCGGAACGGCCGTAAGGTAATCTACATCTTGTCTCCCTCTCTGGTATCTAACCTCCCTGCGAATGGGGGGTACGTCTCCGTGTTCTGTGCGGTTTTCAGCACAGTACTCTCTACACGTAGTGGATATTTGCTTTGGTAAGTGAACGAATAAGTGAATGAGTCACCAAGAAGAGGGTATTGTCTCATTCTTTCTCTCTTTTTCCACTTTCAAGTTTCTTTAGTTAGTTTCCTCAGACAAAAGGTTTCTTTGTAGCTACACAGTGGCCAGGTCCACAGAATGTTGCAGATAGCTGCTGAAAACATCCCTCCTCCACTTGAGAATGGCTTGCTCTCCCTCTCAAGCGGAGAGAGCTGGGATTCGATATTTAATTAAGCGCCTCTGTGCACTTGGCATTTAGAGGCACTAGGGGGCGTTAGTGCTCTACACCCGGTGAAATGCCTGTTTCGTTTGTGATTTTCCTTTGTGAAAAACAACTATGCGCAGAGTGTTTTGTGCCAATTTTCCATCCTTTTAGATTGACGGAAAGCATTTTACCGACGTCGAAACGGAAAACGAATAGAAAGAGCGTTGCATTGCGTTCAATAAAAGCTTAGGGCGGTCTCGGTGGTACGTTAGTGAAGTTATCTGGGGACACCTTAGCCACGTACATTGTGTTGGAGAGGCACCGAGAATTCAGGAGTTCTCAAAGTTCGAGGACACAGGTGCCTTACACGTAGGCTCGGTGGCAGCCGTGGACATGGCAGTGATTTGGAGAACGTTGTATTAGTCGGCTCTTGCTGTGGTAATGCTTTGCAACACATCTCCCCAAAACTCACTTACGTAAAGGAGAACCTAGTTTTCTCGGACCTGTGGGCTAGCTGCAGCGGCTCTCTTGTAGACCTCTCGATGGCGGGTGTTGCTCCATGCCGTGGGTCAGTTTGAGGTCTGTCCCGCACACCTTACCGTGGAGCCCAACTGTGAGGCTGCAGGTAGGTCCCTGTCTTCTCGCAGAGTTCACTGAAACGTCAGAGGTGAGCCCAACCACACAAGGCCACGTAAGGCCTCTGCGACTCATTGAAGGCCATCGTGTCTTCCCTTGGCCTCCTGGGAACCCCCTGGCCCCAGGATGCAGCTTCCGTAGCCCAGGGCAACCGGCGGAGGGGGGCGGGCGGGGCTGCAGGAGGGTGGAACGCCGAGGTCACAGAGGGTGTGGGTGTGGCCACCTCTGCTGTGACTGAACCAAGGGCAGGGGGGCAGGGGGTCCAGGGCAGAGCCCTCAGAGCCCGGCAGGCCCAGGGGGGCGGCGCAAGCACCTAGGCCCAGGCCGAAGAGCGCCTTCTTGGTCTGCGCGGCAGGCCGGCCTCTCGCCTTGCCACTCAGGCCGCGCTCCCGCTTGAAGTGTGTGTGGCACGCGTCCGCGGAGTCCACCTCGCTGCACAGGTAGCCGTGGGACTGGGCGTCGTAGCTTCCTGCGAGGCGGCCGGAGGTCCCGCAGGCGGGTGGGTCCCTGGCACAGACGCGCGGAGCGGCTCCTGCCCGGCCCCCCTGAGAACCGTCGCCGTTCCGTAAGGCGGGGCGCCTGCTTCAGAATGTAAATCACGTGTCCGCTCTATGGATACGCTGTTTAGTTTACCAGGCAAGACTTTCTTGGCGAAAGAAGCAGCGTTGGCTTGCGTTCTCGAGCGGGCTTCTCATCTGGCTGTGCACTGGTACTCTCTCTCTGGGTGTGCTAGTCCGCAGGGCAGGGCATCCCCTGGGCAGGGTGGAGCGTGATCTCTGCGGCCTCGTCTTGCAGCTCCTTCCTTTCATTCTCAATCATCCTGCCCACGGTGGCCTCCTCTCAGGCCTGCATACTTACAACGGCGCATCGCCCGTGCTGCCCCTCTGCAGGAAGTGTCCCTCTGTTTAGTTTGCAGCTGACTGATGCCGCCTCACCCTTCTCATCTCTTCTCAGGTGTCACTTGGTCAAGAAAGCGTCCCCTTACCGACTCAACTCATCACGTCCCCCTACCGTAGCTCACGTGACACCACGCACCTCTCGCTTATGGCCGTCGTCGCCTTTCACATCCAGTTTCAGGTAGGTAAGTTTACCCCGTGGTCCGTGAGGAAGAAGAGATCACGCCTGTTTTGCTTGCTCTTGATTCCCAGCGACCAGCCCGGTTACTGATAACCTCTGTTAGAGGGAGAAAGGAATGCACCCAATCCCTGGTGAAGCCCTGACCGTTTTCCTTTCTAGTGTCCCTCGTACTCCTCCCTGCCATCTGTGTCGCCTTTACTCCGCATCTACCGTTTATGAGTTTACACCTGGCTTACGGTGACTGCTTCGGAGAATCGCATGCCTTTCTACCTCCCTCGCTGCGACCTCTCCTACACCTCCCAGGGCTCTTGGGTTATGCCCTTGCCCTCTTCCGAGCCGTCCGTGGCACCCGCTGTCATCCCCATACGGCCAAGCTCCTAAGACTGACACTCAAGGCCCTCCGTAATTTGGCTTCAGTTTCACTTTCTAGACGTTTCAAGGAAGAACGGGGTCTAAATATCTGTGCACCTCTGCTCCGTTTCATATCTACCCACGAGGTTAATTGTTTTGTTTCTTCCAGTCCACCTATTTCGCACCTGCTTCTCTGGGAAGACTTCACTGAGAATCCAGGCGATTTCTGGATCCCTTCTCTCCCCTGAAGCTGTAAACTGTTTAACAAGACACGTGCGGAACGGCCGTAAGGTAATCTACATCTTGTCTCCCTCTCTGGTATCTAACCTCCCTGCGAATGGGGGGTACGTCTCCGTGTTCTGTGCGGTTTTCAGCACAGTACTCTCTACACGTAGTGGATATTTGCTTTGGTAAGTGAACGAATAAGTGAATGAGTCACCAAGAAGAGGGTATTGTCTCATTCTTTCTCTCTTTTTCCACTTTCAAGTTTCTTTAGTTAGTTTCCTCAGACAAAAGGTTTCTTTGTAGCTACACAGTGGCCAGGTCCACAGAATGTTGCAGATAGCTGCTGAAAACATCCCTCCTCCACTTGAGAATGGCTTGCTCTCCCTCTCAAGCGGAGAGAGCTGGGATTCGATATTTAATTAAGCGCCTCTGTGCACTTGGCATTTAGAGGCACTAGGGGGCGTTAGTGCTCTACACCCGGTGAAATGCCTGTTTCGTTTGAGATTTTCCTTTGTGAAAAACAACTATCCGCAGAGTGTTTTGTGCCAATTTTCCATCCTTTTAGATTGACGGAAAGCATTTTACCGACGTCGAAACGGAAAACGAATAGAAAGAGCGTTGCATTGCGTTCAATAAAAGCTTAGGGCGGTCTCGGTGGTACGTTAGTGAAGTTATCTGGGGACACCTTAGCCACGTACATTGTGTTGGAGAGGCACCGAGAATTCAGGAGTTCTCAAAGTTCGAGGACACAGGTGCCTTACACGTAGGCTCGGTGGCAGCCGTGGACATGGCAGTGATTTGGAGAACGTTGTATTAGTCGGCTCTTGCTGTGGTAATGCTTTGCAACACATCTCCCCAAAACTCACTTACGTAAAGAAGAACCTAGTTTTCTCGGACCTGTGGGCTAGCTGCAGCGGCTCTCTTGTAGACCTCTCGATGGCGGGTGTTGCTCCATGCCGTGGGTCAGTTTGAGGTCTGTCCCGCACACCTTACCGTGGAGCCCAACTGTGAGGCTGCAGGTAGGTCCCTGTCTTCTCGCAGAGTTCACTGAAACGTCAGAGGTGAGCCCAACCACACAAGGCCACGTAAGGCCTCTGCGACTCATTGAAGGCCATCGTGTCTTCCCTTGGCCTCCTGGGAACCCCCTGGCCCCAGGATGCAGCTTCCGTAGCCCAGGGCAACCGGCGGAGGGGGGCGGGCGGGGCTGCAGGAGGGTGGAACGCCGAGGTCACAGAGGGTGTGGGTGTGGCCACCTCTGCTGTGACTGAACCAAGGGCAGGGGGGCAGGGGGTCCAGGGCAGGGCCCTCAGAGCCCGGCAGGCCCAGGGGGGCGGCGCAAGCACCTAGGCCCAGGCCGAAGAGCGCCTTCTTGGTCTGCGCGGCAGGCCGGCCTCTCGCCTTGCCACTCAGGCCGCGCTCCCGCTTGAAGTGTGTGTGGCACGCGTCCGCGGAGTCCACCTCGCTGCACAGGTAGCCGTGGGACTGGGCGTCGTAGCTTCCTGCGAGGCGGCCGGAGGTCCCGCAGGCGGGTGGGTCCCTGGCACAGACGCGCGGAGCGGCTCCTGCCCGGCCCCCCTGAGAACCGTCGCCGTTCCGTAAGGCGGGGCGCCTGCTTCAGAATGTAAATCACGTGTCCGCTCTATGGATACGCTGTTTAGTTTACCAGGCAAGACTTTCTTGGCGAAAGAAGCAGCGTTGGCTTGCGTTCTCGAGCGGGCTTCTCATCTGGCTGTGCACTGGTACTCTCTCTCTGGGTGTGCTAGTCCGCAGGGCAGGGCATCCCCTGGGCAGGGTGGAGCGTGATCTCTGCGGCCTCGTCTTGCAGCTCCTTCCTTTCATTCTCAATCATCCTGCCCACAGTGGCCTCCTCTCAGGCCTGCATACTTACAACGGCGCATCGCCCGTGCTGCCCCTCTGCAGGAAGTGTCCCTCTGTTTAGTTTGCAGCTGACTGATGCCGCCTCACCCTTCTCATCTCTTCTCAGGTGTCACTTGGTCAAGAAAGCGTCCCCTTACCGACTCAACTCATCACGTCCCCCTACCGTAGCTCACGTGACACCACGCACCTCTCGCTTATGGCCGTCGTCGCCTTTCACATCCAGTTTCAGGTAGGTAAGTTTACCCCGTGGTCCGTGAGGAAGAAGAGATCACGCCTGTTTTGCTTGCTCTTGATTCCCAGCGACCAGCCCGGTTACTGATAACCTCTGTTAGAGGGAGAAAGGAATGCACCCAATCCCTGGTGAAGCCCTGACCGTTTTCCTTTCTAGTGTCCCTCGTACTCCTCCCTGCCATCTGTGTCGCCCTTACTCCGCGTCTACCGTTTATGAGTTTACACCTGGCTTACGGTGACTGCTTCGGAGAATCGCATGCCTTTCTACCTCCCTCGCTGCGACCTCTCCTACACCTCCCAGGGCTCTTGGGTTATGCCCTTGCCCTCTTCCGAGCCGTCCGTGGCACCCGCTGTCATCCCCATACGGCCAAGCTCCTAAGACTGACACTCAAGGCCCTCCGTAATTTGGCTTCAGTTTCACTTTCTAGACGTTTCAAGGAAGAACGGGGTCTAAATATCTGTGCACCTCTGCTCCGTTTCATATCTACCCACGAGGTTAATTGTTTTGTTTCTTCCAGTCCACCTATTTCGCACCTGCTTCTCTGGGAAGACTTCACTGAGAATCCAGGCGATTTCTGGATCCCTTCTCTCCCCTGAAGCTGTAAACTGTTTAACAAGACACGTGCGGAACGGCCGTAAGGTAATCTACATCTTGTCTCCCTCTCTGGTATCTAACCTCCCTGCAAATGGGGGGTACGTCTCCGTGTTCTGTGCGGTTTTCAGCACAGTACTCTCTACACGTAGTGGATATTTGCTTTGGTAAGTGAACGAATAAGTGAATGAGTCACCAAGAAGAGGGTATTGTCTCATTCTTTCTCTCTTTCTCCACTTTCAAGTTTCTTTAGTTAGTTTCCTCAGACAAAAGGTTTCTTTGTAGCTACACAGTGGCCAGGTCCACAGAATGTTGCAGATAGCTGCTGAAAACATCCCTCCTCCACTTGAGAATGGCTTGCTCTCCCTCTCAAGCGGAGAGAGCTGGGATTCGATATTTAATTAAGCGCCTCTGTGCACTTGGCATTTAGAGGCACTAGGGGGCGTTAGTGCTCTACACCCGGTGAAATGCCTGTTTCGTTTGTGATTTTCCTTTGTGAAAAACAACTATGCGCAGAGTGTTTTGTGCCAATTTTCCATCCTTTTAGATTGACGGAAAGCATTTTACCGACGTCGAAACGGAAAACGAATAGAAAGAGCGTTGCATTGCGTTCAATAAAAGCTTAGGGCGGTCTCGGTGGTACGTTAGTGAAGTTATCTGGGGACACCTTAGCCACGTACATTGTGTTGGAGAGGCACCGAGAATTCAGGAGTTCTCAAAGTTCGAGGACACAGGTGCCTTACACGTAGGCTCGGTGGCAGCCGTGGACATGGCAGTGATTTGGAGAACGTTGTATTAGTCGGCTCTTGCTGTGGTAATGCTTTACAACACATCTCCCCAAAACTCACTTACGTAAAGGAGAACCTAGTTTTCTCGGACCTGTGGGCTAGCTGCAGCGGCTCTCTTGTAGACCTCTCGATGGCGGGTGTTGCTCCATGCCGTGGGTCAGTTTGAGGTCTGTCCCGCACACCTTACCGTGGAGCCCAACTGTGAGGCTGCAGGTAGGTCCCTGTCTTGTCGCAGAGTTCACTGAAACGTCAGAGGTGAGCCCAACCACACAAGGCCACGTAAGGCCTCTGCGACTCATTGAAGGCCATCGTGTCTTCCCTTGGCCTCCTGGGAACCCCCTGGCCCCAGGATGCAGCTTCCGTAGCCCAGGGCAACCGGCGGAGGGGGGCGGGCGGGGCTGCAGGAGGGTGGAACGCCAAGGTCACAGAGGGTGTGGGTGTGGCCACCTCTGCTGTGACTGAACCAAGGGCAGGGGGGCAGGGGGTCCAGGGCAGGGCCCTCAGAGCCCGGCAGGCCCAGGGGGGCGGCGCAAGCACCTAGGCCCAGGCCGAAGAGCGCCTTCTTGGTCTGCGCGGCAGGCCGGCCTCTCGCCTTGCCACTCAGGCCGCGCTCCCGCTTGAAGTGTGTGTGGCACGCGTCCGCGGAGTCCACCTCGCTGCACAGGTAGCCGTGGGACTGGGCGTCGTAGCTTCCTGCGAGGCGGCCGGAGGTCCCGCAGGAAGGTGGGTCCCTGGCACAGACGCGCGGAGCGGCTCCTGCCCGGCCCCCCTGAGAACCGTCGCCGTTCCGTAAGGCGGGGCGCCTGCTTCAGAATGTAAATCACGTGTCCGCTCTATGGATACGCTGTTTAGTTTACCAGGCAAGACTTTCTTGGCGAAAGAAGCAGCGTTGGCTTGCGTTCTCGAGCGGGCTTCTCATCTGGCTGTGCACTGGTACTCTCTCTCTGGGTGTGCTAGTCCGCAGGGCAGGGCATCCCCTGGGCAGGGTGGAGCGTGATCTCTGCGGCCTCGTCTTGCAGCTCCTTCCTTTCATTCTCAATCATCCTGCCCACAGTGGCCTCCTCTCAGGCCTGCATACTTACAACGGCGCATCGCCCGTGCTGCCCCTCTGCAGGAAGTGTCCCTCTGTTTAGTTTGCAGCTGACTGATGCCGCCTCACCCTTCTCATCTCTTCTCAGGTGTCACTTGGTCAAGAAAGCGTCCCCTTACCGACTCAACTCATCACGTCCCCCTACCGTAGCTCACGTGACACCACGCACCTCTCGCTTATGGCCGTCGTCGCCTTTCACATCCAGTTTCAGGTAGGTAAGTTTACCCCGTGGTCCGTGAGGAAGAAGAGATCACGCCTGTTTTGCTTGCTCTTGATTCCCAGCGACCAGCCCGGTTACTGATAACCTCTGTTAGAGGGAGAAAGGAATGCACCCAATCCCTGGTGAAGCCCTGACCGTTTTCCTTTCTAGTGTCCCTCGTACTCCTCCCTGCCATCTGTGTCGCCCTTACTCCGCGTCTACCGTTTATGAGTTTACACCTGGCTTACGGTGACTGCTTCGGAGAATCGCATGCCTTTCTACCTCCCTCGCTGCGACCTCCCCTACACCTCCCAGGGCTCTTGGGTTATGCCCTTGCCCTCTTCCGAGCCGTCCGTGGCACCCGCTGTCATCCCCATACGGCCAAGCTCCTAAGACTGACACTCAAGGCCCTCCGTAATTTGGCTTCAGTTTCACTTTCTAGACGTTTCAAGGAAGAACGGGGTCTAAATATCTGTGCACCTCTGCTCCGTTTCATATCTACCCACGAGGTTAATTGTTTTGTTTCTTCCAGTCCACCTATTTCGCACCTGCTTCTCTGGGAAGACTTCACTGAGAATCCAGGCGATTTCTGGATCCCTTCTCTCCCCTGAAGCTGTAAACTGTTTAACAAGACACGTGCGGAACGGCCGTAAGGTAATCTACATCTTGTCTCCCTCTCTGGTATCTAACCTCCCTGCGAATGGGGGGTACGTCTCCGTGTTCTGTGCGGTTTTCAGCACAGTACTCTCTACACGTAGTGGATATTTGCTTTGGTAAGTGAACGAATAAGTGAATGAGTCACCAAGAATAGGGTATTGTCTCATTCTTTCTCTCTTTTTCCACTTTCAAGTTTCTTTAGTTAGTTTCCTCAGACAAAAGGTTTCTTTGTAGCTACACAGTGGCCAGGTCCACAGAATGTTGCAGATAGCTGCTGAAAACATCCCTCCTCCACTTGAGAATGGCTTGCTCTCCCTCTCAAGCGGAGAGAGCTGGGATTCGATATTTAATTAAGCGCCTCTGTGCACTTGGCATTTAGAGGCACTAGGGGGCGTTAGTGCTCTACACCCGGTGAAATGCCTGTTTCGTTTGAGATTTTCCTTTGTGAAAAACAACTATCCGCAGAGTGTTTTGTGCCAATTTTCCATCCTTTTAGATTGACGGAAAGCATTTTACCGACGTCGAAACGGAAAACGAATAGAAAGAGCGTTGCATTGCGTTCAATAAAAGCTTAGGGCGGTCTCGGTGGTACGTTAGTGAAGTTATCTGGGGACACCTTAGCCACGTACATTGTGTTGGAGAGGCACCGAGAATTCAGGAGTTCTCAAAGTTCGAGGACACAGGTGCCTTACACGTAGGCTCGGTGGCAGCCGTGGACATGGCAGTGATTTGGAGAACGTTGTATTAGTCGGCTCTTGCTGTGGTAATGCTTTGCAACACATCTCCCCAAAACTCACTTACGTAAAGAAGAACCTAGTTTTCTCGGACCTGTGGGCTAGCTGCAGCGGCTCTCTTGTAGACCTCTCGATGGCGGGTGTTGCTCCATGCCGTGGGTCAGTTTGAGGTCTGTCCCGCACACCTTACCGTGGAGCCCAACTGTGAGGCTG
This sequence comes from Orcinus orca, assembly GCF_937001465.1. Lineage (NCBI taxonomy): Eukaryota > Metazoa > Chordata > Mammalia > Artiodactyla > Delphinidae > Orcinus > Orcinus orca. The sequence goes on along the minus strand of NC_064559.1, from coordinate 124,454 downwards.
CAGGTAGGTCCCTGTCTTCTCGCAGAGTTCACTGAAACGTCAGAGGTGAGCCCAACCACACAAGGCCACGTAAGGCCTCTGCGACTCATTGAAGGCCATCGTGTCTTCCCTTGGCCTCCTGGGAACCCCCTGGCCCCAGGATGCAGCTTCCGTAGCCCAGGGCAACCGGCGGAGGGGGGCGGGCGGGGCTGCAGGAGGGTGGAACGCCGAGGTCACAGAGGGTGTGGGTGTGGCCACCTCTGCTGTGACTGAACCAAGGGCAGGGGGGCAGGGGGTCCAGGGCAGGGCCCTCAGAGCCCGGCAGGCCCAGGGGGGCGGCGCAAGCACCTAGGCCCAGGCCGAAGAGCGCCTTCTTGGTCTGCGCGGCAGGCCGGCCTCTCGCCTTGCCACTCAGGCCGCGCTCCCGCTTGAAGTGTGTGTGGCACGCGTCCGCGGAGTCCACCTCGCTGCACAGGTAGCCGTGGGACTGGGCGTCGTAGCTTCCTGCGAGGCGGCCGGAGGTCCCGCAGGCGGGTGGGTCCCTGGCACAGACGCGCGGAGCGGCTCCTGCCCGGCCCCCCTGAGAACCGTCGCCGTTCCGTAAGGCGGGGCGCCTGCTTCAGAATGTAAATCACGTGTCCGCTCTATGGATACGCTGTTTAGTTTACCAGGCAAGACTTTCTTGGCGAAAGAAGCAGCGTTGGCTTGCGTTCTCGAGCGGGCTTCTCATCTGGCTGTGCACTGGTACTCTCTCTCTGGGTGTGCTAGTCCGCAGGGCAGGGCATCCCCTGGGCAGGGTGGAGCGTGATCTCTGCGGCCTCGTCTTGCAGCTCCTTCCTTTCATTCTCAATCATCCTGCCCACAGTGGCCTCCTCTCAGGCCTGCATACTTACAACGGCGCATCGCCCGTGCTGCCCCTCTGCAGGAAGTGTCCCTCTGTTTAGTTTGCAGCTGACTGATGCCGCCTCACCCTTCTCATCTCTTCTCAGGTGTCACTTGGTCAAGAAAGCGTCCCCTTACCGACTCAACTCATCACGTCCCCCTACCGTAGCTCACGTGACACCACGCACCTCTCGCTTATGGCCGTCGTCGCCTTTCACATCCAGTTTCAGGTAGGTAAGTTTACCCCGTGGTCCGTGAGGAAGAAGAGATCACGCCTGTTTTGCTTGCTCTTGATTCCCAGCGACCAGCCCGGTTACTGATAACCTCTGTTAGAGGGAGAAAGGAATGCACCCAATCCCTGGTGAAGCCCTGACCGTTTTCCTTTCTAGTGTCCCTCGTACTCCTCCCTGCCATCTGTGTCGCCCTTACTCCGCGTCTACCGTTTATGAGTTTACACCTGGCTTACGGTGACTGCTTCGGAGAATCGCATGCCTTTCTACCTCCCTCGCTGCGACCTCTCCTACACCTCCCAGGGCTCTTGGGTTATGCCCTTGCCCTCTTCCGAGCCGTCCGTGGCACCCGCTGTCATCCCCATACGGCCAAGCTCCTAAGACTGACACTCAAGGCCCTCCGTAATTTGGCTTCAGTTTCACTTTCTAGACGTTTCAAGGAAGAACGGGGTCTAAATATCTGTGCACCTCTGCTCCGTTTCATATCTACCCACGAGGTTAATTGTTTTGTTTCTTCCAGTCCACCTATTTCGCACCTGCTTCTCTGGGAAGACTTCACTGAGAATCCAGGCGATTTCTGGATCCCTTCTCTCCCCTGAAGCTGTAAACTGTTTAACAAGACACGTGCGGAACGGCCGTAAGGTAATCTACATCTTGTCTCCCTCTCTGGTATCTAACCTCCCTGCGAATGGGGGGTACGTCTCCGTGTTCTGTGCGGTTTTCAGCACAGTACTCTCTACACGTAGTGGATATTTGCTTTGGTAAGTGAACGAATAAGTGAATGAGTCACCAAGAAGAGGGTATTGTCTCATTCTTTCTCTCTTTCTCCACTTTCAAGTTTCTTTAGTTAGTTTCCTCAGACAAAAGGTTTCTTTGTAGCTACACAGTGGCCAGGTCCACAGAATGTTGCAGATAGCTGCTGAAAACATCCCTCCTCCACTTGAGAATGGCTTGCTCTCCCTCTCAAGCGGAGAGAGCTGGGATTCGATATTTAATTAAGCGCCTCTGTGCACTTGGCATTTAGAGGCACTAGGGGGCGTTAGTGCTCTACACCCGGTGAAATGCCTGTTTTGTTTGTGATTTTCCTTTGTGAAAAACAACTATGCGCAGAGTGTTTTGTGCCAATTTTCCATCCTTTTAGATTGACGGAAAGCATTTTACCGACGTCGAAACGGAAAACGAATAGAAAGAGCGTTGCATTGCGTTCAATAAAAGCTTAGGGCGGTCTCGGTGGTACGTTAGTGAAGTTATCTGGGGACACCTTAGCCACGTACATTGTGTTGGAGAGGCACCGAGAATTCAGGAGTTCTCAAAGTTCGAGGACACAGGTGCCTTACACGTAGGCTCGGTGGCAGCCGTGGACATGGCAGTGATTTGGAGAACGTTGTATTAGTCGGCTCTTGCTGTGGTAATGCTTTACAACACATCTCCCCAAAACTCACTTACGTAAAGGAGAACCTAGTTTTCTCGGACCTGTGGGCTAGCTGCAGCGGCTCTCTTGTAGACCTCTCGATGGCGGGTGTTGCTCCATGCCGTGGGTCAGTTTGAGGTCTGTCCCGCACACCTTACCGTGGAGCCCAACTGTGAGGCTGCAGGTAGGTCCCTGTCTTGTCGCAGAGTTCACTGAAACGTCAGAGGTGAGCCCAACCACACAAGGCCACGTAAGGCCTCTGCGACTCATTGAAGGCCATCGTGTCTTCCCTTGGCCTCCTGGGAACCCCCTGGCCCCAGGATGCAGCTTCCGTAGCCCAGGGCAACCGGCGGAGGGGGGCGGGCGGGGCTGCAGGAGGGTGGAACGCCAAGGTCACAGAGGGTGTGGGTGTGGCCACCTCTGCTGTGACTGAACCAAGGGCAGGGGGGCAGGGGGTCCAGGGCAGGGCCCTCAGAGCCCGGCAGGCCCAGGGGGGCGGCGCAAGCACCTAGGCCCAGGCCGAAGAGCGCCTTCTTGGTCTGCGCGGCAGGCCGGCCTCTCGCCTTGCCACTCAGGCCGCGCTCCCGCTTGAAGTGTGTGTGGCACGCGTCCGCGGAGTCCACCTCGCTGCACAGGTAGCCGTGGGACTGGGCGTCGTAGCTTCCTGCGAGGCGGCCGGAGGTCCCGCAGGAAGGTGGGTCCCTGGCACAGACGCGCGGAGCGGCTCCTGCCCGGCCCCCCTGAGAACCGTCGCCGTTCCGTAAGGCGGGGCGCCTGCTTCAGAATGTAAATCACGTGTCCGCTCTATGGATACGCTGTTTAGTTTACCAGGCAAGACTTTCTTGGCGAAAGAAGCAGCGTTGGCTTGCGTTCTCGAGCGGGCTTCTCATCTGGCTGTGCACTGGTACTCTCTCTCTGGGTGTGCTAGTCCGCAGGGCAGGGCATCCCCTGGGCAGGGTGGAGCGTGATCTCTGCGGCCTCGTCTTGCAGCTCCTTCCTTTCATTCTCAATCATCCTGCCCACAGTGGCCTCCTCTCAGGCCTGCATACTTACAACGGCGCATCGCCCGTGCTGCCCCTCTGCAGGAAGTGTCCCTCTGTTTAGTTTGCAGCTGACGGATGCCGCCTCACCCTTCTCATCTCTTCTCAGGTGTCACTTGGTCAAGAAAGCGTCCCCTTACCGACTCAACTCATCACGTCCCCCTACCGTAGCTCACGTGACACCACGCACCTCTCGCTTATGGCCGTCGTCGCCTTTCACATCCAGTTTCAGGTAGGTAAGTTTACCCCGTGGTCCGTGAGGAAGAAGAGATCACGCCTGTTTTGCTTGCTCTTGATTCCCAGCGACCAGCCCGGTTACTGATAACCTCTGTTAGAGGGAGAAAGGAATGCACCCAATCCCTGGTGAAGCCCTGACCGTTTTCCTTTCTAGTGTCCCTCGTACTCCTCCCTGCCATCTGTGTCGCCCTTACTCCGCGTCTACCGTTTATGAGTTTACACCTGGCTTACGGTGACTGCTTCGGAGAATCGCATGCCTTTCTACCTCCCTCGCTGCGACCTCTCCTACACCTCCCAGGGCTCTTGGGTTATGCCCTTGCCCTCTTCCGAGCCGTCCGTGGCACCCGCTGTCATCCCCATACGGCCAAGCTCCTAAGACTGACACTCAAGGCCCTCCGTAATTTGGCTTCAGTTTCACTTTCTAGACGTTTCAAGGAAGAACGGGGTCTAAATATCTGTGCACCTCTGCTCCGTTTCATATCTACCCACGAGGTTAATTGTTTTGTTTCTTCCAGTCCACCTATTTCGCACCTGCTTCTCTGGGAAGACTTCACTGAGAATCCAGGCGATTTCTGGATCCCTTCTCTCCCCTGAAGCTGTAAACTGTTTAACAAGACACGTGCGGAACGGCCGTAAGGTAATCTACATCTTGTCTCCCTCTCTGGTATCTAACCTCCCTGCGAATGGGGGGTACGTCTCCGTGTTCTGTGCGGTTTTCAGCACAGTACTCTCTACACGTAGTGGATATTTGCTTTGGTAAGTGAACGAATAAGTGAATGAGTCACCAAGAAGAGGGTATTGTCTCATTCTTTCTCTCTTTTTCCACTTTCAAGTTTCTTTAGTTAGTTTCCTCAGACAAAAGGTTTCTTTGTAGCTACACAGTGGCCAGGTCCACAGAATGTTGCAGATAGCTGCTGAAAACATCCCTCCTCCACTTGAGAATGGCTTGCTCTCCCTCTCAAGCGGAGAGAGCTGGGATTCGATATTTAATTAAGCGCCTCTGTGCACTTGGCATTTAGAGGCACTAGGGGGCGTTAGTGCTCTACACCCGGTGAAATGCCTGTTTCGTTTGTGATTTTCCTTTGTGAAAAACAACTATGCGCAGAGTGTTTTGTGCCAATTTTCCATCCTTTTAGATTGACGGAAAGCATTTTACCGACGTCGAAACGGAAAACGAATAGAAAGAGCGTTGCATTGCGTTCAATAAAAGCTTAGGGCGGTCTCGGTGGTACGTTAGTGAAGTTATCTGGGGACACCTTAGCCACGTACATTGTGTTGGAGAGGCACCGAGAATTCAGGAGTTCTCAAAGTTCGAGGACACAGGTGCCTTACACGTAGGCTCGGTGGCAGCCGTGGACATGGCAGTGATTTGGAGAACGTTGTATTAGTCGGCTCTTGCTGTGGTAATGCTTTGCAACACATCTCCCCAAAACTCACTTACGTAAAGGAGAACCTAGTTTTCTCGGACCTGTGGGCTAGCTGCAGCGGCTCTCTTGTAGACCTCTCGATGGCGGGTGTTGCTCCATGCCGTGGGTCAGTTTGAGGTCTGTCCCGCACACCTTACCGTGGAGCCCAACTGTGAGGCTGCAGGTAGGTCCCTGTCTTCTCGCAGAGTTCACTGAAACGTCAGAGGTGAGCCCAACCACACAAGGCCACGTAAGGCCTCTGCGACTCATTGAAGGCCATCGTGTCTTCCCTTGGCCTCCTGGGAACCCCCTGGCCCCAGGATGCAGCTTCCGTAGCCCAGGGCAACCGGCGGAGGGGGGCGGGCGGGGCTGCAGGAGGGTGGAACGCCGAGGTCACAGAGGGTGTGGGTGTGGCCACCTCTGCTGTGACTGAACCAAGGGCAGGGGGGCAGGGGGTCCAGGGCAGAGCCCTCAGAGCCCGGCAGGCCCAGGGGGGCGGCGCAAGCACCTAGGCCCAGGCCGAAGAGCGCCTTCTTGGTCTGCGCGGCAGGCCGGCCTCTCGCCTTGCCACTCAGGCCGCGCTCCCGCTTGAAGTGTGTGTGGCACGCGTCCGCGGAGTCCACCTCGCTGCACAGGTAGCCGTGGGACTGGGCGTCGTAGCTTCCTGCGAGGCGGCCGGAGGTCCCGCAGGCGGGTGGGTCCCTGGCACAGACGCGCGGAGCGGCTCCTGCCCGGCCCCCCTGAGAACCGTCGCCGTTCCGTAAGGCGGGGCGCCTGCTTCAGAATGTAAATCACGTGTCCGCTCTATGGATACGCTGTTTAGTTTACCAGGCAAGACTTTCTTGGCGAAAGAAGCAGCGTTGGCTTGCGTTCTCGAGCGGGCTTCTCATCTGGCTGTGCACTGGTACTCTCTCTCTGGGTGTGCTAGTCCGCAGGGCAGGGCATCCCCTGGGCAGGGTGGAGCGTGATCTCTGCGGCCTCGTCTTGCAGCTCCTTCCTTTCATTCTCAATCATCCTGCCCACGGTGGCCTCCTCTCAGGCCTGCATACTTACAACGGCGCATCGCCCGTGCTGCCCCTCTGCAGGAAGTGTCCCTCTGTTTAGTTTGCAGCTGACTGATGCCGCCTCACCCTTCTCATCTCTTCTCAGGTGTCACTTGGTCAAGAAAGCGTCCCCTTACCGACTCAACTCATCACGTCCCCCTACCGTAGCTCACGTGACACCACGCACCTCTCGCTTATGGCCGTCGTCGCCTTTCACATCCAGTTTCAGGTAGGTAAGTTTACCCCGTGGTCCGTGAGGAAGAAGAGATCACGCCTGTTTTGCTTGCTCTTGATTCCCAGCGACCAGCCCGGTTACTGATAACCTCTGTTAGAGGGAGAAAGGAATGCACCCAATCCCTGGTGAAGCCCTGACCGTTTTCCTTTCTAGTGTCCCTCGTACTCCTCCCTGCCATCTGTGTCGCCCTTACTCCGCATCTACCGTTTATGAGTTTACACCTGGCTTACGGTGACTGCTTCGGAGAATCGCATGCCTTTCTACCTCCCTCGCTGCGACCTCTCCTACACCTCCCAGGGCTCTTGGGTTATGCCCTTGCCCTCTTCCGAGCCGTCCGTGGCACCCGCTGTCATCCCCATACGGCCAAGCTCCTAAGACTGACACTCAAGGCCCTCCGTAATTTGGCTTCAGTTTCACTTTCTAGACGTTTCAAGGAAGAACGGGGTCTAAATATCTGTGCACCTCTGCTCCGTTTCATATCTACCCACGAGGTTAATTGTTTTGTTTCTTCCAGTCCACCTATTTCGCACCTGCTTCTCTGGGAAGACTTCACTGAGAATCCAGGCGATTTCTGGATCCCTTCTCTCCCCTGAAGCTGTAAACTGTTTAACAAGACACGTGCGGAACGGCCGTAAGGTAATCTACATCTTGTCTCCCTCTCTGGTATCTAACCTCCCTGCGAATGGGGGGTACGTCTCCGTGTTCTGTGCGGTTTTCAGCACAGTACTCTCTACACGTAGTGGATATTTGCTTTGGTAAGTGAACGAATAAGTGAATGAGTCACCAAGAAGAGGGTATTGTCTCATTCTTTCTCTCTTTTTCCACTTTCAAGTTTCTTTAGTTAGTTTCCTCAGACAAAAGGTTTCTTTGTAGCTACACAGTGGCCAGGTCCACAGAATGTTGCAGATAGCTGCTGAAAACATCCCTCCTCCACTTGAGAATGGCTTGCTCTCCCTCTCAAGCGGAGAGAGCTGGGATTCGATATTTAATTAAGCGCCTCTGTGCACTTGGCATTTAGAGGCACTAGGGGGCGTTAGTGCTCTACACCCGGTGAAATGCCTGTTTCGTTTGAGATTTTCCTTTGTGAAAAACAACTATCCGCAGAGTGTTTTGTGCCAATTTTCCATCCTTTTAGATTGACGGAAAGCATTTTACCGACGTCGAAACGGAAAACGAATAGAAAGAGCGTTGCATTGCGTTCAATAAAAGCTTAGGGCGGTCTCGGTGGTACGTTAGTGAAGTTATCTGGGGACACCTTAGCCACGTACATTGTGTTGGAGAGGCACCGAGAATTCAGGAGTTCTCAAAGTTCGAGGACACAGGTGCCTTACACGTAGGCTCGGTGGCAGCCGTGGACATGGCAGTGATTTGGAGAACGTTGTATTAGTCGGCTCTTGCTGTGGTAATGCTTTGCAACACATCTCCCCAAAACTCACTTACGTAAAGAAGAACCTAGTTTTCTCGGACCTGTGGGCTAGCTGCAGCGGCTCTCTTGTAGACCTCTCGATGGCGGGTGTTGCTCCATGCCGTGGGTCAGTTTGAGGTCTGTCCCGCACACCTTACCGTGGAGCCCAACTGTGAGGCTGCAGGTAGGTCCCTGTCTTCTCGCAGAGTTCACTGAAACGTCAGAGGTGAGCCCAACCACACAAGGCCACGTAAGGCCTCTGCGACTCATTGAAGGCCATCGTGTCTTCCCTTGGCCTCCTGGGAACCCCCTGGCCCCAGGATGCAGCTTCCGTAGCCCAGGGCAACCGGCGGAGGGGGGCGGGCGGGGCTGCAGGAGGGTGGAACGCCGAGGTCACAGAGGGTGTGGGTGTGGCCACCTCTGCTGTGACTGAACCAAGGGCAGGGGGGCAGGGGGTCCAGGGCAGGGCCCTCAGAGCCCGGCAGGCCCAGGGGGGCGGCGCAAGCACCTAGGCCCAGGCCGAAGAGCGCCTTCTTGGTCTGCGCGGCAGGCCGGCCTCTCGCCTTGCCACTCAGGCCGCGCTCCCGCTTGAAGTGTGTGTGGCACGCGTCCGCGGAGTCCACCTCGCTGCACAGGTAGCCGTGGGACTGGGCGTTGTAGCTTCCTGCGAGGCGGCCGGAGGTCCCGCAGGCGGGTGGGTCCCTGGCACAGACGCGCGGAGCGGCTCCTGCCCGGCCCCCCTGAGAACCGTCGCCGTTCCGTAAGGCGGGGCGCCTGCTTCAGAATGTAAATCACGTGTCCGCTCTATGGATACGCTGTTTAGTTTACCAGGCAAGACTTTCTTGGCGAAAGAAGCAGCGTTGGCTTGCGTTCTCGAGCGGGCTTCTCATCTGGCTGTGCACTGGTACTCTCTCTCTGGGTGTGCTAGTCCGCAGGGCAGGGCATCCCCTGGGCAGGGTGGAGCGTGATCTCTGCGGCCTCGTCTTGCAGCTCCTTCCTTTCATTCTCAATCATCCTGCCCACAGTGGCCTCCTCTCAGGCCTGCATACTTACAACGGCGCATCGCCCGTGCTGCCCCTCTGCAGGAAGTGTCCCTCTGTTTAGTTTGCAGCTGACTGATGCCGCCTCACCCTTCTCATCTCTTCTCAGGTGTCACTTGGTCAAGAAAGCGTCCCCTTACCGACTCAACTCATCACGTCCCCCTACCGTAGCTCACGTGACACCACGCACCTCTCGCTTATGGCCGTCGTCGCCTTTCACATCCAGTTTCAGGTAGGTAAGTTTACCCCGTGGTCCGTGAGGAAGAAGAGATCACGCCTGTTTTGCTTGCTCTTGATTCCCAGCGACCAGCCCGGTTACTGATAACCTCTGTTAGAGGGAGAAAGGAATGCACCCAATCCCTGGTGAAGCCCTGACCGTTTTCCTTTCTAGTGTCCCTCGTACTCCTCCCTGCCATCTGTGTCGCCCTTACTCCGCGTCTACCGTTTATGAGTTTACACCTGGCTTACGGTGACTGCTTCGGAGAATCGCATGCCTTTCTACCTCCCTCGCTGCGACCTCTCCTACACCTCCCAGGGCTCTTGGGTTATGCCCTTGCCCTCTTCCGAGCCGTCCGTGGCACCCGCTGTCATCCCCATACGGCCAAGCTCCTAAGACTGACACTCAAGGCCCTCCGTAATTTGGCTTCAGTTTCACTTTCTAGACGTTTCAAGGAAGAACGGGGTCTAAATATCTGTGCACCTCTGCTCCGTTTCATATCTACCCACGAGGTTAATTGTTTTGTTTCTTCCAGTCCACCTATTTCGCACCTGCTTCTCTGGGAAGACTTCACTGAGAATCCAGGCGATTTCTGGATCCCTTCTCTCCCCTGAAGCTGTAAACTGTTTAACAAGACACGTGCGGAACGGCCGTAAGGTAATCTACATCTTGTCTCCCTCTCTGGTATCTAACCTCCCTGCGAATGGGGGGTACGTCTCCGTGTTCTGTGCGGTTTTCAGCACAGTACTCTCTACACGTAGTGGATATTTGCTTTGGTAAGTGAACGAATAAGTGAATGAGTCACCAAGAAGAGGGTATTGTCTCATTCTTTCTCTCTTTCTCCACTTTCAAGTTTCTTTAGTTAGTTTCCTCAGACAAAAGGTTTCTTTGTAGCTACACAGTGGCCAGGTCCACAGAATGTTGCAGATAGCTGCTGAAAACATCCCTCCTCCACTTGAGAATGGCTTGCTCTCCCTCTCAAGCGGAGAGAGCTGGGATTCGATATTTAATTAAGCGCCTCTGTGCACTTGGCATTTAGAGGCACTAGGGGGCGTTAGTGCTCTACACCCGGTGAAATGCCTGTTTCGTTTGTGATTTTCCTTTGTGAAAAACAACTATGCGCAGAGTGTTTTGTGCCAATTTTCCATCCTTTTAGATTGACGGAAAGCATTTTACCGACGTCGAAACGGAAAACGAATAGAAAGAGCGTTGCATTGCGTTCAATAAAAGCTTAGGGCGGTCTCGGTGGTACGTTAGTGAAGTTATCTGGGGACACCTTAGCCACGTACATTGTGTTGGAGAGGCACCGAGAATTCAGGAGTTCTCAAAGTTCGAGGACACAGGTGCCTTACACGTAGGCTCGGTGGCAGCCGTGGACATGGCAGTGATTTGGAGAACGTTGTATTAGTCGGCTCTTGCTGTGGTAATGCTTTGCAACACATCTCCCCAAAACTCACTTACGTAAAGAAGAACCTAGTTTTCTCGGACCTGTGGGCTAGCTGCAGCGGCTCTCTTGTAGACCTCTCGATGGCGGGTGTTGCTCCATGCCGTGGGTCAGTTTGAGGTCTGTCCCGCACACCTTACCGTGGAGCCCAGCTGTGAGGCTGCAGGTAGGTCCCTGTCTTCTCGCAGAGTTCACTGAAACGTCAGAGGTGAGCCCAACCACACAAGGCCACGTAAGGCCTCTGCGACTCATTGAAGGCCATCGTGTCTTCCCTTGGCCTCCTGGGAACCCCCTGGCCCCAGGATGCAGCTTCCGTAGCCCAGGGCAACCGGCGGAGGGCGGCGGGCGGGGCTGCAGGAGGGTGGAACGCCGAGGTCACAGAGGGTGTGGGTGTGGCCACCTCTGCTGTGACTGAACCAAGGGCAGGGGGGCAGGGGGTCCAGGGCAGGGCCCTCAGAGCCCGGCAGGCCCAGGGGGGCGGCGCAAGCACCTAGGCCCAGGCCGAAGAGCGCCTTCTTGGTCTGCGCGGCAGGCCGGCCTCTCGCCTTGCCACTCAGGCCGCGCTCCCGCTTGAAGTGTGTGTGGCACGCGTCCGCGGAGTCCACCTCGCTGCACAGGTAGCCGTGGGACTGGGCGTCGTAGCTTCCTGCGAGGCGGCCGGAGGTCCCGCAGGCGGGTGGGTCCCTGGCACAGACGCGCGGAGCGGCTCCTGCCCGGCCCCCCTGAGAACCGTCGCCGTTCCGTAAGGCGGGGCGCCTGCTTCAGAATGTAAATCACGTGTCCGCTCTATGGATACGCTGTTTAGTTTACCAGGAAAGACTTTCTTGGCGAAAGAAGCAGCGTTGGCTTGCGTTCTCGAGCGGGCTTCTCATCTGGCTGTGCACTGGTACTCTCTCTCTGGGTGTGCTAGTCCGCAGGGCAGGGCATCCCCTGGGCAGGGTGGAGCGTGATCTCTGCGGCCTCGTCTTGCAGCTCCTTCCTTTCATTCTCAATCATCCTGCCCACAGTGGCCTCCTCTCAGGCCTGCATACTTACAACGGCGCATCGCCCGTGCTGCCCCTCTGCAGGAAGTGTCCCTCTGTTTAGTTTGCAGCTGACTGATGCCGCCTCACCCTTCTCATCTCTTCTCAGGTGTCACTTGGTCAAGAAAGCGTCCCCTTACCGACTCAACTCATCACGTCCCCCTACCGTAGCTCACGTGACACCACGCACCTCTCGCTTATGGCCGTCGTCGCCTTTCACATCCAGTTTCAGGTAGGTAAGTTTACCCCGTGGTCCGTGAGGAAGAAGAGATCACGCCTGTTTTGCTTGCTCTTGATTCCCAGCGACCAGCCCGGTTACTGATAACCTCTGTTAGAGGGAGAAAGGAATGCACCCAATCCCTGGTGAAGCCCTGACCGTTTTCCTTTCTAGTGTCCCTCGTACTCCTCCCTGCCATCTGTGTCGCCCTTACTCCGCGTCTACCGTTTATGAGTTTACACCTGGCTTACGGTGACTGCTTCGGAGAATCGCATGCCTTTCTACCTCCCTCGCTGCGACCTCTCCTACACCTCCCAGGGCTCTTGGGTTATGCCCTTGCCCTCTTCCGAGCCGTCCGTGGCACCCGCTGTCATCCCCATACGGCCAAGCTCCTAAGACTGACACTCAAGGCCCTCCGTAATTTGGCTTCAGTTTCACTTTCTAGACGTTTCAAGGAAGAACGGGGTCTAAATATCTGTGCACCTCTGCTCCGTTTCATATCTACCCACGAGGTTAATTGTTTTGTTTCTTCCAGTCCACCTATTTCGCACCTGCTTCTCTGGGAAGACTTCACTGAGAATCCAGGCGATTTCTGGATCCCTTCTCTCCCCTGAAGCTGTAAACTGTTTAACAAGACACGTGCGGAACGGCCGTAAGGTAATCTACATCTTGTCTCCCTCTCTGGTATCTAACCTCCCTGCGAATGGGGGGTACGTCTCCGTGTTCTGTGCGGTTTTCAGCACAGTACTCTCTACACGTAGTGGATATTTGCTTTGGTAAGTGAACGAATAAGTGAATGAGTCACCAAGAAGAGGGTATTGTCTCATTCTTTCTCTCTTTTTCCACTTTCAAGTTTCTTTAGTTAGTTTCCTCAGACAAAAGGTTTCTTTGTAGCTACACAGTGGCCAGGTCCACAGAATGTTGCAGATAGCTGCTGAAAACATCCCTCCTCCACTTGAGAATGGCTTGCTCTCCCTCTCAAGCGGAGAGAGCTGGGATTCGATATTTAATTAAGCGCCTCTGTGCACTTGGCATTTAGAGGCACTAGGGGGCGTTAGTGCTCTACACCCGGTGAAATGCCTGTTTCGTTTGTGATTTTCCTTTGTGAAAAACAACTATGCGCAGAGTGTTTTGTGCCAATTTTCCATCCTTTTAGATTGACGGAAAGCATTTTACCGACGTCGAAACGGAAAACGAATAGAAAGAGCGTTGCATTGCGTTCAATAAAAGCTTAGGGCGGTCTCGGTGGTACGTTAGTGAAGTTATCTGGGGACACCTTAGCCACGTACATTGTGTTGGAGAGGCACCGAGAATTCAGGAGTTCTCAAAGTTCGAGGACACAGGTGCCTTACACGTAGGCTCGGTGGCAGCCGTGGACATGGCAGTGATTTGGAGAACGTTGTATTAGTCGGCTCTTGCTGTGGTAATGCTTTGCAACACATCTCCCCAAAACTCACTTACGTAAAGAAGAACCTAGTTTTCTCGGACCTGTGGGCTAGCTGCAGCGGCTCTCTTGTAGACCTCTCGATGGCGGGTGTTGCTCCATGCCGTGGGTCAGTTTGAGGTCTGTCCCGCACACCTTACCGTGGAGCCCAGCTGTGAGGCTGCAGGTAGGTCCCTGTCTTCTCGCAGAGTTCACTGAAACGTCAGAGGTGAGCCCAACCACACAAGGCCACGTAAGGCCTCTGCGACTCATTGAAGGCCATCGTGTCTTCCCTTGGCCTCCTGGGAACCCCCTGGCCCCAGGATGCAGCTTCCGTAGCCCAGGGCAACCGGCGGAGGGCGGCGGGCGGGGCTGCAGGAGGGTGGAACGCCGAGGTCACAGAGGGTGTGGGTGTGGCCACCTCTGCTGTGACTGAACCAAGGGCAGGGGGGCAGGGGGTCCAGGGCAGGGCCCTCAGAGCCCGGCAGGCCCAGGGGGGCGGCGCAAGCACCTAGGCCCAGGCCGAAGAGCGCCTTCTTGGTCTGCGCGGCAGGCCGGCCTCTCGCCTTGCCACTCAGGCCGCGCTCCCGCTTGAAGTGTGTGTGGCACGCGTCCGCGGAGTCCACCTCGCTGCACAGGTAGCCGTGGGACTGGGCGTCGTAGCTTCCTGCGAGGCGGCCGGAGGTCCCGCAGGCGGGTGGGTCCCTGGCACAGACGCGCGGAGCGGCTCCTGCCCGGCCCCCCTGAGAACCGTCGCCGTTCCGTAAGGCGGGGCGCCTGCTTCAGAATGTAAATCACGTGTCCGCTCTATGGATACGCTGTTTAGTTTACCAGGCAAGACTTTCTTGGCGAAAGAAGCAGCGTTGGCTTGCGTTCTCGAGCGGGCTTCTCATCTGGCTGTGCACTGGTACTCTCTCTCTGGGTGTGCTAGTCCGCAGGGCAGGGCATCCCCTGGGCAGGGTGGAGCGTGATCTCTGCGGCCTCGTCTTGCAGCTCCTTCCTTTCATTCTCAATCATCCTGCCCACAGTGGCCTCCTCTCAGGCCTGCATACTTACAACGGCGCATCGCCCGTGCTGCCCCTCTGCAGGAAGTGTCCCTCTGTTTAGTTTGCAGCTGACTGATGCCGCCTCACCCTTCTCATCTCTTCTCAGGTGTCACTTGGTCAAGAAAGCGTCCCCTTACCGACTCAACTCATCACGTCCCCCTACCGTAGCTCACGTGACACCACGCACCTCTCGCTTATGGCCGTCGTCGCCTTTCACATCCAGTTTCAGGTAGGTAAGTTTACCCCGTGGTCCGTGAGGAAGAAGAGATCACGCCTGTTTTGCTTGCTCTTGATTCCCAGCGACCAGCCCGGTTACTGATAACCTCTGTTAGAGGGAGAAAGGAATGCACCCAATCCCTGGTGAAGCCCTGACCGTTTTCCTTTCTAGTGTCCCTCGTACTCCTCCCTGCCATCTGTGTCGCCCTTACTCCGCGTCTACCGTTTATGAGTTTACACCTGGCTTACGGTGACTGCTTCGGAGAATCGCATGCCTTTCTACCTCCCTCGCTGCGACCTCTCCTACACCTCCCAGGGCTCTTGGGTTATGCCCTTGCCCTCTTCCGAGCCGTCCGTGGCACCCGCTGTCATCCCCATACGGCCAAGCTCCTAAGACTGACACTCAAGGCCCTCCGTAATTTGGCTTCAGTTTCACTTTCTAGACGTTTCAAGGAAGAACGGGGTCTAAATATCTGTGCACCTCTGCTCCGTTTCATATCTACCCACGAGGTTAATTGTTTTGTTTCTTCCAGTCCACCTATTTCGCACCTGCTTCTCTGGGAAGACTTCACTGAGAATCCAGGCGATTTCTGGATCCCTTCTCTCCCCTGAAGCTGTAAACTGTTTAACAAGACACGTGCGGAACGGCCGTAAGGTAATCTACATCTTGTCTCCCTCTCTGGTATCTAACCTCCCTGCGAATGGGGGGTACGTCTCCGTGTTCTGTGCGGTTTTCAGCACAGTACTCTCTACACGTAGTGGATATTTGCTTTGGTAAGTGAACGAATAAGTGAATGAGTCACCAAGAAGAGGGTATTGTCTCATTCTTTCTCTCTTTTTCCACTTTCAAGTTTCTTTAGTTAGTTTCCTCAGACAAAAGGTTTCTTTGTAGCTACACAGTGGCCAGGTCCACAGAATGTTGCAGATAGCTGCTGAAAACATCCCTCCTCCACTTGAGAATGGCTTGCTCTCCCTCTCAAGCGGAGAGAGCTGGGATTCGATATTTAATTAAGCGCCTCTGTGCACTTGGCATTTAGAGGCACTAGGGGGCGTTAGTGCTCTACACCCGGTGAAATGCCTGTTTCGTTTGTGATTTTCCTTTGTGAAAAACAACTATGCGCAGAGTGTTTTGTGCCAATTTTCCATCCTTTTAGATTGACGGAAAGCATTTTACCGACGTCGAAACGGAAAACGAATAGAAAGAGCGTTGCATTGCGTTCAATAAAAGCTTAGGGCGGTCTCGGTGGTACGTTAGTGAAGTTATCTGGGGACACCTTAGCCACGTACATTGTGTTGGAGAGGCACCGAGAATTCAGGAGTTCTCAAAGTTCGAGGACACAGGTGCCTTACACGTAGGCTCGGTGGCAGCCGTGGACATGGCAGTGATTTGGAGAACGTTGTATTAGTCGGCTCTTGCTGTGGTAATGCTTTGCAACACATCTCCCCAAAACTCACTTACGTAAAGGAGAACCTAGTTTTCTCGGACCTGTGGGCTAGCTGCAGCGGCTCTCTTGTAGACCTCTCGATGGCGGGTGTTGCTCCATGCCGTGGGTCAGTTTGAGGTCTGTCCCGCACACCTTACCGTGGAGCCCAACTGTGAGGCTGCAGGTAGGTCCCTGTCTTCTCGCAGAGTTCACTGAAACGTCAGAGGTGAGCCCAACCACACAAGGCCACGTAAGGCCTCTGCGACTCATTGAAGGCCATCGTGTCTTCCCTTGGCCTCCTGGGAACCCCCTGGCCCCAGGATGCAGCTTCCGTAGCCCAGGGCAACCGGCGGAGGGGGGCGGGCGGGGCTGCAGGAGGGTGGAACGCCGAGGTCACAGAGGGTGTGGGTGTGGCCACCTCTGCTGTGACTGAACCAAGGGCAGGGGGGCAGGGGGTCCAGGGCAGGGCCCTCAGAGCCCGGCAGGCCCAGGGGGGCGGCGCAAGCACCTAGGCCCAGGCCGAAGAGCGCCTTCTTGGTCTGCGCGGCAGGCCGGCCTCTCGCCTTGCCACTCAGGCCGCGCTCCCGCTTGAAGTGTGTGTGGCACGCGTCCGCGGAGTCCACCTCGCTGCACAGGTAGCCGTGGGACTGGGCGTCGTAGCTTCCTGCGAGGCGGCCGGAGGTCCCGCAGGCGGGTGGGTCCCTGGCACAGACGCGCGGAGCGGCTCCTGCCCGGCCCCCCTGAGAACCGTCGCCGTTCCGTAAGGCGGGGCGCCTGCTTCAGAATGTAAATCACGTGTCCGCTCTATGGATACGCTGTTTAGTTTACCAGGCAAGACTTTCTTGGCGAAAGAAGCAGCGTTGGCTTGCGTTCTCGAGCGGGCTTCTCATCTGGCTGTGCACTGGTACTCTCTCTCTGGGTGTGCTAGTCCGCAGGGCAGGGCATCCCCTGGGCAGGGTGGAGCGTGA
Organism: Orcinus orca; assembly: GCF_937001465.1. Classification (NCBI taxonomy): domain Eukaryota; kingdom Metazoa; phylum Chordata; class Mammalia; order Artiodactyla; family Delphinidae; genus Orcinus; species Orcinus orca. Next base: position 107,569 of record NC_064559.1, on the reverse strand, counting down.
TCTCTGCGGCCTCGTCTTGCAGCTCCTTCCTTTCATTCTCAATCATCCTGCCCACAGTGGCCTCCTCTCAGGCCTGCATACTTACAACGGCGCATCGCCCGTGCTGCCCCTCTGCAGGAAGTGTCCCTCTGTTTAGTTTGCAGCTGACTGATGCCGCCTCACCCTTCTCATCTCTTCTCAGGTGTCACTTGGTCAAGAAAGCGTCCCCTTACCGACTCAACTCATCACGTCCCCCTACCGTAGCTCACGTGACACCACGCACCTCTCGCTTATGGCCGTCGTCGCCTTTCACATCCAGTTTCAGGTAGGTAAGTTTACCCCGTGGTCCGTGAGGAAGAAGAGATCACGCCTGTTTTGCTTGCTCTTGATTCCCAGCGACCAGCCCGGTTACTGATAACCTCTGTTAGAGGGAGAAAGGAATGCACCCAATCCCTGGTGAAGCCCTGACCGTTTTCCTTTCTAGTGTCCCTCGTACTCCTCCCTGCCATCTGTGTCGCCCTTACTCCGCGTCTACCGTTTATGAGTTTACACCTGGCTTACGGTGACTGCTTCGGAGAATCGCATGCCTTTCTACCTCCCTCGCTGCGACCTCTCCTACACCTCCCAGGGCTCTTGGGTTATGCCCTTGCCCTCTTCCGAGCCGTCCGTGGCACCCGCTGTCATCCCCATACGGCCAAGCTCCTAAGACTGACACTCAAGGCCCTCCGTAATTTGGCTTCAGTTTCACTTTCTAGACGTTTCAAGGAAGAACGGGGTCTAAATATCTGTGCACCTCTGCTCCGTTTCATATCTACCCACGAGGTTAATTGTTTTGTTTCTTCCAGTCCACCTATTTCGCACCTGGGAAGACTTCACTGAGAATCCAGGCGATTTCTGGATCCCTTCTCTCCCCTGAAGCTGTAAACTGTTTAACAAGACACGTGCGGAACGGCCGTAAGGTAATCTACATCTTGTCTCCCTCTCTGGTATCTAACCTCCCTGCGAATGGGGGGTACGTCTCCGTGTTCTGTGCGGTTTTCAGCACAGTACTCTCTACACGTAGTGGATATTTGCTTTGGTAAGTGAACGAATAAGTGAATGAGTCACCAAGAAGAGGGTATTGTCTCATTCTTTCTCTCTTTTTCCACTTTCAAGTTTCTTTAGTTAGTTTCCTCAGACAAAAGGTTTCTTTGTAGCTACACAGTGGCCAGGTCCACAGAATGTTGCAGATAGCTGCTGAAAACATCCCTCCTCCACTTGAGAATGGCTTGCTCTCCCTCTCAAGCGGAGAGAGCTGGGATTCGATATTTAATTAAGCGCCTCTGTGCACTTGGCATTTAGAGGCACCAGGGGGCGTTAGTGCTCTACACCCGGTGAAATGCCTGTTTCGTTTGTGATTTTCCTTTGTGAAAAACAACTATGCGCAGAGTGTTTTGTGCCGATTTTCCATCCTTTTAGATTGACGGAAAGCATTTTACCGACGTCGAAACGGAAAACGAATAGAAAGAGCGTTGCATTGCGTTCAATAAAAGCTTAGGGCGGTCTCGGTGGTACGTTAGTGAAGTTATCTGGGGACACCTTAGCCACGTACATTGTGTTGGAGAGGCACCGAGAATTCAGGAGTTCTCAAAGTTCGAGGACACAGGTGCCTTACACGTAGGCTCGGTGGCAGCCGTGGACATGGCAGTGATTTGGAGAACGTTGTATTAGTCGGCTCTTGCTGTGGTAATGCTTTGCAACACATCTCCCCAAAACTCACTTACGTAAAGAAGAACCTAGTTTTCTCGGACCTGTGGGCTAGCTGCAGCGGCTCTCTTGTAGACCTCTCGATGGCGGGTGTTGCTCCATGCCGTGGGTCAGTTTGAGGTCTGTCCCGCACACCTTACCGTGGAGCCCAACTGTGAGGCTGCAGGTAGGTCCCTGTCTTCTCGCAGAGTTCACTGAAACGTCAGAGGTGAGCCCAACCACACAAGGCCACGTAAGGCCTCTGCGACTCATTGAAGGCCATCGTGTCTTCCCTTGGCCTCCTGGGAACCCCCTGGCCCCAGGATGCAGCTTCCGTAGCCCAGGGCAACCGGCGGAGGGGGGCGGGCGGGGCTGCAGGAGGGTGGAACGCCGAGGTCACAGAGGGTGTGGGTGTGGCCACCTCTGCTGTGACTGAACCAAGGGCAGGGGGGCAGGGGGTCCAGGGCAGGGCCCTCAGAGCCCGGCAGGCCCAGGGGGGCGGCGCAAGCACCTAGGCCCAGGCCGAAGAGCGCCTTCTTGGTCTGCGCGGCAGGCCGGCCTCTCGCCTTGCCACTCAGGCCGCGCTCCCGCTTGAAGTGTGTGTGGCACGCGTCCGCGGAGTCCACCTCGCTGCACAGGTAGCCGTGGGACTGGGCGTCGTAGCTTCCTGCGAGGCGGCCGGAGGTCCCGCAGGCGGGTGGGTCCCTGGCACAGACGCGCGGAGCGGCTCCTGCCCGGCCCCCCTGAGAACCGTCGCCGTTCCGTAAGGCGGGGCGCCTGCTTCAGAATGTAAATCACGTGTCCGCTCTATGGATACGCTGTTTAGTTTACCAGGCAAGACTTTCTTGGCGAAAGAAGCAGCGTTGGCTTGCGTTCTCGAGCGGGCTTCTCATCTGGCTGTGCACTGGTACTCTCTCTCTGGGTGTGCTAGTCCGCAGGGCAGGGCATCCCCTGGGCAGGGTGGAGCGTGATCTCTGCGGCCTCGTCTTGCAGCTCCTTCCTTTCATTCTCAATCATCCTGCCCACAGTGGCCTCCTCTCAGGCCTGCATACTTACAACGGCGCATCGCCCGTGCTGCCCCTCTGCAGGAAGTGTCCCTCTGTTTAGTTTGCAGCTGACTGATGCCGCCTCACCCTTCTCATCTCTTCTCAGGTGTCACTTGGTCAAGAAAGCGTCCCCTTACCGACTCAACTCATCACGTCCCCCTACCGTAGCTCACGTGACACCACGCACCTCTCGCTTATGGCCGTCGTCGCCTTTCACATCCAGTTTCAGGTAGGTAAGTTTACCCCGTGGTCCGTGAGGAAGAAGAGATCACGCCTGTTTTGCTTGCTCTTGATTCCCAGCGACCAGCCCGGTTACTGATAACCTCTGTTAGAGGGAGAAAGGAATGCACCCAATCCCTGGTGAAGCCCTGACCGTTTTCCTTTCTAGTGTCCCTCGTACTCCTCCCTGCCATCTGTGTCGCCCTTACTCCGCGTCTACCGTTTATGAGTTTACACCTGGCTTACGGTGACTGCTTCGGAGAATCGCATGCCTTTCTACCTCCCTCGCTGCGACCTCTCCTACACCTCCCAGGGCTCTTGGGTTATGCCCTTGCCCTCTTCCGAGCCGTCCGTGGCACCCGCTGTCATCCCCATACGGCCAAGCTCCTAAGACTGACACTCAAGGCCCTCCGTAATTTGGCTTCAGTTTCACTTTCTAGACGTTTCAAGGAAGAACGGGGTCTAAATATCTGTGCACCTCTGCTCCGTTTCATATCTACCCACGAGGTTAATTGTTTTGTTTCTTCCAGTCCACCTATTTCGCACCTGCTTCTCTGGGAAGACTTCACTGAGAATCCAGGCGATTTCTGGATCCCTTCTCTCCCCTGAAGCTGTAAACTGTTTAACAAGACACGTGCGGAACGGCCGTAAGGTAATCTACATCTTGTCTCCCTCTCTGGTATCTAACCTCCCTGCGAATGGGGGGTACGTCTCCGTGTTCTGTGCGGTTTTCAGCACAGTACTCTCTACACGTAGTGGATATTTGCTTTGGTAAGTGAACGAATAAGTGAATGAGTCACCAAGAAGAGGGTATTGTCTCATTCTTTCTCTCTTTTTCCACTTTCAAGTTTCTTTAGTTAGTTTCCTCAGACAAAAGGTTTCTTTGTAGCTACACAGTGGCCAGGTCCACAGAATGTTGCAGATAGCTGCTGAAAACATCCCTCCTCCACTTGAGAATGGCTTGCTCTCCCTCTCAAGCGGAGAGAGCTGGGATTCGATATTTAATTAAGCGCCTCTGTGCACTTGGCATTTAGAGGCACCAGGGGGCGTTAGTGCTCTACACCCGGTGAAATGCCTGTTTCGTTTGTGATTTTCCTTTGTGAAAAACAACTATGCGCAGAGTGTTTTGTGCCGATTTTCCATCCTTTTAGATTGACGGAAAGCATTTTACCGACGTCGAAACGGAAAACGAATAGAAAGAGCGTTGCATTGCGTTCAATAAAAGCTTAGGGCGGTCTCGGTGGTACGTTAGTGAAGTTATCTGGGGACACCTTAGCCACGTACATTGTGTTGGAGAGGCACCGAGAATTCAGGAGTTCTCAAAGTTCGAGGACACAGGTGCCTTACACGTAGGCTCGGTGGCAGCCGTGGACATGGCAGTGATTTGGAGAACGTTGTATTAGTCGGCTCTTGCTGTGGTAATGCTTTGCAACACATCTCCCCAAAACTCACTTACGTAAAGAAGAACCTAGTTTTCTCGGACCTGTGGGCTAGCTGCAGCGGCTCTCTTGTAGACCTCTCGATGGCGGGTGTTGCTCCATGCCGTGGGTCAGTTTGAGGTCTGTCCCGCACACCTTACCGTGGAGCCCAACTGTGAGGCTGCAGGTAGGTCCCTGTCTTCTCGCAGAGTTCACTGAAACGTCAGAGGTGAGCCCAACCACACAAGGCCACGTAAGGCCTCTGCGACTCATTGAAGGCCATCGTGTCTTCCCTTGGCCTCCTGGGAACCCCCTGGCCCCAGGATGCAGCTTCCGTAGCCCAGGGCAACCGGCGGAGGGCGGCGGGCGGGGCTGCAGGAGGGTGGAACGCCGAGGTCACAGAGGGTGTGGGTGTGGCCACCTCTGCTGTGACTGAACCAAGGGCAGGGGGGCAGGGGGTCCAGGGCAGGGCCCTCAGAGCCCGGCAGGCCCAGGGGGGCGGCGCAAGCACCTAGGCCCAGGCCGAAGAGCGCCTTCTTGGTCTGCGCGGCAGGCCGGCCTCTCGCCTTGCCACTCAGGCCGCGCTCCCGCTTGAAGTGTGTGTGGCACGCGTCCGCGGAGTCCACCTCGCTGCACAGGTAGCCGTGGGACTGGGCGTCGTAGCTTCCTGCGAGGCGGCCGGAGGTCCCGCAGGCGGGTGGGTCCCTGGCACAGACGCGCGGAGCGGCTCCTGCCCGGCCCCCCTGAGAACCGTCGCCGTTCCGTAAGGCGGGGCGCCTGCTTCAGAATGTAAATCACGTGTCCGCTCTATGGATACGCTGTTTAGTTTACCAGGCAAGACTTTCTTGGCGAAAGAAGCAGCGTTGGCTTGCGTTCTCGAGCGGGCTTCTCATCTGGCTGTGCACTGGTACTCTCTCTCTGGGTGTGCTAGTCCGCAGGGCAGGGCATCCCCTGGGCAGGGTGGAGCGTGATCTCTGCGGCCTCGTCTTGCAGCTCCTTCCTTTCATTCTCAATCATCCTGCCCACAGTGGCCTCCTCTCAGGCCTGCATACTTACAACGGCGCATCGCCCGTGCTGCCCCTCTGCAGGAAGTGTCCCTCTGTTTAGTTTGCAGCTGACTGATGCCGCCTCACCCTTCTCATCTCTTCTCAGGTGTCACTTGGTCAAGAAAGCGTCCCCTTACCGACTCAACTCATCACGTCCCCCTACCGTAGCTCACGTGACACCACGCACCTCTCGCTTATGGCCGTCGTCGCCTTTCACATCCAGTTTCAGGTAGGTAAGTTTACCCCGTGGTCCGTGAGGAAGAAGAGATCACGCCTGTTTTGCTTGCTCTTGATTCCCAGCGACCAGCCCGGTTACTGATAACCTCTGTTAGAGGGAGAAAGGAATGCACCCAATCCCTGGTGAAGCCCTGACCGTTTTCCTTTCTAGTGTCCCTCGTACTCCTCCCTGCCATCTGTGTCGCCCTTACTCCGCGTCTACCGTTTATGAGTTTACACCTGGCTTACGGTGACTGCTTCGGAGAATCGCATGCCTTTCTACCTCCCTCGCTGCGACCTCCCCTACACCTCCCAGGGCTCTTGGGTTATGCCCTTGCCCTCTTCCGAGCCGTCCGTGGCACCCGCTGTCATCCCCATACGGCCAAGCTCCTAAGACTGACACTCAAGGCCCTCCGTAATTTGGCTTCAGTTTCACTTTCTAGACGTTTCAAGGAAGAACGGGGTCTAAATATCTGTGCACCTCTGCTCCGTTTCATATCTACCCACGAGGTTAATTGTTTTGTTTCTTCCAGTCCACCTATTTTGCACCTGCTTCTCTGGGAAGACTTCACTGAGAATCCAGGCGATTTCTGGATCCCTTCTCTCCCCTGAAGCTGTAAACTGTTTAACAAGACACGTGCGGAACGGCCGTAAGGTAATCTACATCTTGTCTCCCTCTCTGGTATCTAACCTCCCTGCGAATGGGGGGTACGTCTCCGTGTTCTGTGCGGTTTTCAGCACAGTACTCTCTACACGTAGTGGATATTTGCTTTGGTAAGTGAACGAATAAGTGAATGAGTCACCAAGAAGAGGGTATTGTCTCATTCTTTCTCTCTTTTTCCACTTTCAAGTTTCTTTAGTTAGTTTCCTCAGACAAAAGGTTTCTTTGTAGCTACACAGTGGCCAGGTCCACAGAATGTTGCAGATAGCTGCTGAAAACATCCCTCCTCCACTTGAGAATGGCTTGCTCTCCCTCTCAAGCAGAGAGAGCTGGGATTCGATATTTAATTAAGCGCCTCTGTGCACTTGGCATTTAGAGGCACCAGGGGGCGTTAGTGCTCTACACCCGGTGAAATGCCTGTTTCGTTTGTGATTTTCCTTTGTGAAAAACAACTATGCGCAGAGTGTTTTGTGCCGATTTTCCATCCTTTTAGATTGACGGAAAGCATTTTACCGACGTCGAAACGGAAAACGAATAGAAAGAGCGTTGCATTGCGTTCAATAAAAGCTTAGGGCGGTCTCGGTGGTACGTTAGTGAAGTTATCTGGGGACACCTTAGCCACGTACATTGTGTTGGAGAGGCACCGAGAATTCAGGAGTTCTCAAAGTTCGAGGACACAGGTGCCTTACACGTAGGCTCGGTGGCAGCCGTGGACATGGCAGTGATTTGGAGAACGTTGTATTAGTCGGCTCTTGCTGTGGTAATGCTTTGCAACACATCTCCCCAAAACTCACTTACGTAAAGAAGAACCTAGTTTTCTCGGACCTGTGGGCTAGCTGCAGCGGCTCTCTTGTAGACCTCTCGATGGCGGGTGTTGCTCCATGCCGTGGGTCAGTTTGAGGTCTGTCCCGCACACCTTACCGTGGAGCCCAACTGTGAGGCTGCAGGTAGGTCCCTGTCTTCTCGCAGAGTTCACTGAAACGTCAGAGGTGAGCCCAACCACACAAGGCCACGTAAGGCCTCTGCGACTCATTGAAGGCCATCGTGTCTTCCCTTGGCCTCCTGGGAACCCCCTGGCCCCAGGATGCAGCTTCCGTAGCCCAGGGCAACCGGCGGAGGGGGGCGGGCGGGGCTGCAGGAGGGTGGAACGCCGAGGTCACAGAGGGTGTGGGTGTGGCCACCTCTGCTGTGACTGAACCAAGGGCAGGGGGGCAGGGGGTCCAGGGCAGGGCCCTCAGAGCCCGGCAGGCCCAGGGGGGCGGCGCAAGCACCTAGGCCCAGGCCGAAGAGCGCCTTCTTGGTCTGCGCGGCAGGCCGGCCTCTCGCCTTGCCACTCAGGCCGCGCTCCCGCTTGAAGTGTGTGTGGCACGCGTCCGCGGAGTCCACCTCGCTGCACAGGTAGCCGTGGGACTGGGCGTCGTAGCTTCCTGCGAGGCGGCCGGAGGTCCCGCAGGCGGGTGGGTCCCTGGCACAGACGCGCGGAGCGGCTCCTGCCCGGCCCCCCTGAGAACCGTCGCCGTTCCGTAAGGCGGGGCGCCTGCTTCAGAATGTAAATCACGTGTCCGCTCTATGGATACGCTGTTTAGTTTACCAGGCAAGACTTTCTTGGCGAAAGAAGCAGCGTTGGCTTGCGTTCTCGAGCGGGCTTCTCATCTGGCTGTGCACTGGTACTCTCTCTCTGGGTGTGCTAGTCCGCAGGGCAGGGCATCCCCTGGGCAGGGTGGAGCGTGATCTCTGCGGCCTCGTCTTGCAGCTCCTTCCTTTCATTCTCAATCATCCTGCCCACAGTGGCCTCCTCTCAGGCCTGCATACTTACAACGGCGCATCGCCCGTGCTGCCCCTCTGCAGGAAGTGTCCCTCTGTTTAGTTTGCAGCTGACTGATGCCGCCTCACCCTTCTCATCTCTTCTCAGGTGTCACTTGGTCAAGAAAGCGTCCCCTTACCGACTCAACTCATCACGTCCCCCTACCGTAGCTCACGTGACACCACGCACCTCTCGCTTATGGCCGTCGTCGCCTTTCACATCCAGTTTCAGGTAGGTAAGTTTACCCCGTGGTCCGTGAGGAAGAAGAGATCACGCCTGTTTTGCTTGCTCTTGATTCCCAGCGACCAGCCCGGTTACTGATAACCTCTGTTAGAGGGAGAAAGGAATGCACCCAATCCCTGGTGAAGCCCTGACCGTTTTCCTTTCTAGTGTCCCTCGTACTCCTCCCTGCCATCTGTGTCGCCCTTACTCCGCGTCTACCGTTTATGAGTTTACACCTGGCTTACGGTGACTGCTTCGGAGAATCGCATGCCTTTCTACCTCCCTCGCTGCGACCTCCCCTACACCTCCCAGGGCTCTTGGGTTATGCCCTTGCCCTCTTCCGAGCCGTCCGTGGCACCCGCTGTCATCCCCATACGGCCAAGCTCCTAAGACTGACACTCAAGGCCCTCCGTAATTTGGCTTCAGTTTCACTTTCTAGACGTTTCAAGGAAGAACGGGGTCTAAATATCTGTGCACCTCTGCTCCGTTTCATATCTACCCACGAGGTTAATTGTTTTGTTTCTTCCAGTCCACCTATTTTGCACCTGCTTCTCTGGGAAGACTTCACTGAGAATCCAGGCGATTTCTGGATCCCTTCTCTCCCCTGAAGCTGTAAACTGTTTAACAAGACACGTGCGGAACGGCCGTAAGGTAATCTACATCTTGTCTCCCTCTCTGGTATCTAACCTCCCTGCGAATGGGGGGTACGTCTCCGTGTTCTGTGCGGTTTTCAGCACAGTACTCTCTACACGTAGTGGATATTTGCTTTGGTAAGTGAACGAATAAGTGAATGAGTCACCAAGAAGAGGGTATTGTCTCATTCTTTCTCTCTTTTTCCACTTTCAAGTTTCTTTAGTTAGTTTCCTCAGACAAAAGGTTTCTTTGTAGCTACACAGTGGCCAGGTCCACAGAATGTTGCAGATAGCTGCTGAAAACATCCCTCCTCCACTTGAGAATGGCTTGCTCTCCCTCTCAAGCGGAGAGAGCTGGGATTCGATATTTAATTAAGCGCCTCTGTGCACTTGGCATTTAGAGGCACCAGGGGGCGTTAGTGCTCTACACCCGGTGAAATGCCTGTTTCGTTTGTGATTTTCCTTTGTGAAAAACAACTATGCGCAGAGTGTTTTGTGCCGATTTTCCATCCTTTTAGATTGACGGAAAGCATTTTACCGACGTCGAAACGGAAAACGAATAGAAAGAGCGTTGCATTGCGTTCAATAAAAGCTTAGGGCGGTCTCGGTGGTACGTTAGTGAAGTTATCTGGGGACACCTTAGCCACGTACATTGTGTTGGAGAGGCACCGAGAATTCAGGAGTTCTCAAAGTTCGAGGACACAGGTGCCTTACACGTAGGCTCGGTGGCAGCCGTGGACATGGCAGTGATTTGGAGAACGTTGTATTAGTCGGCTCTTGCTGTGGTAATGCTTTGCAACACATCTCCCCAAAACTCACTTACGTAAAGAAGAACCTAGTTTTCTCGGACCTGTGGGCTAGCTGCAGCGGCTCTCTTGTAGACCTCTCGATGGCGGGTGTTGCTCCATGCCGTGGGTCAGTTTGAGGTCTGTCCCGCACACCTTACCGTGGAGCCCAACTGTGAGGCTGCAGGTAGGTCCCTGTCTTCTCGCAGAGTTCACTGAAACGTCAGAGGTGAGCCCAACCACACAAGGCCACGTAAGGCCTCTGCGACTCATTGAAGGCCATCGTGTCTTCCCTTGGCCTCCTGGGAACCCCCTGGCCCCAGGATGCAGCTTCCGTAGCCCAGGGCAACCGGCGGAGGGCGGCGGGCGGGGCTGCAGGAGGGTGGAACGCCGAGGTCACAGAGGGTGTGGGTGTGGCCACCTCTGCTGTGACTGAACCAAGGGCAGGGGGGCAGGGGGTCCAGGGCAGGGCCCTCAGAGCCCGGCAGGCCCAGGGGGGCGGCGCAAGCACCTAGGCCCAGGCCGAAGAGCGCCTTCTTGGTCTGCGCGGCAGGCCGGCCTCTCGCCTTGCCACTCAGGCCGCGCTCCCGCTTGAAGTGTGTGTGGCACGCGTCCGCGGAGTCCACCTCGCTGCACAGGTAGCCGTGGGACTGGGCGTCGTAGCTTCCTGCGAGGCGGCCGGAGGTCCCGCAGGCGGGTGGGTCCCTGGCACAGACGCGCGGAGCGGCTCCTGCCCGGCCCCCCTGAGAACCGTCGCCGTTCCGTAAGGCGGGGCGCCTGCTTCAGAATGTAAATCACGTGTCCGCTCTATGGATACGCTGTTTAGTTTACCAGGCAAGACTTTCTTGGCGAAAGAAGCAGCGTTGGCTTGCGTTCTCGAGCGGGCTTCTCATCTGGCTGTGCACTGGTACTCTCTCTCTGGGTGTGCTAGTCCGCAGGGCAGGGCATCCCCTGGGCAGGGTGGAGCGTGATCTCTGCGGCCTCGTCTTGCAGCTCCTTCCTTTCATTCTCAATCATCCTGCCCACAGTGGCCTCCTCTCAGGCCTGCATACTTACAACGGCGCATCGCCCGTGCTGCCCCTCTGCAGGAAGTGTCCCTCTGTTTAGTTTGCAGCTGACTGATGCCGCCTCACCCTTCTCATCTCTTCTCAGGTGTCACTTGGTCAAGAAAGCGTCCCCTTACCGACTCAACTCATCACGTCCCCCTACCGTAGCTCACGTGACACCACGCACCTCTCGCTTATGGCCGTCGTCGCCTTTCACATCCAGTTTCAGGTAGGTAAGTTTACCCCGTGGTCCGTGAGGAAGAAGAGATCACGCCTGTTTTGCTTGCTCTTGATTCCCAGCGACCAGCCCGGTTACTGATAACCTCTGTTAGAGGGAGAAAGGAATGCACCCAATCCCTGGTGAAGCCCTGACCGTTTTCCTTTCTAGTGTCCCTCGTACTCCTCCCTGCCATCTGTGTCGCCCTTACTCCGCGTCTACCGTTTATGAGTTTACACCTGGCTTACGGTGACTGCTTCGGAGAATCGCATGCCTTTGTACCTCCCTCGCTGCGACCTCCCCTACACCTCCCAGGGCTCTTGGGTTATGCCCTTGCCCTCTTCCGAGCCGTCCGTGGCACCCGCTGTCATCCCCATACGGCCAAGCTCCTAAGACTGACACTCAAGGCCCTCCGTAATTTGGCTTCAGTTTCACTTTCTAGACGTTTCAAGGAAGAACGGGGTCTAAATATCTGTGCACCTCTGCTCCGTTTCATATCTACCCACGAGGTTAATTGTTTTGTTTCTTCCAGTCCACCTATTTCGCACCTGCTTCTCTGGGAAGACTTCACTGAGAATCCAGGCGATTTCTGGATCCCTTCTCTCCCCTGAAGCTGTAAACTGTTTAACAAGACACGTGCGGAACGGCCGTAAGGTAATCTACATCTTGTCTCCCTCTCTGGTATCTAACCTCCCTGCGAATGGGGGGTACGTCTCCGTGTTCTGTGCGGTTTTCAGCACAGTACTCTCTACACGTAGTGGATATTTGCTTTGGTAAGTGAACGAATAAGTGAATGAGTCACCAAGAAGAGGGTATTGTCTCATTCTTTCTCTCTTTTTCCACTTTCAAGTTTCTTTAGTTAGTTTCCTCAGACAAAAGGTTTCTTTGTAGCTACACAGTGGCCAGGTCCACAGAATGTTGCAGATAGCTGCTGAAAACATCCCTCCTCCACTTGAGAATGGCTTGCTCTCCCTCTCAAGCGGAGAGAGCTGGGATTCGATATTTAATTAAGCGCCTCTGTGCACTTGGCATTTAGAGGCACCAGGGGGCGTTAGTGCTCTACACCCGGTGAAATGCCTGTTTCGTTTGTGATTTTCCTTTGTGAAAAACAACTATGCGCAGAGTGTTTTGTGCCGATTTTCCATCCTTTTAGATTGACGGAAAGCATTTTACCGACGTCGAAACGGAAAACGAATAGAAAGAGCGTTGCATTGCGTTCAATAAAAGCTTAGGGCGGTCTCGGTGGTACGTTAGTGAAGTTATCTGGGGACACCTTAGCCACGTACATTGTGTTGGAGAGGCACCGAGAATTCAGGAGTTCTCAAAGTTCGAGGACACAGGTGCCTTACACGTAGGCTCGGTGGCAGCCGTGGACATGGCAGTGATTTGGAGAACGTTGTATTAGTCGGCTCTTGCTGTGGTAATGCTTTGCAACACATCTCCCCAAAACTCACTTACGTAAAGAAGAACCTAGTTTTCTCGGACCTGTGGGCTAGCTGCAGCGGCTCTCTTGTAGACCTCTCGATGGCGGGTGTTGCTCCATGCCGTGGGTCAGTTTGAGGTCTGTCCCGCACACCTTACCGTGGAGCCCAACTGTGAGGCTGCAGGTAGGTCCCTGTCTTGTCGCAGAGTTCACTGAAACGTCAGAGGTGAGCCCAACCACACAAGGCCACGTAAGGCCTCTGCGACTCATTGAAGGCCATCGTGTCTTCCCTTGGCCTCCTGGGAACCCCCTGGCCCCAGGATGCAGCTTCCGTAGCCCAGGGCAACCGGCGGAGGGCGGCGGGCGGGGCTGCAGGAGGGTGGAACGCCGAGGTCACAGAGGGTGTGGGTGTGGCCACCTCTGCTGTGACTGAACCAAGGGCAGGGGGGCAGGGGGTCCAGGGCAGGGCCCTCAGAGCCCGGCAGGCCCAGGGGGGCGGCGCAAGCACCTAGGCCCAGGCCGAAGAGCGCCTTCTTGGTCTGCGCGGCAGGCCGGCCTCTCGCCTTGCCACTCAGGCCGCGCTCCCGCTTGAAGTGTGTGTGGCACGCGTCCGCGGAGTCCACCTCGCTGCACAGGTAGCCGTGGGACTGGGCGTCGTAGCTTCCTGCGAGGCGGCCGGAGGTCCCGCAGGCGGGTGGGTCCCTGGCACAGACGCGCGGAGCGGCTCCTGCCCGGCCCCCCTGAGAACCGTCGCCGTTCCGTAAGGCGGGGCGCCTGCTTCAGAATGTAAATCACGTGTCCGCTCTATGGATACGCTGTTTAGTTTACCAGGCAAGACTTTCTTGGCGAAAGAAGCAGCGTTGGCTTGCGTTCTCGAGCGGGCTTCTCATCTGGCTGTGCACTGGTACTCTCTCTCTGGGTGTGCTAGTCCGCAGGGCAGGGCATCCCCTGGGCAGGGTGGAGCGTGATCTCTGCGGCCTCGTCTTGCAGCTCCTTCCTTTCATTCTCAATCATCCTGCCCACAGTGGCCTCCTCTCAGGCCTGCATACTTACAACGGCGCATCGCCCGTGCTGCCCCTCTGCAGGAAGTGTCCCTCTGTTTAGTTTGCAGCTGACTGATGCCGCCTCACCCTTCTCATCTCTTCTCAGGTGTCACTTGGTCAAGAAAGCGTCCCCTTACCGACTCAACTCATCACGTCCCCCTACCGTAGCTCACGTGACACCACGCACCTCTCGCTTATGGCCGTCGTCGCCTTTCACATCCAGTTTCAGGTAGGTAAGTTTACCCCGTGGTCCGTGAGGAAGAAGAGATCACGCCTGTTTTGCTTGCTCTTGATTCCCAGCGACCAGCCCGGTTACTGATAACCTCTGTTAGAGGGAGAAAGGAATGCACCCAATCCCTGGTGAAGCCCTGACCGTTTTCCTTTCTAGTGTCCCTCGTACTCCTCCCTGCCATCTGTGTCGCCCTTACTCCGCGTCTACCGTTTATGAGTTTACACCTGGCTTACGGTGACTGCTTCGGAGAATCGCATGCCTTTCTACCTCCCTCGCTGCGACCTCCCCTACACCTCCCAGGGCTCTTGGGTTATGCCCTTGCCCTCTTCCGAGCCGTCCGTGGCACCCGCTGTCATCCCCATACGGCCAAGCTCCTAAGACTGACACTCAAGGCCCTCCGTAATTTGGCTTCAGTTTCACTTTCTAGACGTTTCAAGGAAGAACGGGGTCTAAATATCTGTGCACCTCTGCTCCGTTTCATATCTACCCACGAGGTTAATTGTTTTGTTTCTTCCAGTCCACCTATTTCGCACCTGCTTCTCTGGGAAGACTTCACTGAGAATCCAGGCGATTTCTGGATCCCTTCTCTCCCCTGAAGCTGTAAACTGTTTAACAAGACACGTGCGGAACGGCCGTAAGGTAATCTACATCTTGTCTCCCTCTCTGGTATCTAACCTCCCTGCGAATGGGGGGTACGTCTCCGTGTTCTGTGCGGTTTTCAGCACAGTACTCTCTACACGTAGTGGATATTTGCTTTGGTAAGTGAACGAATAAGTGAATGAGTCACCAAGAAGAGGGTATTGTCTCATTCTTTCTCTCTTTTTCCACTTTCAAGTTTCTTTAGTTAGTTTCCTCAGACAAAAGGTTTCTTTGTAGCTACACAGTGGCCAGGTCCACAGAATGTTGCAGATAGCTGCTGAAAACATCCCTCCTCCACTTGAGAATGGCTTGCTCTCCCTCTCAAGCAGAGAGAGCTGGGATTCGATATTTAATTAAGCGCCTCTGTGCACTTGGCATTTAGAGGCACCAGGGGGCGTTAGTGCTCTACACCCGGTGAAATGCCTGTTTCGTTTGTGATTTTCCTTTGTGAAAAACAACTATGCGCAGAGTGTTTTGTGCCGATTTTCCATCCTTTTAGATTGACGGAAAGCATTTTACCGACGTCGAAACGGAAAACGAATAGAAAGAGCGTTGCATTGCGTTCAATAAAAGCTTAGGGCGGTCTCGGTGGTACGTTAGTGAAGTTATCTGGGGACACCTTAGCCACGTACATTGTGTTGGAGAGGCACCGAGAATTCAGGAGTTCTCAAAGTTCGAGGACACAGGTGCCTTACACGTAGGCTCGGTGGCAGCCGTGGACATGGCAGTGATTTGGAGAACGTTGTATTAGTCGGCTCTTGCTGTGGTAATGCTTTGCAACACATCTCCCCAAAACTCACTTACGTAAAGAAGAACCTAGTTTTCTCGGACCTGTGGGCTAGCTGCAGCGGCTCTCTTGTAGACCTCTCGATGGCGGGTGTTGCTCCATGCCGTGGGTCAGTTTGAGGTCTGTCCCGCACACCTTACCGTGGAGCCCAACTGTGAGGCTGCAGGTAGGTCCCTGTCTTCTCGCAGAGTTCACTGAAACGTCAGAGGTGAGCCCAACCACACAAGGCCACGTAAGGCCTCTGCGACTCATTGAAGGCCATCGTGTCTTCCCTTGGCCTCCTGGGAACCCCCTGGCCCCAGGATGCAGCTTCCGTAGCCCAGGGCAACCGGCGGAGGGCGGCGGGCGGGGCTGCAGGAGGGTGGAACGCCGAGGTCACAGAGGGTGTGGGTGTGGCCACCTCTGCTGTGACTGAACCAAGGGCAGGGGGGCAGGGGGTCCAGGGCAGGGCCCTCAGAGCCCGGCAGGCCCAGGGGGGCGGCGCAAGCACCTAGGCCCAGGCCGAAGAGCGCCTTCTTGGTCTGCGCGGCAGGCCGGCCTCTCGCCTTGCCACTCAGGCCGCGCTCCCGCTTGAAGTGTGTGTGGCACGCGTCCGCGGAGTCCACCTCGCTGCACAGGTAGCCGTGGGACTGGGCGTCGTAGCTTCCTGCGAGGCGGCCGGAGGTCCCGCAGGCGGGTGGGTCCCTGGCACAGACGCGCGGAGCGGCTCCTGCCCGGCCCCCCTGAGAACCGTCGCCGTTCCGTAAGGCGGGGCGCCTGCTTCAGAATGTAAATCACGTGTCCGCTCTATGGATACGCTGTTTAGTTTACCAGGCAAGACTTTCTTGGCGAAAGAAGCAGCGTTGGCTTGCGTTCTCGAGCGGGCTTCTCATCTGGCTGTGCACTGGTACTCTCTCTCTGGGTGTGCTAGTCCGCAGGGCAGGGCATCCCCTGGGCAGGGTGGAGCGTGATCTCTGCGGCCTCGTCTTGCAGCTCCTTCCTTTCATTCTCAATCATCCTGCCCACAGTGGCCTCCTCTCAGGCCTGCATACTTACAACGGCGCATCGCCCGTGCTGCCCCTCTGCAGGAAGTGTCCCTCTGTTTAGTTTGCAGCTGACTGATGCCGCCTCACCCTTCTCATCTCTTCTCAGGTGTCACTTGGTCAAGAAAGCGTCCCCTTACCGACTCAACTCATCACGTCCCCCTACCGTAGCTCACGTGACACCACGCACCTCTCGCTTATGGCCGTCGTCGCCTTTCACATCCAGTTTCAGGTAGGTAAGTTTACCCCGTGGTCCGTGAGGAAGAAGAGATCACGCCTGTTTTGCTTGCTCTTGATTCCCAGCGACCAGCCCGGTTACTGATAACCTCTGTTAGAGGGAGAAAGGAATGCACCCAATCCCTGGTGAAGCCCTGACCGTTTTCCTTTCTAGTGTCCCTCGTACTCCTCCCTGCCATCTGTGTCGCCCTTACTCCGCGTCTACCGTTTATGAGTTTACACCTGGCTTACGGTGACTGCTTCGGAGAATCGCATGCCTTTCTACCTCCCTCGCTGCGACCTCCCCTACACCTCCCAGGGCTCTTGGGTTATGCCCTTGCCCTCTTCCGAGCCGTCCGTGGCACCCGCTGTCATCCCCATACGGCCAAGCTCCTAAGACTGACACTCAAGGCCCTCCGTAATTTGGCTTCAGTTTCACTTTCTAGACGTTTCAAGGAAGAACGGGGTCTAAATATCTGTGCACCTCTGCTCCGTTTCATATCTACCCACGAGGTTAATTGTTTTGTTTCTTCCAGTCCACCTATTTTGCACCTGCTTCTCTGGGAAGACTTCACTGAGAATCCAGGCGATTTCTGGATCCCTTCTCTCCCCTGAAGCTGTAAACTGTTTAACAAGACACGTGCGGAACGGCCGTAAGGTAATCTACATCTTGTCTCCCTCTCTGGTATCTAACCTCCCTGCGAATGGGGGGTACGTCTCCGTGTTCTGTGCGGTTTTCAGCACAGTACTCTCTACACGTAGTGGATATTTGCTTTGGTAAGTGAACGAATAAGTGAATGAGTCACCAAGAAGAGGGTATTGTCTCATTCTTTCTCTCTTTTTCCACTTTCAAGTTTCTTTAGTTAGTTTCCTCAGACAAAAGGTTTCTTTGTAGCTACACAGTGGCCAGGTCCACAGAATGTTGCAGATAGCTGCTGAAAACATCCCTCCTCCACTTGAGAATGGCTTGCTCTCCCTCTCAAGCGGAGAGAGCTGGGATTCGATATTTAATTAAGCGCCTCTGTGCACTTGGCATTTAGAGGCACCAGGGGGCGTTAGTGCTCTACACCCGGTGAAATGCCTGTTTCGTTTGTGATTTTCCTTTGTGAAAAACAACTATGCGCAGAGTGTTTTGTGCCGATTTTCCATCCTTTTAGATTGACGGAAAGCATTTTACCGACGTCGAAACGGAAAACGAATAGAAAGAGCGTTGCATTGCGTTCAATAAAAGCTTAGGGCGGTCTCGGTGGTACGTTAGTGAAGTTATCTGGGGACACCTTAGCCACGTACATTGTGTTGGAGAGGCACCGAGAATTCAGGAGTTCTCAAAGTTCGAGGACACAGGTGCCTTACACGTAGGCTCGGTGGCAGCCGTGGACATGGCAGTGATTTGGAGAACGTTGTATTAGTCGGCTCTTGCTGTGGTAATGCTTTGCAACACATCTCCCCAAAACTCACTTACGTAAAGAAGAACCTAGTTTTCTCGGACCTGTGGGCTAGCTGCAGCGGCTCTCTTGTAGACCTCTCGATGGCGGGTGTTGCTCCATGCCGTGGGTCAGTTTGAGGTCTGTCCCGCACACCTTACCGTGGAGCCCAACTGTGAGGCTGCAGGTAGGTCCCTGTCTTCTCGCAGAGTTCACTGAAACGTCAGAGGTGAGCCCAACCACACAAGGCCACGTAAGGCCTCTGCGACTCATTGAAGGCCATCGTGTCTTCCCTTGGCCTCCTGGGAACCCCCTGGCCCCAGGATGCAGCTTCCGTAGCCCAGGGCAACCGGCGGAGGGCGGCGGGCGGGGCTGCAGGAGGGTGGAACGCCGAGGTCACAGAGGGTGTGGGTGTGGCCACCTCTGCTGTGACTGAACCAAGGGCAGGGGGGCAGGGGGTCCAGGGCAGGGCCCTCAGAGCCCGGCAGGCCCAGGGGGGCGGCGCAAGCACCTAGGCCCAGGCCGAAGAGCGCCTTCTTGGTCTGCGCGGCAGGCCGGCCTCTCGCCTTGCCACTCAGGCCGCGCTCCCGCTTGAAGTGTGTGTGGCACGCGTCCGCGGAGTCCACCTCGCTGCACAGGTAGCCGTGGGACTGGGCGTCGTAGCTTCCTGCGAGGCGGCCGGAGGTCCCGCAGGCGGGTGGGTCCCTGGCACAGACGCGCGGAGCGGCTCCTGCCCGGCCCCCCTGAGAACCGTCGCCGTTCCGTAAGGCGGGGCGCCTGCTTCAGAATGTAAATCACGTGTCCGCTCTATGGATACGCTGTTTAGTTTACCAGGCAAGACTTTCTTGGCGAAAGAAGCAGCGTTGGCTTGCGTTCTCGAGCGGGCTTCTCATCTGGCTGTGCACTGGTACTCTCTCTCTGGGTGTGCTAGTCCGCAGGGCAGGGCATCCCCTGGGCAGGGTGGAGCGTGATCTCTGCGGCCTCGTCTTGCAGCTCCTTCCTTTCATTCTCAATCATCCTGCCCACAGTGGCCTCCTCTCAGGCCTGCATACTTACAACGGCGCATCGCCCGTGCTGCCCCTCTGCAGGAAGTGTCCCTCTGTTTAGTTTGCAGCTGACTGATGCCGCCTCACCCTTCTCATCTCTTCTCAGGTGTCACTTGGTCAAGAAAGCGTCCCCTTACCGACTCAACTCATCACGTCCCCCTACCGTAGCTCACGTGACACCACGCACCTCTCGCTTATGGCCGTCGTCGCCTTTCACATCCAGTTTCAGGTAGGTAAGTTTACCCCGTGGTCCGTGAGGAAGAAGAGATCACGCCTGTTTTGCTTGCTCTTGATTCCCAGCGACCAGCCCGGTTACTGATAACCTCTGTTAGAGGGAGAAAGGAATGCACCCAATCCCTGGTGAAGCCCTGACCGTTTTCCTTTCTAGTGTCCCTCGTACTCCTCCCTGCCATCTGTGTCGCCCTTACTCCGCGTCTACCGTTTATGAGTTTACACCTGGCTTACGGTGACTGCTTCGGAGAATCGCATGCCTTTGTACCTCCCTCGCTGCGACCTCCCCTACACCTCCCAGGGCTCTTGGGTTATGCCCTTGCCCTCTTCCGAGCCGTCCGTGGCACCCGCTGTCATCCCCATACGGCCAAGCTCCTAAGACTGACACTCAAGGCCCTCCGTAATTTGGCTTCAGTTTCACTTTCTAGACGTTTCAAGGAAGAACGGGGTCTAAATATCTGTGCACCTCTGCTCCGTTTCATATCTACCCACGAGGTTAATTGTTTTGTTTCTTCCAGTCCACCTATTTCGCACCTGCTTCTCTGGGAAGACTTCACTGAGAATCCAGGCGATTTCTGGATCCCTTCTCTCCCCTGAAGCTGTAAACTGTTTAACAAGACACGTGCGGAACGGCCGTAAGGTAATCTACATCTTGTCTCCCTCTCTGGTATCTAACCTCCCTGCGAATGGGGGGTACGTCTCCGTGTTCTGTGCGGTTTTCAGCACAGTACTCTCTACACGTAGTGGATATTTGCTTTGGTAAGTGAACGAATAAGTGAATGAGTCACCAAGAAGAGGGTATTGTCTCATTCTTTCTCTCTTTTTCCACTTTCAAGTTTCTTTAGTTAGTTTCCTCAGACAAAAGGTTTCTTTGTAGCTACACAGTGGCCAGGTCCACAGAATGTTGCAGATAGCTGCTGAAAACATCCCTCCTCCACTTGAGAATGGCTTGCTCTCCCTCTCAAGCGGAGAGAGCTGGGATTCGATATTTAATTAAGCGCCTCTGTGCACTTGGCATTTAGAGGCACCAGGGGGCGTTAGTGCTCTACACCCGGTGAAATGCCTGTTTCGTTTGTGATTTTCCTTTGTGAAAAACAACTATGCGCAGAGTGTTTTGTGCCGATTTTCCATCCTTTTAGATTGACGGAAAGCATTTTACCGACGTCGAAACGGAAAACGAATAGAAAGAGCGTTGCATTGCGTTCAATAAAAGCTTAGGGCGGTCTCGGTGGTACGTTAGTGAAGTTATCTGGGGACACCTTAGCCACGTACATTGTGTTGGAGAGGCACCGAGAATTCAGGAGTTCTCAAAGTTCGAGGACACAGGTGCCTTACACGTAGGCTCGGTGGCAGCCGTGGACATGGCAGTGATTTGGAGAACGTTGTATTAGTCGGCTCTTGCTGTGGTAATGCTTTGCAACACATCTCCCCAAAACTCACTTACGTAAAGAAGAACCTAGTTTTCTCGGACCTGTGGGCTAGCTGCAGCGGCTCTCTTGTAGACCTCTCGATGGCGGGTGTTGCTCCATGCCGTGGGTCAGTTTGAGGTCTGTCCCGCACACCTTACCGTGGAGCCCAACTGTGAGGCTGCAGGTAGGTCCCTGTCTTGTCGCAGAGTTCACTGAAACGTCAGAGGTGAGCCCAACCACACAAGGCCACGTAAGGCCTCTGCGACTCATTGAAGGCCATCGTGTCTTCCCTTGGCCTCCTGGGAACCCCCTGGCCCCAGGATGCAGCTTCCGTAGCCCAGGGCAACCGGCGGAGGGCGGCGGGCGGGGCTGCAGGAGGGTGGAACGCCGAGGTCACAGAGGGTGTGGGTGTGGCCACCTCTGCTGTGACTGAACCAAGGGCAGGGGGGCAGGGGGTCCAGGGCAGGGCCCTCAGAGCCCGGCAGGCCCAGGGGGGCGGCGCAAGCACCTAGGCCCAGGCCGAAGAGCGCCTTCTTGGTCTGCGCGGCAGGCCGGCCTCTCGCCTTGCCACTCAGGCCGCGCTCCCGCTTGAAGTGTGTGTGGCACGCGTCCGCGGAGTCCACCTCGCTGCACAGGTAGCCGTGGGACTGGGCGTCGTAGCTTCCTGCGAGGCGGCCGGAGGTCCCGCAGGCGGGTGGGTCCCTGGCACAGACGCGCGGAGCGGCTCCTGCCCGGCCCCCCTGAGAACCGTCGCCGTTCCGTAAGGCGGGGCGCCTGCTTCAGAATGTAAATCACGTGTCCGCTCTATGGATACGCTGTTTAGTTTACCAGGCAAGACTTTCTTGGCGAAAGAAGCAGCGTTGGCTTGCGTTCTCGAGCGGGCTTCTCATCTGGCTGTGCACTGGTACTCTCTCTCTGGGTGTGCTAGTCCGCAGGGCAGGGCATCCCCTGGGCAGGGTGGAGCGTGATCTCTGCGGCCTCGTCTTGCAGCTCCTTCCTTTCATTCTCAATCATCCTGCCCACAGTGGCCTCCTCTCAGGCCTGCATACTTACAACGGCGCATCGCCCGTGCTGCCCCTCTGCAGGAAGTGTCCCTCTGTTTAGTTTGCAGCTGACTGATGCCGCCTCACCCTTCTCATCTCTTCTCAGGTGTCACTTGGTCAAGAAAGCGTCCCCTTACCGACTCAACTCATCACGTCCCCCTACCGTAGCTCACGTGACACCACGCACCTCTCGCTTATGGCCGTCGTCGCCTTTCACATCCAGTTTCAGGTAGGTAAGTTTACCCCGTGGTCCGTGAGGAAGAAGAGATCACGCCTGTTTTGCTTGCTCTTGATTCCCAGCGACCAGCCCGGTTACTGATAACCTCTGTTAGAGGGAGAAAGGAATGCACCCAATCCCTGGTGAAGCCCTGACCGTTTTCCTTTCTAGTGTCCCTCGTACTCCTCCCTGCCATCTGTGTCGCCCTTACTCCGCGTCTACCGTTTATGAGTTTACACCTGGCTTACGGTGACTGCTTCGGAGAATCGCATGCCTTTCTACCTCCCTCGCTGCGACCTCCCCTACACCTCCCAGGGCTCTTGGGTTATGCCCTTGCCCTCTTCCGAGCCGTCCGTGGCACCCGCTGTCATCCCCATACGGCCAAGCTCCTAAGACTGACACTCAAGGCCCTCCGTAATTTGGCTTCAGTTTCACTTTCTAGACGTTTCAAGGAAGAACGGGGTCTAAATATCTGTGCACCTCTGCTCCGTTTCATATCTACCCACGAGGTTAATTGTTTTGTTTCTTCCAGTCCACCTATTTCGCACCTGCTTCTCTGGGAAGACTTCACTGAGAATCCAGGCGATTTCTGGATCCCTTCTCTCCCCTGAAGCTGTAAACTGTTTAACAAGACACGTGCGGAACGGCCGTAAGGTAATCTACATCTTGTCTCCCTCTCTGGTATCTAACCTCCCTGCGAATGGGGGGTACGTCTCCGTGTTCTGTGCGGTTTTCAGCACAGTACTCTCTACACGTAGTGGATATTTGCTTTGGTAAGTGAACGAATAAGTGAATGAGTCACCAAGAAGAGGGTATTGTCTCATTCTTTCTCTCTTTTTCCACTTTCAAGTTTCTTTAGTTAGTTTCCTCAGACAAAAGGTTTCTTTGTAGCTACACAGTGGCCAGGTCCACAGAATGTTGCAGATAGCTGCTGAAAACATCCCTCCTCCACTTGAGAATGGCTTGCTCTCCCTCTCAAGCAGAGAGAGCTGGGATTCGATATTTAATTAAGCGCCTCTGTGCACTTGGCATTTAGAGGCACCAGGGGGCGTTAGTGCTCTACACCCGGTGAAATGCCTGTTTCGTTTGTGATTTTCCTTTGTGAAAAACAACTATGCGCAGAGTGTTTTGTGCCGATTTTCCATCCTTTTAGATTGACGGAAAGCATTTTACCGACGTCGAAACGGAAAACGAATAGAAAGAGCGTTGCATTGCGTTCAATAAAAGCTTAGGGCGGTCTCGGTGGTACGTTAGTGAAGTTATCTGGGGACACCTTAGCCACGTACATTGTGTTGGAGAGGCACCGAGAATTCAGGAGTTCTCAAAGTTCGAGGACACAGGTGCCTTACACGTAGGCTCGGTGGCAGCCGTGGACATGGCAGTGATTTGGAGAACGTTGTATTAGTCGGCTCTTGCTGTGGTAATGCTTTGCAACACATCTCCCCAAAACTCACTTACGTAAAGAAGAACCTAGTTTTCTCGGACCTGTGGGCTAGCTGCAGCGGCTCTCTTGTAGACCTCTCGATGGCGGGTGTTGCTCCATGCCGTGGGTCAGTTTGAGGTCTGTCCCGCACACCTTACCGTGGAGCCCAACTGTGAGGCTGCAGGTAGGTCCCTGTCTTCTCGCAGAGTTCACTGAAACGTCAGAGGTGAGCCCAACCACACAAGGCCACGTAAGGCCTCTGCGACTCATTGAAGGCCATCGTGTCTTCCCTTGGCCTCCTGGGAACCCCCTGGCCCCAGGATGCAGCTTCCGTAGCCCAGGGCAACCGGCGGAGGGCGGCGGGCGGGGCTGCAGGAGGGTGGAACGCCGAGGTCACAGAGGGTGTGGGTGTGGCCACCTCTGCTGTGACTGAACCAAGGGCAGGGGGGCAGGGGGTCCAGGGCAGGGCCCTCAGAGCCCGGCAGGCCCAGGGGGGCGGCGCAAGCACCTAGGCCCAGGCCGAAGAGCGCCTTCTTGGTCTGCGCGGCAGGCCGGCCTCTCGCCTTGCCACTCAGGCCGCGCTCCCGCTTGAAGTGTGTGTGGCACGCGTCCGCGGAGTCCACCTCGCTGCACAGGTAGCCGTGGGACTGGGCGTCGTAGCTTCCTGCGAGGCGGCCGGAGGTCCCGCAGGCGGGTGGGTCCCTGGCACAGACGCGCGGAGCGGCTCCTGCCCGGCCCCCCTGAGAACCGTCGCCGTTCCGTAAGGCGGGGCGCCTGCTTCAGAATGTAAATCACGTGTCCGCTCTATGGATACGCTGTTTAGTTTACCAGGCAAGACTTTCTTGGCGAAAGAAGCAGCGTTGGCTTGCGTTCTCGAGCGGGCTTCTCATCTGGCTGTGCACTGGTACTCTCTCTCTGGGTGTGCTAGTCCGCAGGGCAGGGCATCCCCTGGGCAGGGTGGAGCGTGATCTCTGCGGCCTCGTCTTGCAGCTCCTTCCTTTCATTCTCAATCATCCTGCCCACAGTGGCCTCCTCTCAGGCCTGCATACTTACAACGGCGCATCGCCCGTGCTGCCCCTCTGCAGGAAGTGTCCCTCTGTTTAGTTTGCAGCTGACTGATGCCGCCTCACCCTTCTCATCTCTTCTCAGGTGTCACTTGGTCAAGAAAGCGTCCCCTTACCGACTCAACTCATCACGTCCCCCTACCGTAGCTCACGTGACACCACGCACCTCTCGCTTATGGCCGTCGTCGCCTTTCACATCCAGTTTCAGGTAGGTAAGTTTACCCCGTGGTCCGTGAGGAAGAAGAGATCACGCCTGTTTTGCTTGCTCTTGATTCCCAGCGACCAGCCCGGTTACTGATAACCTCTGTTAGAGGGAGAAAGGAATGCACCCAATCCCTGGTGAAGCCCTGACCGTTTTCCTTTCTAGTGTCCCTCGTACTCCTCCCTGCCATCTGTGTCGCCCTTACTCCGCGTCTACCGTTTATGAGTTTACACCTGGCTTACGGTGACTGCTTCGGAGAATCGCATGCCTTTCTACCTCCCTCGCTGCGACCTCTCCTACACCTCCCAGGGCTCTTGGGTTATGCCCTTGCCCTCTTCCGAGCCGTCCGTGGCACCCGCTGTCATCCCCATACGGCCAAGCTCCTAAGACTGACACTCAAGGCCCTCCGTAATTTGGCTTCAGTTTCACTTTCTAGACGTTTCAAGGAAGAACGGGGTCTAAATATCTGTGCACCTCTGCTCCGTTTCATATCTACCCACGAGGTTAATTGTTTTGTTTCTTCCAGTCCACCTATTTCGCACCTGCTTCTCTGGGAAGACTTCACTGAGAATCCAGGCGATTTCTGGATCCCTTCTCTCCCCTGAAGCTGTAAACTGTTTAACAAGACACGTGCGGAACGGCCGTAAGGTAATCTACATCTTGTCTCCCTCTCTGGTATCTAACCTCCCTGCGAATGGGGGGTACGTCTCCGTGTTCTGTGCGGTTTTCAGCACAGTACTCTCTACACGTAGTGGATATTTGCTTTGGTAAGTGAACGAATAAGTGAATGAGTCACCAAGAAGAGGGTATTGTCTCATTCTTTCTCTCTTTTTCCACTTTCAAGTTTCTTTAGTTAGTTTCCTCAGACAAAAGGTTTCTTTGTAGCTACACAGTGGCCAGGTCCACAGAATGTTGCAGATAGCTGCTGAAAACATCCCTCCTCCACTTGAGAATGGCTTGCTCTCCCTCTCAAGCGGAGAGAGCTGGGATTCGATATTTAATTAAGCGCCTCTGTGCACTTGGCATTTAGAGGCACTAGGGGGCGTTAGTGCTCTACACCCGGTGAAATGCCTGTTTCGTTTGTGATTTTCCTTTGTGAAAAACAACTATGCGCAGAGTGTTTTGTGCCGATTTTCCATCCTTTTAGATTGACGGAAAGCATTTTACCGACGTCGAAACGGAAAACGAATAGAAAGAGCGTTGCATTGCGTTCAATAAAAGCTTAGGGCGGTCTCGGTGGTACGTTAGTGAAGTTATCTGGGGACACCTTAGCCACGTACATTGTGTTGGAGAGGCACCGAGAATTCAGGAGTTCTCAAAGTTCGAGGACACAGGTGCCTTACACGTAGGCTCGGTGGCAGCCGTGGACATGGCAGTGATTTGGAGAACGTTGTATTAGTCGGCTCTTGCTGTGGTAATGCTTTGCAACACATCTCCCCAAAACTCACTTACGTAAAGAAGAACCTAGTTTTCTCGGACCTGTGGGCTAGCTGCAGCGGCTCTCTTGTAGACCTCTCGATGGCGGGTGTTGCTCCATGCTGTGGGTCAGTTTGAGGTCTGTCCCACACACCTTACCGTGGAGCCCAACTGTGAGGCTGCAGGTAGGTCCCTGTCTTCTCGCAGAGTTCACTGAAACGTCAGAGGTGAGCCCAACCACACAAGGCCACGTAAGGCCTCTGCGACTCATTGAAGGCCATCGTGTCTTCCCTTGGCCTCCTGGGAACCCCCTGGCCCCAGGATGCAGCTTCCGTAGCCCAGGGCAACCGGCGGAGGGGGGCGGGCGGGGCTGCAGGAGGGTGGAACGCCGAGGTCACAGAGGGTGTGGGTGTGGCCACCTCTGCTGTGACTGAACCAAGGGCAGGGGGGCAGGGGGTCCAGGGCAGGGCCCTCAGAGCCCGGCAGGCCCAGGGGGGCGGCGCAAGCACCTAGGCCCAGGCCGAAGAGCGCCTTCTTGGTCTGCGCGGCAGGCCGGCCTCTCGCCTTGCCACTCAGGCCGCGCTCCCGCTTGAAGTGTGTGTGGCACGCGTCCGCGGAGTCCACCTCGCTGCACAGGTAGCCGTGGGACTGGGCGTCGTAGCTTCCTGCGAGGCGGCCGGAGGTCCCGCAGGCGGGTGGGTCCCTGGCACAGACGCGCGGAGCGGCTCCTGCCCGGCCCCCCTGAGAACCGTCGCCGTTCCGTAAGGCGGGGCGCCTGCTTCAGAATGTAAATCACGTGTCCGCTCTATGGATACGCTGTTTAGTTTACCAGGCAAGACTTTCTTGGCGAAAGAAGCAGCGTTGGCTTGCGTTCTCGAGCGGGCTTCTCATCTGGCTGTGCACTGGTACTCTCTCTCTGGGTGTGCTAGTCCGCAGGGCAGGGCATCCCCTGGGCAGGGTGGAGCGTGATCTCTGCGGCCTCGTCTTGCAGCTCCTTCCTTTCATTCTCAATCATCCTGCCCACAGTGGCCTCCTCTCAGGCCTGCATACTTACAACGGCGCATCGCCCGTGCTGCCCCTCTGCAGGAAGTGTCCCTCTGTTTAGTTTGCAGCTGACTGATGCCGCCTCACCCTTCTCATCTCTTCTCAGGTGTCACTTGGTCAAGAAAGCGTCCCCTTACCGACTCAACTCATCACGTCCCCCTACCGTAGCTCACGTGACACCACGCACCTCTCGCTTATGGCCGTCGTCGCCTTTCACATCCAGTTTCAGGTAGGTAAGTTTACCCCGTGGTCCGTGAGGAAGAAGAGATCACGCCTGTTTTGCTTGCTCTTGATTCCCAGCGACCAGCCCGGTTACTGATAACCTCTGTTAGAGGGAGAAAGGAATGCACCCAATCCCTGGTGAAGCCCTGGCCGTTTTCCTTTCTAGTGTCCCTCGTACTCCTCCCTGCCATCTGTGTCGCCCTTACTCCGCGTCTACCGTTTATGAGTTTACACCTGGCTTACGGTGACTGCTTCGGAGAATCGCATGCCTTTCTACCTCCCTCGCTGCGACCTCTCCTACACCTCCCAGGGCTCTTGGGTTATGCCCTTGCCCTCTTCCGAGCCGTCCGTGGCACCCGCTGTCATCCCCATACGGCCAAGCTCCTAAGACTGACACTCAAGGCCCTCCGTAATTTGGCTTCAGTTTCACTTTCTAGACGTTTCAAGGAAGAACGGGGTCTAAATATCTGTGCACCTCTGCTCCGTTTCATATCTACCCACGAGGTTAATTGTTTTGTTTCTTCCAGTCCACCTATTTCGCACCTGCTTCTCTGGGAAGACTTCACTGAGAATCCAGGCGATTTCTGGATCCCTTCTCTCCCCTGAAGCTGTAAACTGTTTAACAAGACACGTGCGGATCGGCCGTAAGGTAATCTACATCTTGTCTCCCTCTCTGGTATCTAACCTCCCTGCGAATGGGGGGTACGTCTCCGTGTTCTGTGCGGTTTTCAGCACAGTACTCTCTACACGTAGTGGATATTTGCTTTGGTAAGTGAACGAATAAGTGAATGAGTCACCAAGAAGAGGGTATTGTCTCATTCTTTCTCTCTTTTTCCACTTTCAAGTTTCTTTAGTTAGTTTCCTCAGACAAAAGGTTTCTTTGTAGCTACACAGTGGCCAGGTCCACAGAATGTTGCAGATAGCTGCTGAAAACATCCCTCCTCCACTTGAGAATGGCTTGCTCTCCCTCTCAAGCGGAGAGAGCTGGGATTCGATATTTAATTAAGCGCCTCTGTGCACTTGGCATTTAGAGGCACCAGGGGGCGTTAGTGCTCTACACCCCGTGAAATGCCTGTTTCGTTTGTGATTTTCCTTTGTGAAAAACAACTATGCGCAGAGTGTTTTGTGCCGATTTTCCATCCTTTTAGATTGACGGAAAGCATTTTACCGACGTCGAAACGGAAAACGAATAGAAAGAGCGTTGCATTGCGTTCAATAAAAGCTTAGGGCGGTCTCGGTGGTACGTTAGTGAAGTTATCTGGGGACACCTTAGCCACGTACATTGTGTTGGAGAGGCACCGAGAATTCAGGAGTTCTCAAAGTTCGAGGACACAGGTGCCTTACACGTAGGCTCGGTGGCAGCTGTGGACATGGCAGTGATTTGGAGAACGTTGTATTAGTCGGCTCTTGCTGTGGTAATGCTTTGCAACACATCTCCCCAAAACTCACTTACGTAAAGAAGAACCTAGTTTTCTCGGACCTGTGGGCTAGTTGCAGCGGCTCTCTTGTAGACCTCTCGATGGCGGGTGTTGCTCCATGCCGTGGGTCAGTTTGAGGTCTGTCCCGCACACCTTACCGTGGAGCCCAACTGTGAGGCTGCAGGTAGGTCCCTGTCTTGTCGCAGAGTTCACTGAAACGTCAGAGGTGAGCCCAACCACACAAGGCCACGTAAGGCCTCTGCGACTCATTGAAGGCCATCGTGTCTTCCCTTGGCCTCCTGGGAACCCCCTGGCCCCAGGATGCAGCTTCCGTAGCCCAGGGCAACCGGCGGAGGGGGGCGGGCGGGGCTGCAGGAGGGTGGAACGCCGAGGTCACAGAGGGTGTGGGTGTGGCCACCTCTGCTGTGACTGAACCAAGGGCAGGGGGGCAGGGGGTCCAGGGCAGGGCCCTCAGAGCCCGGCAGGCCCAGGGGGGCGGCGCAAGCACCTAGGCCCAGGCCGAAGAGCGCCTTCTTGGTCTGCGCGGCAGGCCGGCCTCTCGCCTTGCCACTCAGGCCGCGCTCCCGCTTGAAGTGTGTGTGGCACGCGTCCGCGGAGTCCACCTCGCTGCACAGGTAGCCGTGGGACTGGGCGTCGTAGCTTCCTGCGAGGCGGCCGGAGGTCCCGCAGGCGGGTGGGTCCCTGGCACAGACGCGCGGAGCGGCTCCTGCCCGGCCCCCCTGAGAACCGTCGCCGTTCCGTAAGGCGGGGCGCCTGCTTCAGAATGTAAATCACGTGTCCGCTCTATGGATACGCTGTTTAGTTTACCAGGCAAGACTTTCTTGGCGAAAGAAGCAGCGTTGGCTTGCGTTCTCGAGCGGGCTTCTCATCTGGCTGTGCACTGGTACTCTCTCTCTGGGTGTGCTAGTCCGCAGGGCAGGGCATCCCCTGGGCAGGGTGGAGCGTGATCTCTGCGGCCTCGTCTTGCAGCTCCTTCCTTTCATTCTCAATCATCCTGCCCACAGTGGCCTCCTCTCAGGCCTGCATACTTACAACGGCGCATCGCCCGTGCTGCCCCTCTGCAGGAAGTGTCCCTCTGTTTAGTTTGCAGCTGACTGATGCCGCCTCACCCTTCTCATCTCTTCTCAGGTGTCACTTGGTCAAGAAAGCGTCCCCTTACCGACTCAACTCATCACGTCCCCCTACCGTAGCTCACGTGACACCACGCACCTCTCGCTTATGGCCGTCGTCGCCTTTCACATCCAGTTTCAGGTAGGTAAGTTTACCCCGTGGTCCGTGAGGAAGAAGAGATCACGCCTGTTTTGCTTGCTCTTGATTCCCAGCGACCAGCCCGGTTACTGATAACCTCTGTTAGAGGGAGAAAGGAATGCACCCAATCCCTGGTGAAGCCCTGACCGTTTTCCTTTCTAGTGTCCCTCGTACTCCTCCCTGCCATCTGTGTCGCCCTTACTCCGCGTCTACCGTTTATGAGTTTACACCTGGCTTACGGTGACTGCTTCGGAGAATCGCATGCCTTTCTACCTCCCTCGCTGCGACCTCCCCTACACCTCCCAGGGCTCTTGGGTTATGCCCTTGCCCTCTTCCGAGCCGTCCGTGGCACCCGCTGTCATCCCCATACGGCCAAGCTCCTAAGACTGACACTCAAGGCCCTCCGTAATTTGGCTTCAGTTTCACTTTCTAGACGTTTCAAGGAAGAACGGGGTCTAAATATCTGTGCACCTCTGCTCCGTTTCATATCTACCCACGAGGTTAATTGTTTTGTTTCTTCCAGTCCACCTATTTTGCACCTGCTTCTCTGGGAAGACTTCACTGAGAATCCAGGCGATTTCTGGATCCCTTCTCTCCCCTGAAGCTGTAAACTGTTTAACAAGACATGTGCGGAACGGCCGTAAGGTAATCTACATCTTGTCTCCCTCTCTGGTATCTAACCTCCCTGCGAATGGGGGTACGTCTCCGTGTTCTGTGCGGTTTTCAGCACAGTACTCTCTACACGTAGTGGATATTTGCTTTGG
The DNA here is from genome assembly GCF_937001465.1 of Orcinus orca. Classification (NCBI taxonomy): domain Eukaryota; kingdom Metazoa; phylum Chordata; class Mammalia; order Artiodactyla; family Delphinidae; genus Orcinus; species Orcinus orca. Next base: position 76,999 of record NC_064559.1, on the reverse strand, counting down.
TAAGTGAACGAATAAGTGAATGAGTCACCAAGAAGAGGGTATTGTCTCATTCTTTCTCTCTTTTTCCACTTTCAAGTTTCTTTAGTTAGTTTCCTCAGACAAAAGGTTTCTTTGTAGCTACACAGTGGCCAGGTCCACAGAAAGTTGCAGATAGCTGCTGAAAACATCCCTCCTCCACTTGAGAATGGCTTGCTCTCCCTCTCAAGCGGAGAGAGCTGGGATTCGATATTTAATTAAGCGCCTCTGTTCACTTGGCATTTAGAGGCACCAGGGGGCGTTAGTGCTCTACACCCGGTGAAATGCCTGTTTCGTTTGTGATTTTCCTTTGTGAAAAACAACTATCCGCAGAGTGTTTTGTGCCGATTTTCCATCCTTTTAGATTGACGGAAAGCATTTTATCGACGTCGAAACGGAAAACGAATAGAAAGAGCGTTGCATTGCGTTCAATAAAAGCTTAGGGCGGTCTCGGTGGTACGTTAGTGAAGTTATCTGGGGACACCTTAGCCACGTACATTGTGTTGGAGAGGCACCGAGAATTCAGGAGTTCTCAAAGTTCGAGGACACAGGTGCCTTACACGTAGGCTCGGTGGCAGCCGTGGACATGGCAGTGATTTGGAGAACGTTGTATTAGTCGGCTCTTGCTGTGGTAATGCTTTGCAACACATCTCCCCAAAACTCACTTACGTAAAGAAGAACCTAGTTTTCTCGGACCTGTGGGCTAGCTGCAGCAGCTCTCTTGTAGACCTCTCGATGGCGGGTGTTGCTCCATGCCGTGGGTCAGTTTGAGGTCTGTCCCACACACCTTACCGTGGAGCCCAACTGTGAGGCTGCAGGTAGGTCCCTGTCTTCTCGCAGAGTTCACTGAAACGTCAGAGGTGAGCCCAACCACACAAGGCCACGTAAGGCCTCTGCGACTCATTGAAGGCCATCGTGTCTTCCCTTGGCCTCCTGGGAACCCCCTGGCCCCAGGATGCAGCTTCCGTAGCCCAGGGCAACCGGCGGAGGGGGGCGGGCGGGGCTGCAGGAGGGTGGAACGCCGAGGTCACAGAGGGTGTGGGTGTGGCCACCTCTGCTGTGACTGAACCAAGGGCAGGGGGGCAGGGGGTCCAGGGCAGGGCCCTCAGAGCCCGGCAGGCCCAGGGGGGCGGCGCAAGCACCTAGGCCCAGGCCGAAGAGCGCCTTCTTGGTCTGCGCGGCAGGCCGGCCTCTCGCCTTGCCACTCAGGCCGCGCTCCCGCTTGAAGTGTGTGTGGCACGCGTCCGCGGAGTCCACCTCGCTGCACAGGTAGCCGTGGGACTGGGCGTCGTAGCTTCCTGCGAGGCGGCCGGAGGTCCCGCAGGCGGGTGGGTCCCTGGCACAGACGCGCGGAGCGGCTCCTGCCCGGCCCCCCTGAGAACCGTCGCCGTTCCGTAAGGCGGGGCGCCTGCTTCAGAATGTAAATCACGTGTCCGCTCTATGGATACGCTGTTTAGTTTACCAGGCAAGACTTTCTTGGCGAAAGAAGCAGCGTTGGCTTGCGTTCTCGAGCGGGCTTCTCATCTGGCTGTGCACTGGTACTCTCTCTCTGGGTGTGCTAGTCCGCAGGGCAGGGCATCCCCTGGGCGGGGTGGAGCGTGATCTCTGCGGCCTCGTCTTGCAGCTCCTTCCTTTCATTCTCAATCATCCTGCCCACAGTGGCCTCCTCTCAGGCCTGCATACTTACAACGGCGCATCGCCCGTGCTGCCCCTCTGCAGGAAGTGTCCCTCTGTTTAGTTTGCAGCTGACTGATGCCACCTCACCCTTCTCATCTCTTCTCAGGTGTCACTTGGTCAAGAAAGCGTCCCCTTACCGACTCAACTCATCACGTCCCCCTACCGTAGCTCACGTGACACCACGCACCTCTCGCTTATGGCCGTCGTCGCCTTTCACATCCAGTTTCAGGTAGGTAAGTTTACCCCGTGGTCCGTGAGGAAGAAGAGATCACGCCTGTTTTGCTTGCTCTTGATTCCCAGCGACCAGCCCGGTTACTGATAACCTCTGTTAGAGGGAGAAAGGAATGCACCCAATCCCTGGTGAAGCCCTGACCGTTTTCCTTTCTAGTGTCCCTCGTACTCCTCCCTGCCATCTGTGTCGCCCTTACTCCGCGTCTACCGTTTATGAGTTTACACCTGGCTTACGGTGACTGCTTCGGAGAATCGCATGCCTTTCTACCTCCCTCGCTGCGACCTCTCCTACACCTCCCAGGGCTCTTGGGTTATGCCCTTGCCCTCTTCCGAGCCGTCCGTGGCACCCGCTGTCATCCCCATACGGCCAAGCTCCTAAGACTGACACTCAAGGCCCTCCGTAATTTGGCTTCAGTTTCACTTTCTAGACGTTTCAAGGAAGAACGGGGTCTAAATATCTGTGCACCTCTGCTCCGTTTCATATCTACCCACGAGGTTAATTGTTTTGTTTCTTCCAGTCCACCTATTTTGCACCTGCTTCTCTGGGAAGACTTCACTGAGAATCCAGGCGATTTCTGGATCCCTTCTCTCCCCTGAAGCTGTAAACTGTTTAACAAGATACGTGCGGAACGGCCGTAAGGTAATCTACATCTTGTCTCCCTCTCTGGTATCTAACCTCCCTGCGAATGGGGGGTACGTCTCCGTGTTCTGTGCGGTTTTCAGCACAGTACTCTCTACACGTAGTGGATATTTGCTTTGGTAAGTGAACGAATAAGTGAATGAGTCACCAAGAAGAGGGTATTGTCTCCTTCTTTCTCTCTTTTTCCACTTTCAAGTTTCTTTAGTTAGCTTCCTCAGACAAAAGGTTTCTTTGTAGCTACACAGTGGCCAGGTCCACAGAATGTTGCAGATAGCTGCTGAAAACATCCCTCCTCCACTTGAGAATGGCTTGCTCTCCCTCTCAAGCGGAGAGAGCTGGGATTCGATATTTAATTAAGCGCCTCTGTGCACTTGGCATTTAGAGGCACCAGGGGGCGTTAGTGCTCTACACCCGGTGAAATGCCTGTTTCGTTTGTGATTTTCCTTTGTGAAAAACAACTATCCGCAGAGTGTTTTGTGCCAATTTTCCATCCTTTTAGATTGACGGAAAGCATTTTACCGACGTCGAAACGGAAAACGAATAGAAAGAGCGTTGCATTGCGTTCAATAAAAGCTTAGGGCGGTCTCGGTGGTACGTTAGTGAAGTTATCTGGGGACACCTTAGCCACGTACATTGTGTTGGAGAGGCACCGAGAATTCAGGAGTTCTCAAAGTTCGAGGACACAGGTGCCTTACACGTAGGCTCGGTGGCAGCCGTGGACATGGCAGTGATTTGGAGAACGTTGTATTAGTCGGCTCTTGCTGTGGTAATGCTTTGCAACAAATCTCCCCAAAACTCACTTACGTAAAGAAGAACCTAGTTTTCTCGGACCTGTGGGCTAGCTGCAGCGGCTCTCTTGTAGACCTCTCGATGGCGGGTGTTGCTCCATGCCGTGGGTCAGTTTGAGGTCTGTCCCGCACACCTTACCGTGGAGCCCAGCTGTGAGGCTGCAGGTAGGTCCCTGTCTTCTCGCAGAGTTCACTGAAACGTCAGAGGTGAGCCCAACCACACAAGGCCACGTAAGGCCTCTGCGACTCATTGAAGGCCATCGTGTCTTCCCTTGGCCTCCTGGGAACCCCCTGGCCCCAGGATGCAGCTTCCGTAGCCCAGGGCAACCGGCGGAGGGGGGCGGGCGGGGCTGCAGGAGGGTGGAACGCCGAGGTCACAGAGGGTGTGGGTGTGGCCACCTCTGCTGTGACTGAACCAAGGGCAGGGGGGCAGGGGGTCCAGGGCAGGGCCCTCAGAGCCCGGCAGGCCCAGGGGGGCGGCGCAAGCACCTAGGCCCAGGCCGAAGAGCGCCTTCTTGGTCTGCGCGGCAGGCCGGCCTCTCGCCTTGCCACTCAGGCCGCGCTCCCGCTTGAAGTGTGTGTGGCACGCGTCCGCGGAGTCCACCTCGCTGCACAGGTAGCCGTGGGACTGGGCGTCGTAGCTTCCTGCGAGGCGGCCGGAGGTCCCGCAGGCGGGTGGGTCCCTGGCACAGACGCGCGGAGCGGCTCCTGCCCGGCCCCCCTGAGAACCGTCGCCGTTCCGTAAGGCGGGGCGCCTGCTTCAGAATGTAAATCACGTGTCCGCTCTATGGATACGCTGTTTAGTTTACCAGGCAAGACTTTCTTGGCGAAAGAAGCAGGGTTGGCTTGCGTTCTCGAGCGGGCTTCTCATCTGGCTGTGCACTGGTACTCTCTCTCTGGGTGTGCTAGTCCGCAGGGCAGGGCATCCCCTGGGCAGGGTGGAGCGTGATCTCTGCGGCCTCGTCTTGCAGCTCCTTCCTTTCATTCTCAATCATCCTGCCCACAGTGGCCTCCTCTCAGGCCTGCATACTTACAACGGCGCATCGCCCGTGCTGCCCCTCTGCAGGAAGTGTCCCTCTGTTTAGTTTGCAGCTGACTGATGCCGCCTCACCCTTCTCATCTCTTCTCAGGTGTCACTTGGTCAAGAAAGCGTCCCCTTACCGACTCAACTCATCACGTCCCCCTACCGTAGCTCACGTGACACCACGCACCTCTCGCTTATGGCCGTCGTCGCCTTTCACATCCAGTTTCAGGTAGGTAAGTTTACCCCGTGGTCCGTGAGGAAGAAGAGATCACGCCTGTTTTGCTTGCTCTTGATTCCCAGCGACCAGCCCGGTTACTGATAACCTCTGTTAGAGGGAGAAAGGAATGCACCCAATCCCTGGTGAAGCCCTGACCGTTTTCCTTTCTAGTGTCCCTCGTACTCCTCCCTGCCATCTGTGTCGCCCTTACTCCGCGTCTACCGTTTATGAGTTTACACCTGGCTTACGGTGACTGCTTCGGAGAATCGCATGCCTTTCTACCTCCCTCGCTGCGACCTCTCCTACACCTCCCAGGGCTCTTGGGTTATGCCCTTGCCCTCTTCCGAGCCGTCCGTGGCACCCGCTGTCATCCCCATACGGCCAAGCTCCTAAGACTGACACTCAAGGCCCTCCGTAATTTGGCTTCAGTTTCACTTTCTAGACGTTTCAAGGAAGAACGGGGTCTAAATATCTGTGCACCTCTGCTCCGTTTCATATCTACCCACGAGGTTAATTGTTTTGTTTCTTCCAGTCCACCTATTTCGCACCTGCTTCTCTGGGAAGACTTCACTGAGAATCCAGGCGATTTCTGGATCCCTTCTCTCCCCTGAAGCTGTAAACTGTTTAACAAGACACGTGCGGAACGGCCGTAAGGTAATCTACATCTTGTCTCCCTCTCTGGTATCTAACCTCCCTGCGAATGGGGGGTACGTCTCCGTGTTCTGTGCGGTTTTCAGCACAGTACTCTCTACACGTAGTGGATATTTGCTTTGGTAAGTGAACGAATAAGTGAATGAGTCACCAAGAAGAGGGTATTGTCTCCTTCTTTCTCTCTTTTTCCACTTTCAAGTTTCTTTAGTTAGTTTCCTCAGACAAAAGGTTTCTTTGTAGCTACACAGTGGCCAGGTCCACAGAATGTTGCAGATAGCTGCTGAAAACATCCCTCCTCCACTTGAGAATGGCTTGCTCTCCCTCTCAAGCGGAGAGAGCTGGGATTCGATATTTAATTAAGCGCCTCTGTGCACTTGGCATTTAGAGGCACTAGGGGGCGTTAGTGCTCTACACCCGGTGAAATGCCTGTTTCGTTTGTGATTTTCCTTTGTGAAAAACAACTATCCGCAGAGTGTTTTGTGCCGATTTTCCATCCTTTTAGATTGACGGAAAGCATTTTACCGACGTCGAAACGGAAAACGAATAGAAAGAGCGTTGCATTGCGTTCAATAAAAGCTTAGGGCGGTCTCGGTGGTACGTTAGTGAAGTTATCTGGGGACACCTTAGCCACGTACATTGTGTTGGAGAGGCACCGAGAATTCAGGAGTTCTCAAAGTTCGAGGACACAGGTGCCTTACACGTAGGCTCGGTGGCAGCCGTGGACATGGCAGTGATTTGGAGAACGTTGTATTAGTCGGCTCTTGCTGTGGTAATGCTTTGCAACACATCTCCCCAAAACTCACTTACGTAAAGAAGAACCTAGTTTTCTCGGACCTGTGGGCTAGCTGCAGCGGCTCTCTTGTAGACCTCTCGATGGCGGGTGTTGCTCCATGCCGTGGGTCAGTTTGAGGTCTGTCCCGCACACCTTACCGTGGAGCCCAGCTGTGAGGCTGCAGGTAGGTCCCTGTCTTCTCGCAGAGTTCACTGAAACGTCAGAGGTGAGCCCAACCACACAAGGCCACGTAAGGCCTCTGCGACTCATTGAAGGCCATCGTGTCTTCCCTTGGCCTCCTGGGAACCCCCTGGCCCCAGGATGCAGCTTCCGTAGCCCAGGGCAACCGGCGGAGGGGGGCGGGCGGGGCTGCAGGAGGGTGGAACGCCGAGGTCACAGAGGGTGTGGGTGTGGCCACCTCTGCTGTGACTGAACCAAGGGCAGGGGGGCAGGGGGTCCAGGGCAGGGCCCTCAGAGCCCGGCAGGCCCAGGGGGGCGGCGCAAGCACCTAGGCCCAGGCCGAAGAGCGCCTTCTTGGTCTGCGCGGCAGGCCGGCCTCTCGCCTTGCCACTCAGGCCGCGCTCCCGCTTGAAGTGTGTGTGGCACGCGTCCGCGGAGTCCACCTCGCTGCACAGGTAGCCGTGGGACTGGGCGTCGTAGCTTCCTGCGAGGCGGCCGGAGGTCCCGCAGGCGGGTGGGTCCCTGGCACAGACGCGCGGAGCGGCTCCTGCCCGGCCCCCCTGAGAACCGTCGCCGTTCCGTAAGGCGGGGCGCCTGCTTCAGAATGTAAATCACGTGTCCGCTCTATGGATACGCTGTTTAGTTTACCAGGCAAGACTTTCTTGGCGAAAGAAGCAGCGTTGGCTTGCGTTCTCGAGCGGGCTTCTCATCTGGCTGTGCACTGGTACTCTCTCTCTGGGTGTGCTAGTCCGCAGGGCAGGGCATCCCCTGGGCAGGGTGGAGCGTGATCTCTGCGGCCTCGTCTTGCAGCTCCTTCCTTTCATTCTCAATCATCCTGCCCACAGTGGCCTCCTCTCAGGCCTGCATACTTACAACGGCGCATCGCCCGTGCTGCCCCTCTGCAGGAAGTGTCCCTCTGTTTAGTTTGCAGCTGACTGATGCCGCCTCACCCTTCTCATCTCTTCTCAGGTGTCACTTGGTCAAGAAAGCGTCCCCTTACCGACTCAACTCATCACGTCCCCCTACCGTAGCTCACGTGACACCACGCACCTCTCGCTTATGGCCGTCGTCGCCTTTCACATCCAGTTTCAGGTAGGTAAGTTTACCCCGTGGTCCGTGAGGAAGAAGAGATCACGCCTGTTTTGCTTGCTCTTGATTCCCAGCGACCAGCCCGGTTACTGATAACCTCTGTTAGAGGGAGAAAGGAATGCACCCAATCCCTGGTGAAGCCCTGACCGTTTTCCTTTCTAGTGTCCCTCGTACTCCTCCCTGCCATCTGTGTCGCCCTTACTCCGCGTCTACCGTTTATGAGTTTACACCTGGCTTACGGTGACTGCTTCGGAGAATCGCATGCCTTTCTACCTCCCTCGCTGCGACCTCTCCTACACCTCCCAGGGCTCTTGGGTTATGCCCTTGCCCTCTTCCGAGCCGTCCGTGGCACCCGCTGTCATCCCCATACGGCCAAGCTCCTAAGACTGACACTCAAGGCCCTCCGTAATTTGGCTTCAGTTTCACTTTCTAGACGTTTCAAGGAAGAACGGGGTCTAAATATCTGTGCACCTCTGCTCCGTTTCATATCTACCCACGAGGTTAATTGTTTTGTTTCTTCCAGTCCACCTATTTGGCACCTGCTTCTCTGGGAAGACTTCACTGAGAATCCAGGCGATTTCTGGATCCCTTCTCTCCCCTGAAGCTGTAAACTGTTTAACAAGACACGTGCGGAACGGCCGTAAGGTAATCTACATCTTGTCTCCCTCTCTGGTATCTAACCTCCCTGCGAATGGGGGGTACGTCTCCGTGTTCTGTGCGGTTTTCAGCACAGTACTCTCTACACGTAGTGGATATTTGCTTTGGTAAGTGAACGAATAAGTGAATGAGTCACCAAGAAGAGGGTATTGTCTCCTTCTTTCTCTCTTTTTCCACTTTCAAGTTTCTTTAGTTAGTTTCCTCAGACAAAAGGTTTCTTTGTAGCTACACAGTGGCCAGGTCCACAGAATGTTGCAGATAGCTGCTGAAAACATCCCTCCTCCACTTGAGAATGGCTTGCTCTCCCTCTCAAGCGGAGAGAGCTGGGATTCGATATTTAATTAAGCGCCTCTGTGCACTTGGCATTTAGAGGCACCAGGGGGCGTTAGTGCTCTACACCCGGTGAAATGCCTGTTTCGTTTGTGATTTTCCTTTGTGAAAAACAACTATCCGCAGAGTGTTTTGTGCCGATTTTCCATCCTTTTAGATTGACGGAAAGCATTTTACCGACGTCGAAACGGAAAACGAATAGAAAGAGCGTTGCATTGCGTTCAATAAAAGCTTAGGGCGGTCTCGGTGGTACGTTAGTGAAGTTATCTGGGGACACCTTAGCCACGTACATTGTGTTGGAGAGGCACCGAGAATTCAGGAGTTCTCAAAGTTCGAGGACACAGGTGCCTTACACGTAGGCTCGGTGGCAGCCGTGGACATGGCAGTGATTTGGAGAACGTTGTATTAGTCGGCTCTTGCTGTGGTAATGCTTTGCAACACATCTCCCCAAAACTCACTTACGTAAAGAAGAACCTAGTTTTCTCGGACCTGTGGGCTAGCTGCAGCGGCTCTCTTGTAGACCTCTCGATGGCGGGTGTTGCTCCATGCCGTGGGTCAGTTTGAGGTCTGTCCCGCACACCTTACCGTGGAGCCCAGCTGTGAGGCTGCAGGTAGGTCCCTGTCTTCTCGCAGAGTTCACTGAAACGTCAGAGGTGAGCCCAACCACACAAGGCCACGTAAGGCCTCTGCGACTCATTGAAGGCCATCGTGTCTTCCCTTGGCCTCCTGGGAACCCCCTGGCCCCAGGATGCAGCTTCCGTAGCCCAGGGCAACCGGCGGAGGGGGGCGGGCGGGGCTGCAGGAGGGTGGAACGCCGAGGTCACAGAGGGTGTGGGTGTGGCCACCTCTGCTGTGACTGAACCAAGGGCAGGGGGGCAGGGTGTCCAGGGCAGGGCCCTCAGAGCCCGGCAGGCCCAGGGGGGCGGCGCAAGCACCTAGGCCCAGGCCGAAGAGCGCCTTCTTGGTCTGCGCGGCAGGCCGGCCTCTCGCCTTGCCACTCAGGCCGCGCTCCCGCTTGAAGTGTGTGTGGCACGCGTCCGCGGAGTCCACCTCGCTGCACAGGTAGCCGTGGGACTGGGCGTCGTAGCTTCCTGCGAGGCGGCCGGAGGTCCCGCAGGCGGGTGGGTCCCTGGCACAGACGCGCGGAGCGGCTCCTGCCCGGCCCCCCTGAGAACCGTCGCCGTTCCGTAAGGCGGGGCGCCTGCTTCAGAATGTAAATCACGTGTCCGCTCTATGGATACGCTGTTTAGTTTACCAGGCAAGACTTTCTTGGCGAAAGAAGCAGCGTTGGCTTGCGTTCTCGAGCGGGCTTCTCATCTGGCTGTGCACTGGTACTCTCTCTCTGGGTGTGCTAGTCCGCTGGGCAGGGCATCCCCTGGGCAGGGTGGAGCGTGATCTCTGCGGCCTCGTCTTGCAGCTCCTTCCTTTCATTCTCAATCATCCTGCCCACAGTGGCCTCCTCTCAGGCCTGCATACTTACAACGGCGCATCGCCCGTGCTGCCCCTCTGCAGGAAGTGTCCCTCTGTTTAGTTTGCAGCTGACTGATGCCGCCTCACCCTTCTCATCTCTTCTCAGGTGTCACTTGGTCAAGAAAGCGTCCCCTTACCGACTCAACTCATCACGTCCCCCTACCGTAGCTCACGTGACACCACGCACCTCTCGCTTATGGCCGTCGTCGCCTTTCACATCCAGTTTCAGGTAGGTAAGTTTACCCCGTGGTCCGTGAGGAAGAAGAGATCACGCCTGTTTTGCTTGCTCTTGATTCCCAGCGACCAGCCCGGTTACTGATAACCTCTGTTAGAGGGAGAAAGGAATGCACCCAATCCCTGGTGAAGCCCTGACCGTTTTCCTTTCTAGTGTCCCTCGTACTCCTCCCTGCCATCTGTGTCGCCCTTACTCCGCGTCTACCGTTTATGAGTTTACACCTGGCTTACGGTGACTGCTTCGGAGAATCGCATGCCTTTCTACCTCCCTCGCTGCGACCTCTCCTACACCTCCCAGGGCTCTTGGGTTATGCCCTTGCCCTCTTCCGAGCCGTCCGTGGCACCCGCTGTCATCCCCATACGGCCAAGCTCCTAAGACTGACACTCAAGGCCCTCCGTAATTTGGCTTCAGTTTCACTTTCTAGACGTTTCAAGGAAGAACGGGGTCTAAATATCTGTGCACCTCTGCTCCGTTTCATATCTACCCACGAGGTTAATTGTTTTGTTTCTTCCAGTCCACCTATTTGGCACCTGCTTCTCTGGGAAGACTTCACTGAGAATCCAGGCGATTTCTGGATCCCTTCTCTCCCCTGAAGCTGTAAACTGTTTAACAAGACACGTGCGGAACGGCCGTAAGGTAATCTACATCTTGTCTCCCTCTCTGGTATCTAACCTCCCTGCGAATGGGGGGTACGTCTCCGTGTTCTGTGCGGTTTTCAGCACAGTACTCTCTACACGTAGTGGATATTTGCTTTGGTAAGTGAACGAATAAGTGAATGAGTCACCAAGAAGAGGGTATTGTCTCATTCTTTCTCTCTTTTTCCACTTTCAAGTTTCTTTAGTTAGTTTCCTCAGACAAAAGGTTTCTTTGTAGCTACACAGGGGCCAGGTCCACAGAATGTTGCAGATAGCTGCTGAAAACATCCCTCCTCCACTTGAGAATGGCTTGCTCTCCCTCTCAAGCGGAGAGAGCTGGGATTCGATATTTAATTAAGCGCCTCTGTGCACTTGGCATTTAGAGGCACCAGGGGGCGTTAGTGCTCTACACCCGGTGAAATGCCTGTTTCGTTTGTGATTTTCCTTTGTGAAAAACAACTATCCGCAGAGTGTTTTGTGCCAATTTTCCATCCTTTTAGATTGACGGAAAGCATTTTACCGACGTCGAAACGGAAAACGAATAGAAAGAACGTTGCATTGCGTTCAATAAAAGCTTAGGGCGGTCTCGGTGGTACGTTAGTGAAGTTATCTGGGGACACCTTAGCCACGTATATTGTGTTGGAGAGGCACCGAGAATTCAGGAGTTCTCAAAGTTCGAGGACACAGGTGCCTTACACGTAGGCTCGGTGGCAGCCGTGGACATGGCAGTGATTTGGAGAACGTTGTATTAGTCGGCTCTTGCTGTGGTAATGCTTTGCAACACATCTCCCCAAAACTCACTTACGTAAAGAAGAACCTAGTTTTCTCGGACCTGTGGGCTAGCTGCAGCGGCTCTCTTGTAGACCTCTCGATGGCGGGTGTTGCTCCATGCCGTGGGTCAGTTTGAGGTCTGTCCCGCACACCTTACCGTGGAGCCCAACTGTGAGGCTGCAGGTAGGTCCCTGTCTTCTCGCAGAGTTCACTGAAACGTCAGAGGTGAGCCCAACCACACAAGGCCACGTAAGGCCTCTGCGACTCATTGAAGGCCATCGTGTCTTCCCTTGGCCTCCTGGGAACCCCCTGGCCCCAGGATGCCGCTTCCGTAGCCCAGGGCAACCGGCGGAGGGGGGCGGGCGGGGCTGCAGGAGGGTGGAACGCCGAGGTCACAGAGGGTGTGGGTGTGGCCACCTCTGCTGTGACTGAACCAAGGGCAGGGGGGCAGGGTGTCCAGGGCAGGGCCCTCAGAGCCCGGCAGGCCCAGGGGGGCGGCGCAAGCACCTAGGCCCAGGCCGAAGAGCGCCTTCTTGGTCTGCGCGGCAGGCCGGCCTCTCGCCTTGCCACTCAGGCCGCGCTCCCGCTTGAAGTGTGTGTGGCACGCGTCCGCGGAGTCCACCTCGCTGCACAGGTAGCCGTGGGACTGGGCGTCGTAGCTTCCTGCGAGGCGGCCGGAGGTCCCGCAGGCGGGTGGGTCCCTGGCACAGACGCGCGGAGCGGCTCCTGCCCGGCCCCCCTGAGAACCGTCGCCGTTCCGTAAGGCGGGGCGCCTGCTTCAGAATGTAAATCACGTGTCCGCTCTATGGATACGCTGTTTAGTTTACCAGGCAAGACTTTCTTGGCGAAAGAAGCAGCGTTGGCTTGCGTTCTCGAGCGGGCTTCTCATCTGGCTGTGCACTGGTACTCTCTCTCTGGGTGTGCTAGTCCGCAGGGCAGGGCATCCCCTGGGCAGGGTGGAGCGTGATCTCTGCGGCCTCGTCTTGCAGCTCCTTCCTTTCATTCTCAATCATCCTGCCCACAGTGGCCTCCTCTCAGGCCTGCATACTTACAACGGCGCATCGCCCGTGCTGCCCCTCTGCAGGAAGTGTCCCTCTGTTTAGTTTGCAGCTGACTGATGCCGCCTCACCCTTCTCATCTCTTCTCAGGTGTCACTTGGTCAAGAAAGCGTCCCCTTACCGACTCAACTCATCACGTCCCCCTACCGTAGCTCACGTGACACCACGCACCTCTCGCTTATGGCCGTCGTCGCCTTTCACATCCAGTTTCAGGTAGGTAAGTTTACCCCGTGGTCCGTGAGGAAGAAGAGATCACGCCTGTTTTGCTTGCTCTTGATTCCCAGCGACCAGCCCGGTTACTGATAACCTCTGTTAGAGGGAGAAAGGAATGCACCCAATCCCTGGTGAAGCCCTGACCGTTTTCCTTTCTAGTGTCCCTCGTACTCCTCCCTGCCATCTGTGTCGCCCTTACTCCGCGTCTACCGTTTATGAGTTTACACCTGGCTTACGGTGACTGCTTCGGAGAATCGCATGCCTTTCTACCTCCCTCGCTGCGACCTCTCCTACACCTCCCAGGGCTCTTGGGTTATGCCCTTGCCCTCTTCCGAGCCGTCCGTGGCACCCGCTGTCATCCCCATACGGCCAAGCTCCTAAGACTGACACTCAAGGCCCTCCGTAATTTGGCTTCAGTTTCACTTTCTAGACGTTTCAAGGAAGAACGGGGTCTAAATATCTGTGCACCTCTGCTCCGTTTCATATCTACCCACGAGGTTAATTGTTTTGTTTCTTCCAGTCCACCTATTTCGCACCTGCTTCTCTGGGAAGACTTCACTGAGAATCCAGGCGATTTCTGGATCCCTTCTCTCCCCTGAAGCTGTAAACTGTTTAACAAGACACGTGCGGAACGGCCGTAAGGTAATCTACATCTTGTCTCCCTCTCTGGTATCTAACCTCCCTGCGAATGGAGGGTACGTCTCCGTGTTCTGTGCGGTTTTCAGCACAGTACTCTCTACACGTAGTGGATATTTGCTTTGGTAAGTGAACGAATAAGTGAATGAGTCACCAAGAAGAGGGTATTGTCTCATTCTTTCTCTCTTTTTCCACTTTCAAGTTTCTTTAGTTAGTTTCCTCAGACAAAAGGTTTCTTTGTAGCTACACAGTGGCCAGGTCCACAGAATGTTGCAGATAGCTGCTGAAAACATCCCTCCTCCACTTGAGAATGGCTTGCTCTCCCTCTCAAGCGGAGAGAGCTGGGATTCGATATTTAATTAAGCGCCTCTGTTCACTTGGCATTTAGAGGCACCAGGGGGCGTTAGTGCTCTACACCCGGTGAAATGCCTGTTTCGTTTGTGATTTTCCTTTGTGAAAAACAACTATCCGCAGAGTGTTTTGTGCCGATTTTCCATCCTTTTAGATTGACGGAAAGCATTTTACCGACGTCGAAACGGAAAACGAATAGAAAGAGCGTTGCATTGCGTTCAATAAAAGCTTAGGGCGGTCTCGGTGGTACGTTAGTGAAGTTATCTGGGGACACCTTAGCCACGTACATTGTGTTGGAGAGGCACCGAGAATTCAGGAGTTCTCAAAGTTCGAGGACACAGGTGCCTTACACGTAGGCTCGGTGGCAGCCGTGGACATGGCAGTGATTTGGAGAACGTTGTATTAGTCGGCTCTTGCTGTGGTAATGCTTTGCAACACATCTCCCCAAAACTCACTTACGTAAAGAAGAACCTAGTTTTCTCGGACCTGTGGGCTAGCTGCAGCGGCTCTCTTGTAGACCTCTCGATGGCGGGTGTTGCTCCATGCCGTGGGTCAGTTTGAGGTCTGTCCCGCACACCTTACCGTGGAGCCCAGCTGTGAGGCTGCAGGTAGGTCCCTGTCTTCTCGCAGAGTTCACTGAAACGTCAGAGGTGAGCCCAACCACACAAGGCCACGTAAGGCCTCTGCGACTCATTGAAGGCCATCGTGTCTTCCCTTGGCCTCCTGGGAACCCCCTGGCCCCAGGATGCAGCTTCCGTAGCCCAGGGCAACCGGCGGAGGGGGGCGGGCGGGGCTGCAGGAGGGTGGAACGCCGAGGTCACAGAGGGTGTGGGTGTGGCCACCTCTGCTGTGACTGAACCAAGGGCAGGGGGGCAGGGGGTCCAGGGCAGGGCCCTCAGAGCCCGGCAGGCCCAGGGGGGCGGCGCAAGCACCTAGGCCCAGGCCGAAGAGCGCCTTCTTGGTCTGCGCGGCAGGCCGGCCTCTCGCCTTGCCACTCAGGCCGCGCTCCCGCTTGAAGTGTGTGTGGCACACGTCCGCGGAGTCCACCTCGCTGCACAGGTAGCCGTGGGACTGGGCGTCGTAGCTTCCTGCGAGGCGGCCGGAGGTCCCGCAGGCGGGTGGGTCCCTGGCACAGACGCGCGGAGCGGCTCCTGCCCGGCCCCCCTGAGAACCGTCGCCGTTCCGTAAGGCGGGGCGCCTGCTTCAGAATGTAAATCACGTGTCCGCTCTATGGATACGCTGTTTAGTTTACCAGGCAAGACTTTCTTGGCGAAAGAAGCAGCGTTGGCTTGCGTTCTCGAGCGGGCTTCTCATCTGGCTGTGCACTGGTACTCTCTCTCTTGGTGTGCTAGTCCGCAGGGCAGGGCATCCCCTGGGCGGGGTGGAGCGTGATCTCTGCGGCCTCGTCTTGCAGCTCCTTCCTTTCATTCTCAATCATCCTGCCCACAGTGGCCTCCTCTCAGGCCTGCATACTTACAACGGCGCATCGCCCGTGCTGCCCCTCTGCAGGAAGTGTCCCTCTGTTTAGTTTGCAGCTGACTGATGCCGCCTCACCCTTCTCATCTCTTCTCAGGTGTCACTTGGTCAAGAAAGCGTCCCCTTACCGACTCAACTCATCACGTCCCCCTACCGTAGCTCACGTGACACCACGCACCTCTCGCTTATGGCCGTCGTCGCCTTTCACATCCAGTTTCAGGTAGGTAAGTTTACCCCGTGGTCCGTGAGGAAGAAGAGATCACGCCTGTTTTGCTTGCTCTTGATTCCCAGCGACCAGCCCGGTTACTGATAACCTCTGTTAGAGGGAGAAAGGAATGCACCCAATCCCTGGTGAAGCCCTGACCGTTTTCCTTTCTAGTGTCCGTCGTACTCCTCCCTGCCATCTGTGTCGCCCTTACTCCGCGTCTACCGGTTATGAGTTTACACCTGGCTTACGGTGACTGCTTCGGAGAATCGCATGCCTTTCTACCTCCCTCGCTGCGACCTCTCCTACACCTCCCAGGGCTCTTGGGTTATGCCCTTGCCCTCTTCCGAGCCGTCCGTGGCACCCGCTGTCATCCCCATACGGCCAAGCTCCTAAGACTGACACTCAAGGCCCTCCGTAATTTGGCTTCAGTTTCACTTTCTAGACGTTTCAAGGAAGAACGGGGTCTAAATATCTGTGCACCTCTGCTCCGTTTCATATCTACCCACGAGGTTAATTGTTTTGTTTCTTCCAGTCCACCTATTTGGCACCTGCTTCTCTGGGAAGACTTCACTGAGAATCCAGGCGATTTCTGGATCCCTTCTCTCCCCTGAAGCTGTAAACTGTTTAACAAGACACGTGCGGAACGGCCGTAAGGTAATCTACATCTTGTCTCCCTCTCTGGTATCTAACCTCCCTGCGAATGGGGGGTACGTCTCCGTGTTCTGTGCGGTTTTCAGCACAGTACTCTCTACACGTAGTGGATATTTGCTTTGGTAAGTGAACGAATAAGTGAATGAGTCACCAAGAGGAGGGTATTGTCTCATTCTTTCTCTCTTTTTCCACTTTCAAGTTTCTTTAGTTAGTTTCCTCAGACAAAAGGTTTCTTTGTAGCTACACAGTGGCCAGGTCCACAGAATGTTGCAGATAGCTGCTGAAAACATCCCTCCTCCACTTGAGAATGGCTTGCTCTCCCTCTCAAGCGGAGAGAGCTGGGATTCGATATTTAATTAAGCGCCTCTGTGCACTTGGCATTTAGAGGCACTAGGGGGCGTTAGTGCTCTACACCCGGTGAAATGCCTGTTTCGTTTGTGATTTTCCTTTGTGAAAAACAACTATCCGCAGAGTGTTTTGTGCCAATTTTCCATCCTTTTAGATTGACGGAAAGCATTTTACCGACGTCGAAACGGAAAACGAATAGAAAGAGCGTTGCATTGCGTTCAATAAAAGCTTAGGGCGGTCTCGGTGGTACGTTAGTGAAGTTATCTGGGGACACCTTAGCCACGTACATTGTGTTGGAGAGGCACCGAGAATTCAGGAGTTCTCAAAGTTCGAGCACACAGGTGCCTTACACATAGGCTCGGTGGCAGCCGTGGACATGGCAGTGATTTGGAGAACGTTGTATTAGTCGGCTCTTGCTGTGGTAATGCTTTGCAACACATCTCCCCAAAACTCACGTAAAGAAGAACCTAGTTTTCTCGGACCTGTGGGCTAGCTGCAGCGGCTCTCTTGTAGACCTCTCGATGGCGGGTGTTGCTCCATGCCGTGGGTCAGTTTGAGGTCTGTCCCGCACACCTTACCGTGGAGCCCAACTGTGAGGCTGCAGGTAGGTCCCTGTCTTGTCGCAGAGTTCACTGAAACGTCAGAGGTGAGCCCAACCACACAAGGCCACGTAAGGCCTCTGCGACTCATTGAAGGCCATCGTGTCTTCCCTTGGCCTCCTGGGAACCCCCTGGCCCCAGGATGCAGCTTCCGTAGCCCAGGGCAACCGGCGGAGGGGGGCGGGCGGGGCTGCAGGAGGGTGGAACGCCGAGGTCACAGAGGGTGTGGGTGTGGCCACCTCTGCTGTGACTGAACCAAGGGCAGGGGGGCAGGGTGTCCAGGGCAGGGCCCTCAGAGCCCGGCAGGCCCAGGGGGGCGGCGCAAGCACCTAGGCCCAGGCCGAAGAGCGCCTTCTTGGTCTGCGCGGCAGGCCGGCCTCTCGCCTTGCCACTCAGGCCGCGCTCCCGCTTGAAGTGTGTGTGGCACGCGTCCGCGGAGTCCACCTCGCTGCACAGGTAGCCGTGGGACTGGGCGTCGTAGCTTCCTGCGAGGCGGCCGGAGGTCCCGCAGGCGGGTGGGTCCCTGGCACAGACGCGCGGAGCGGCTCCTGCCCGGCCCCCCTGAGAACCGTCGCCGTTCCGTAAGGCGGGGCGCCTGCTTCAGAATGTAAATCACGTGTCCGCTCTATGGATACGCTGTTTAGTTTACCAGGCAAGACTTTCTTGGCGAAAGAAGCAGCGTTGGCTTGCGTTCTCGAGCGGGCTTCTCATCTGGCTGTGCACTGGTACTCTCTCTCTGGGTGTGCTAGTCCGCAGGGCAGGGCATCCCCTGGGCAGGGTGGAGCGTGATCTCTGCGGCCTCGTCTTGCAGCTCCTTCCTTTCATTCTCAATCATCCTGCCCACAGTGGCCTCCTCTCAGGCCTGCATACTTACAACGGCACATCGCCCGTGCTGCCCCTCTGCAGGAAGTGTCCCTCTGTTTAGTTTGCAGCTGACTGATGCCGCCTCACCCTTCTCATCTCTTCTCAGGTGTCACTTGGTCAAGAAAGCGTCCCCTTACCGACTCAACTCATCACGTCCCCCTACCGTAGCTCACGTGACACCACGCACCTCTCGCTTATGGCCGTCGTCGCCTTTCACATCCAGTTTCAGGTAGGTAAGTTTACCCCGTGGTCCGTGAGGAAGAAGAGATCACGCCTGTTTTGCTTGCTCTTGATTCCCAGCGACCAGCCCGGTTACTGATAACCTCTGTTAGAGGGAGAAAGGAATGCACCCAATCCCTGGTGAAGCCCTGACCGTTTTCCTTTCTAGTGTCCCTCGTACTCCTCCCTGCCATCTGTGTCGCCCTTACTCCGCGTCTACCGTTTATGAGTTTACACCTGGCTTACGGTGACTGCTTCGGAGAATCGCATGCCTTTCTACCTCCCTCGCTGCGACCTCCCCTACACCTCCCAGGGCTCTTGGGTTATGCCCTTGCCCTCTTCCGAGCCGTCCGTGGCACCCGCTGTCATCCCCATACGGCCAAGCTCCGAAGACTGACACTCAAGGCCCTCCGTAATTTGGCTTCAGTTTCACTTTCTAGACGTTTCAAGGAAGAACGGGGTCTAAATATCTGTGCACCTCTGCTCCGTTTCATATCTACCCACGAGGTTAATTGTTTTGTTTCTTCCAGTCCACCTATTTGGCACCTGCTTCTCTGGGAAGACTTCACTGAGAATCCAGGCGATTTCTGGATCCCTTCTCTCCCCTGAAGCTGTAAACTGTTTAACAAGACACGTGCGGAACGGCCGTAAGGTAATCTACATCTTGTCTCCCTCTCTGGTATCTAACCTCCCTGCGAATGGGGGGTACGTCTCCGTGTTCTGTGCGGTTTTCAGCACAGTACTCTCTACACGTAGTGGATATTTGCTTTGGTAAGTGAACGAATAAGTGAATGAGTCACCAAGAAGAGGGTATTGTCTCATTCTTTCTCTCTTTTTCCACTTTCAAGTTTCTTTAGTTAGTTTCCTCAGACAAAAGGTTTCTTTGTAGCTACACAGTGGCCAGGTCCACAGAATGTTGCAGATAGCTGCTGAAAACATCCCTCCTCCACTTGAGAATGGCTTGCTCTCCCTCTCAAGCGGAGAGAGCTGGGATTCGATATTTAATTAAGCGCCTCTGTTCACTTGGCATTTAGAGGCACCAGGGGGCGTTAGTGCTCTACACCCGGTGAAATGCCTGTTTCGTTTGTGATTTTCCTTTGTGAAAAACAACTATCCGCAGAGTGTTTTGTGCCAATTTTCCATCCTTTTAGATTGACGGAAAGCATTTTACCAACGTCGAAACGGAAAACGAATAGAAAGAGCGTTGCATTGCGTTCAATAAAAGCTTAGGGCGGTCTCGGTGGTACGTTAGTGAAGTTATCTGGGGACACCTTAGCCACGTACATTGTGTTGGAGAGGCACCGAGAATTCAGGAGTTCTCAAAGTTCGAGGACACAGGTGCCTTACACGTAGGCTCGGTGGCAGCCGTGGACATGGCAGTGATTTGGAGAACGTTGTATTAGTCGGCTCTTGCTGTGGTAATGCTTTGCAACAAATCTCCCCAAAACTCACTTACGTAAAGAAGAACCTAGTTTTCTCGGACCTGTGGGCTAGCTGCAGCGGCTCTCTTGTAGACCTCTCGATGGCGGGTGTTGCTCCATGCCGTGGGTCAGTTTGAGGTCTGTCCCGCACACCTTACCGTGGAGCCCAACTGTGAGGCTGCAGGTAGGTCCCTGTCTTCTCGCAGAGTTCACTGAAACGTCAGAGGTGAGCCCAACCACACAAGGCCACGTAAGGCCTCTGCGACTCATTGAAGGCCATCGTGTCTTCCCTTGGCCTCCTGGGAACCCCCTGGCCCCAGGATGCAGCTTCCGTAGCCCAGGGCAACCGGCGGAGGGGGGCGGGCGGGGCTGCAGGAGGGTGGAACGCCGAGGTCACAGAGGGTGTGGGTGTGGCCACCTCTGCTGTGACTGAACCAAGGGCAGGGGGGCAGGGTGTCCAGGGCAGGGCCCTCAGAACCCGGCAGGCCCAGGGGGGCGGCGCAAGCACCTAGGCCCAGGCCGAAGAGCGCCTTCTTGGTCTGCGCGGCAGGCCGGCCTCTCGCCTTGCCACTCAGGCCGTGCTCCCGCTTGAAGTGTGTGTGGCACGCGTCCGCGGAGTCCACCTCGCTGCACAGGTAGCCGTGGGACTGGGCGTCGTAGCTTCCTGCGAGGCGGCCGGAGGTCCCGCAGGCGGGTGGGTCCCTGGCACAGACGCGCGGAGCGGCTCCTGCCCGGCCCCCCTGAGAACCGTCGCCGTTCCGTAAGGCGGGGCGCCTGCTTCAGAATGTAAATCACGTGTCCGCTCTATGGATACGCTGTTTAGTTTACCAGGCAAGACTTTCTTGGCGAAAGAAGCAGCGTTGGCTTGCGTTCTCGAGCGGGCTTCTCATCTGGCTGTGCACTGGTACTCTCTCTCTGGGTGTGCTAGTCCGCAGGGCAGGGCATCCCCTGGGCAGGGTGGAGCGTGATCTCTGCGGCCTCGTCTTGCAGCTCCTTCCTTTCATTCTCAATCATCCTGCCCACAGTGGCCTCCTCTCAGGCCTGCATACTTACAACGGCGCATCGCCCGTGCTGCCCCTCTGCAGGAAGTGTCCCTCTGTTTAGTTTGCAGCTGACTGATGCCGCCTCACCCTTCTCATCTCTTCTCAGGTGTCACTTGGTCAAGAAAGCGTCCCCTTACCGACTCAACTCATCACGTCCCCCTACCGTAGCTCACGTGACACCACGCACCTCTCGCTTATGGCCGTCGTCGCCTTTCACATCCAGTTTCAGGTAGGTAAGTTTACCCCGTGGTCCGTGAGGAAGAAGAGATCACGCCTGTTTTGCTTGCTCTTGATTCCCAGCGACCAGCCCGGTTACTGATAACCTCTGTTAGAGGGAGAAAGGAATGCACCCAATCCCTGGTGAAGCCCTGACCGTTTTCCTTTCTAGTGTCCCTCGTACTCCTCCCTGCCATCTGTGTCGCCCTTACTCCGCGTCTACCGTTTATGAGTTTACACCTGGCTTACGGTGACTGCTTCGGAGAATCGCATGCCTTTCTACCTCCCTCGCTGCGACCTTCCCTACACCTCCCAGGGCTCTTGGGTTATGCCCTTGCCCTCTTCCGAGCCGTCCGTGGCACCCGCTGTCATCCCCATACGGCCAAGCTCCTAAGACTGACACTCAAGGCCCTCCGTAATTTGGCTTCAGTTTCACTTTCTAGACGTTTCAAGGAAGAACGGGGTCTAAATATCTGTGCACCTCTGCTCCGTTTCATATCTACCCACGAGGTTAATTGTTTTGTATCTTCCAGTCCACCTATTTTGCACCTGCTTCTCTGGGAAGACTTCACTGAGAATCCAGGCGATTTCTGGATCCCTTCTCTCCCCTGAAGCTGTAAACTGTTTAACAAGACATGTGCGGAACGGCCGTAAGGTAATCTACATCTTGTCTCCCTCTCTGGTATCTAACCTCCCTGCGAATGGGGGTACGTCTCCGTGTTCTGTGCGGTTTTCAGCACAGTACTCTCTACACGTAGTGGATATTTGCTTTGGTAAGTGAACGAATAAGTGAATGAGTCACCAAGAAGAGGGTATTGTCTCATTCTTTCTCTCTTTCTCCACTTTCAAGTTTCTTTAGTTAGTTTCCTCAGACAAAAGGTTTCTTTGTAGCTACACAGTGGCCAGGTCCACAGAATGTTGCAGATAGCTGCTGAAAACATCCCTCCTCCACTTGAGAATGGCTTGCTCTCCCTCTCAAGCGGAGAGAGCTGGGATTCGATATTTAATTAAGCGCCTCTGTTCACTTGGCATTTAGAGGCACCAGGGGGCGTTAGTGCTCTACACCCGGTGAAATGCCTGTTTCGTTTGTGATTTTCCTTTGTGAAAAACAACTATCCGCAGAGTGTTTTGTGCCAATTTTCCATCCTTTTAGATTGACGGAAAGCATTTTACCGACGTCGAAATGGAAAACGAATAGAAAGAGCGTTGCATTGCGTTCAATAAAAGCTTAGGGCGGTCTCGGTGGTACGTTAGTGAAGTTATCTGGGGACACCTTAGCCACGTACATTGTGTTGGAGAGGCACCGAGAATTCAGGAGTTCTCAAAGTTCGAGCACACAGGTGCCTTACACATAGGCTCGGTGGCAGCCGTGGACATGGCAGTGATTTGGAGAACGTTGTATTAGTCGGCTCTTGCTGTGGTAATGCTTTGCAACAAATCTCCCCAAAACTCACGTAAAGAAGAACGTAGTTTTCTCGGACCTGTGGGCTAGCTGCAGCGGCTCTCTTGTAGACCTCTCGATGGCGGGTGTTGCTCCATGCCGTGGGTCAGTTTGAGGTCTGTCCCGCACACCTTACCGTGGAGCCCAACTGTGAGGCTGCAGGTAGGTCCCTGTCTTGTCGCAGAGTTCACTGAAACGTCAGAGGTGAGCCCAACCACACAAGGCCACGTAAGGCCTCTGCGACTCATTGAAGGCCATCGTGTCTTCCCTTGGCCTCCTGGGAACCCCCTGGCCCCAGGATGCAGCTTCCGTAGCCCAGGGCAACCGGCGGAGGGGGGCGGGCGGGGCTGCAGGAGGGTGGAACGCCGAGGTCACAGAGGGTGTGGGTGTGGCCACCTCTGCTGTGACTGAACCAAGGGCAGGGGGGCAGGGTGTCCAGGGCAGGGCCCTCAGAGCCCGGCAGGCCCAGGGGGGCGGCGCAAGCACCTAGGCCCAGGCCGAAGAGCGCCTTCTTGGTCTGCGCGGCAGGCCGGCCTCTCGCCTTGCCACTCAGGCCGCGCTCCCGCTTGAAGTGTGTGTGGCACGCGTCCGCGGAGTACACCTCGCTGCACAGGTAGCCGTGGGACTGGGCGTCGTAGCTTCCTGCGAGGCGGCCGGAGGTCCCGCAGGCGGGTGGGTCCCTGGCACAGACGCGCGGAGCGGCTCCTGCCCGGCCCCCCTGAGAACCGTCGCCGTTCCGTAAGGCGGGGCGCCTGCTTCAGAATGTAAATCACGTGTCCGCTCTATGGATACGCTGTTTAGTTTACCAGGCAAGACTTTCTTGGCGAAAGAAGCAGCGTTGGCTTGCATTCTCGAGCAGGCTTCTCATCTGGCTGTGCACTGGTACTCTCTCTCTGGGTGTGCTAGTCCGCAGGGCAGGGCATCCCCTGGGCAGGGTGGAGCGTGATCTCTGCGGCCTCGTCTTGCAGCTCCTTCCTTTCATTCTCAATCATCCTGCCCACAGTGGCCTCCTCTCAGGCCTGCATACTTACAACGGCGCATCGCCCGTGCTGCCCCTCTGCAGGAAGTGTCCCTCTGTTTAGTTTGCAGCTGACTGATGCCTCCTCACCCTTCTCATCTCTTCTCAGGTGTCACTTGGTCAAGAAAGCGTCCCCTTACCGACTCAACTCATCACGTCCCCCTACCGTAGCTCACGTGACACCACGCACCTCTCGCTTATGGCCGTCGTCGCCTTTCACATCCAGTTTCAGGTAGGTAAGTTTACCCCGTGGTCCGTGAGGAAGAAGAGATCACGCCTGTTTTGCTTGCTCTTGATTCCCAGCGACCAGCCCGGTTACTGATAACCTCTGTTAGAGGGAGAAAGGAATGCACCCAATCCCTGGTGAAGCCCTGACCGTTTTCCTTTCTAGTGTCCCTCGTACTCCTCCCTGCCATCTGTGTCGCCCTTACTCCGCGTCTACCGTTTATGAGTTTACACCTGGCTTACGGTGACTGCTTCGGAGAATCGCATGCCTTTCTACCTCCCTCGCTGCGACCTCCCCTACACCTCCCAGGGCTCTTGGGTTATGCCCTTGCCCTCTTCCGAGCCGTCCGTGGCACCTGCTGTCATCCCCATACGGCCAAGCTCCTAAGACTGACACTCAAGGCCCTCCGTAATTTGGCTTCAGTTTCACTTTCTAGACGTTTCAAGGAAGAACGGGGTCTAAATATCTGTGCACCTCTGCTCCGTTTCATATCTACCCACGAGGTTAATTGTTTTGTATCTTCCAGTCCACCTATTTTGCACCTGCTTCTCTGGGAAGACTTCACTGAGAATCCAGGCGATTTCTGGATCCCTTCTCTCCCCTGAAGCTGTAAACTGTTTAAAAAGACATGTGCGGAACGGCCGTAAGGTAATCTACATCTTGTCTCCCTCTCTGGTATCTAACCTCCCTGCGAATGGGGGTACGTCTCCGTGTTCTGTGCGGTTTTCAGCACAGTACTCGCTACACGTAGTGGATATTTGCTTTGGTAAGTGAACGAATAAGTGAATGAGTCACCAAGAAGAGGGTATTGTCTCATTCTTTCTCTCTTTCTCCACTTTCAAGTTTCTTTAGTTAGTTTCCTCAGACAAAAGGTTTCTTTGTAGCTACACAGTGGCCAGGTCCACAGAATGTTGCAGATAGCTGCTGAAAACATCCCTCCTCCACTTGAGAATGGCTTGCTCTCCCTCTCAAGCGGAGAGAGCTGGGATTCGATATTTAATTAAGCGCCTCTGTTCACTTGGCATTTAGAGGCACCAGGGGGCGTTAGTGCTCTACACCCGGTGAAATGCCTGTTTCGTTTGTGATTTTCCTTTGTGAAAAACAACTATCCGCAGAGTGTTTTGTGCCAATTTTCCATCCTTTTAGATTGACGGAAAGCATTTTACCGACGTCGAAACGGAAAACGAATAGAAAGAGCGTTGCATTGCGTTCAATAAAAGCTTAGGGCGGTCTCGGTGGTACGTTAGTGAAGTTATCTGGGGACACCTTAGCCACGTACATTGTGTTGGAGAGGCACCGAGAATTCAGGAGTTCTCAAAGTTCGAGGACACAGGTGCCTTACACGTAGGCTCGGTGGCAGCCGTGGACATGGCAGTGATTTGGAGAACGTTGTATTAGTCGGCTCTTGCTGTGGTAATGCTTTACAACACATCTCCCCAAAACTCACTTACGTAAAGAAGAACCTAGTTTTCTCGGACCTGTGGGCTAGCTGCAGCGGCTCTCTTGTAGACCTCTCGATGGCGGGTGTTGCTCCATGCCGTGGGTCAGTTTGAGGTCTGTCCCGCACACCTTACCGTGGAGCCCAACTGTGAGGCTGCAGGTAGGTCCCTGTCTTGTCACAGAGTTCACTGAAACGTCAGAGGTGAGCCCAACCACACAAGGCCACGTAAGGCCTCTGCGACTCATTGAAGGCCATCGTGTCTTCCCTTGGCCTCCTGGGAACCCCCTGGCCCCAGGATGCAGCTTCCGTAGCCCAGGGCAACCGGCGGAGGGGGGCGGGCGGGGCTGCAGGAGGGTGGAACGCCGAGGTCACAGAGGGTGTGGGTGTGGCCACCTCTGCTGTGACTGAACCAAGGGCAGGGGGGCAGGGGGTCCAGGGCAGGGCCCTCAGAGCCCGGCAGGCCCGGGGGGGCGGCGCAAGCACCTAGGCCCAGGCCGAAGAGCGCCTTCTTGGTCTGCGCGGCAGGCCGGCCTCTCGCCTTGCCACTCAGGCCGCGCTCCCGCTTGAAGTGTGTGTGGCACGCGTCCGCGGAGTACACCTCGCTGCACAGGTAGCCGTGGGACTGGGCGTCGTAGCTTCCTGCGAGGCGGCCGGAGGTCCCGCAGGCGGGTGGGTCCCTGGCACAGACGCGCGGAGCGGCTCCTGCCCGGCCCCCCTGAGAACCGTCGCCGTTCCGTAAGGCGGGGCGCCTGCTTCAGAATGTAAATCACGTGTCCGCTCTATGGATACGCTGTTTAGTTTACCAGGCAAGACTTTCTTGGCGAAAGAAGCAGCGTTGGCTTGCATTCTCGAGCGGGCTTCTCATCTGGCTGTGCACTGGTACTCTCTCTCTGGGTGTGCTAGTCCGCAGGGCAGGGCATCCCCTGGGCAGGGTGGAGCGTGATCTCTGCGGCCTCGTCTTGCAGCTCCTTCCTTTCATTCTCAATCATCCTGCCCACAGTGGCCTCCTCTCAGGCCTGCATACTTACAACGGCGCATCTCCCGTGCTGCCCCTCTGCAGGAAGTGCCCCTCTGTTTAGTTTGCAGCTGACTGATGCCGCCTCACCCTTCTTATCTCTACTCAGGTGTCACTTGGTCAAGAAAGCGTCCCCTTACCGACTCAACTCATCACGTCCCCCTACCGTAGCTCACGTGACACCACGCACCTCTCGCTTATGGCCGTCGTCGCCTTTCACATCCAGTTTCAGGTAGGTAAGTTTACCCCGTGGTCCGTGAGGAAGAAGAGATCACGCCTGTTTTGCTTGCTCTTGATTCCCAGCGACCAGCCCGGTTACTGATAACCTCTGTTAGAGGGAGAAAGGAATGCACCCAATCCCTGGTGAAGCCCTGACCGTTTTCCTTTCTAGTGTCCCTCGTACTCCTCCCTGCCATCTGTGTCGCCCTTACTCCGCGTCTACCGTTTATGAGTTTACACCTGGCTTACGGTGACTGCTTCGGAGAATCGCATGCCTTTCTACCTCCCTCGCTGCGACCTCTCCTACACCTCCCAGGGCTCTTGGGTTATGCCCTTGCCCTCTTCCGAGCCGTCCGTGGCACCCGCTGTCATCCCCATACGGCCAAGCTCCGAAGACTGACACTCAAGGCCCTCCGTAATTTGGCTTCAGTTTCACTTTCTAGACGTTTCAAGGAAGAACGGGGTCTAAATATCTGTGCACCTCTGCTCCGTTTCATATCTACCCACGAGGTTAATTGTTTTGTTTCTTCCAGTCCACCTATTTTGCACCTGCTTCTCTGGGAAGACTTCACTGAGAATCCAGGCGATTTCTGGATCCCTTCTCTCCCCTGAAGCTGTAAACTGTTTAACAAGACATGTGCGGAACGGCCGTAAGGTAATCTACATCTTGTCTCCCTCTCTGGTATCTAACCTCCCTGCGAATGGGGGGTACGTCTCCGTGTTCTGTGCGGTTTTCAGCACAGTACTCTCTACACGTTGTGGATATTTGCTTTGGTAAGTGAACGAATAAGTGAATGAGTCACCAAGAAGAGGGTATTGTCTCATTCTTTCTCTCTTTCTCCACTTTCAAGTTTCTTTAGTTGGTTTCCTCAGACAAAAGGTTTCTTTGTAGCTACACAGTGGCCAGGTCCACAGAATGTTGCAGATAGCTGCTGAAAACATCCCTCCTCCACTTGAGAATGGCTTGCTCTCCCTCTCAAGCGGAGAGAGCTGGGATTCGATATTTAATTAAGCGCCTCTGTTCACTTGGCATTTAGAGGCACCAGGGGGCGTTAGTGCTCTACACCCGGTGAAATGCCTGTTTCGTTTGTGATTTTCCTTTGTGAAAAACAACTATCCGCAGAGCGTTTTGTGCCAATTTTCCGTCCTTTTAGATTGACGGAAAGCATTTTACCGACGTCGAAACGGAAAACGAATAGAAAGAGCATTGCATTGCGTTCAATAAAAGCTTAGGGCGGTCTCGGTGGTACGTTAGTGAAGTTATCTGGGGACACCTTAGCCACGTACATTGTGTTGGAGAGGCACCGAGAATTCAGGAGTTCTCAAAGTTCGAGGACACAGGTGCCTTACACGTAGGCTCGGTGGCAGCCATGGACATGGCAGTGATTTGGAGAACGTTGTATTAGTCGGCTCTTGCTGTGGTAATGCTTTGCAACAAATCTCCCCAAAACTCACTTACGTAAAGAAGAATCTAGTTTTCTCGGACCTGTGGGCTAGCTGCAGCGGCTCTCTTGTAGACCTCTCGATGGCGGGTGTTGCTCCATGCCGTGGGTCAGTTTGAGGTCTGTCCCGCACACCTTACCGTGGAGCCCAACTGTGAGGCTGCAGGTAGGTCCCTGTCTTCTCGCAGAGTTCACTGAAACGTCAGAGGTGAGCCCAACCACACAAGGCCACGTAAGGCCTCTGCGACTCATTGAAGGCCATCGTGTCTTCCCTTGGCCTCCTGGGAACCCCCTGGCCCCAGGATGCAGCTTCCGTAGCCCAGGGCAACCGGCGGAGGGGGGCGGGCGGGGCTGCAGGAGGGTGGAACGCCGAGGTCACAGAGGGTGTGGTTGTGGCCACCTCTGCTGTGACTGAACCAAGGGCAGGGGGGCAGGGGGTCCAGGGCAGGGCCCTCAGAGCCCGGCAGGCCCGGGGGGGCGGCGCAAGCACCTAGGCCCAGGCCGAAGAGCGCCTTCTTGGTCTGCGCGGCAGGCCGGCCTCTCGCCTTGCCACTCAGGCCGCGCTCCCGCTTGAAGTGTGTGTGGCACGCGTCCGCGGAGTACACCTCGCTGCACAGGTAGCCGTGGGACTGGGCGTCGTAGCTTCCTGCGAGGCGGCCGGAGGTCCCGCAGGCGGGTGGGTCCCTGGCACAGACGCGCGGAGCGGCTCCTGCCCGGCCCCCCTGAGAACCGTCGCCGTTCCGTAAGGCGGGGCGCCTGCTTCAGAATGTAAATCACGTGTCCGCTCTATGGATACGCTGTTTAGTTTACCAGGCAAGACTTTCTTGGCGAAAGAAGCAGCGTTGGCTTGCATTCTCGAGCGGGCTTCTCATCTGGCTGTGCACTGGTACTCTCTCTCTGGGTGTGCTAGTCCGCAGGGCAGGGCATCCCCTGGGCAGGGTGGAGCGTGATCTCTGCGGCCTCGTCTTGCAGCTCCTTCCTTTCATTCTCAATCATCCTGCCCACAGTGGCCTCCTCTCAGGCCTGCATACTTACAACGGCGCATCTCCCGTGCTGCCCCTCTGCAGGAAGTGCCCCTCTGTTTAGTTTGCAGCTGACTGATGCCGCCTCACCCTTCTCATCTCTTCTCAGGTGTCACTTGGTCAAGAAAGCGTCCCCTTACCGACTCAACTCATCACGTCCCCCTACCGTAGCTCACGTGACACCACGCACCTCTCGCTTATGGCCGTCGTCGCCTTTCACATCCAGTTTCAGGTAGGTAAGTTTACCCCGTGGTCCGTGAGGAAGAAGAGATCACGCCTGTTTTGCTTGCTCTTGATTCCCAGCGACCAGCCCGGTTACTGATAACCTCTGTTAGAGGGAGAAAGGAATGCACCCAATCCCTGGTGAAGCCCTGACCGTTTTCCTTTCTAGTGTCCCTCGTACTCCTCCCTGCCATCTGTGTCGCCCTTACTCCGCGTCTACCGTTTATGAGTTTACACCTGGCTTACGGTGACTGCTTCGGAGAATCGCATGCCTTTCTACCTCCCTCGCTGCGACCTCTCCTACACCTCCCAGGGCTCTTGGGTTATGCCCTTGCCCTCTTCCGAGCCGTCCGTGGCACCCGCTGTCATCCCCATACGGCCAAGCTCCGAAGACTGACACTCAAGGCCCTCCGTAATTTGGCTTCAGTTTCACTTTCTAGACGTTTCAAGGAAGAACGGGGTCTAAATATCTGTGCACCTCTGCTCCGTTTCATATCTACCCACGAGGTTAATTGTTTTGTTTCTTCCAGTCCACCTATTTTGCACCTGCTTCTCTGGGAAGACTTCACTGAGAATCCAGGCGATTTCTGGATCCCTTCTCTCCCCTGAAGCTGTAAACTGTTTAACAAGACATGTGCGGAACGGCCGTAAGGTAATCTACATCTTGTCTCCCTCTCTGGTATCTAACCTCCCTGCGAATGGGGGGTACGTCTCCGTGTTCTGTGCGGTTTTCAGCACAGTACTCTCTACACGTGGTGGATATTTGCTTTGGTAAGTGAACGAATAAGTGAATGAGTCACCAAGAAGAGGGTATTGTCTCATTCTTTCTCGCTTTTCCCACTTTCAAGTTTCTTTAGTTAGTTTCCTCAGACAAAAGGTTTCTTTGTAGCTACACAGTGGCCAGGTCCACAGAATGTTGCAGATAGCTGCTGAAAACATCCCTCCTCCACTTGAGAATGGCTTGCTCTCCCTCTCAAGCGGAGAGAGCTGGGATTCGATATTTAATTAAGCGCCTCTGTTCACTTGGCATTTAGAGGCACCAGGGGGCGTTAGTGCTCTACACCCGGTGAAATGCCTGTTTCGTTTGTGATTTTCCTTTGTGAAAAACAACTATCCGCAGAGTGTTTTGTGCCAATTTTCCGTCCTTTTAGATTGACGGAAAGCATTTTACCGACGTCGAATCGGAAAACGAATAGAAAGAGCGTTGCATTGCGTTCAATAAAAGCTTAGGGCGGTCTCGGTGGTACGTTAGTGAAGTTATCTGGGGACACCTTAGCCACGTACATTGTGTTGGAGAGGCACCGAGAATTCAGGAGTTCTCAAAGTTCGAGGACACAGGTGCCTTACACGTAGGCTCGGTGGCAGCCGTGGACATGGCAGTGATTTGGAGAACGTTGTATTAGTCGGCTCTTGCTGTGGTAATGCTTTGCAACACATCTCCCCAAAACTCACTTACGTAAAGAAGAACCTAGTTTTCTCGGACCTGTGGGCTAGCTGCAGCGGCTCTCTTGTAGACCTCTCGATGGCGGGTGTTGCTCCATGCCGTGGGTCAGTTTGAGGTCTGTCCCGCACACCTTACCGTGGAGCCCAGCTGTGAGGCTGCAGGTAGGTCCCTGTCTTCTCG
This sequence comes from Orcinus orca, assembly GCF_937001465.1. Classification (NCBI taxonomy): domain Eukaryota; kingdom Metazoa; phylum Chordata; class Mammalia; order Artiodactyla; family Delphinidae; genus Orcinus; species Orcinus orca. The sequence continues at coordinate 46,644 of NC_064559.1, read as the reverse complement.
CAGAGTTCACTGAAACGTCAGAGGTGAGCCCAACCACACAAGGCCACGTAAGGCCTCTGCGACTCATTGAAGGCCATCGTGTCTTCCCTTGGCCTCCTGGGAACCCCCTGGCCCCAGGATGCAGCTTCCGTAGCCCAGGGCAACCGGCGGAGGGGGGCGGGCGGGGCTGCAGGAGGGTGGAACGCCGAGGTCACAGAGGGTGTGGGTGTGGCCACCTCTGCTGTGACTGAACCAAGGGCAGGGGGGCAGGGGGTCCAGGGCAGGGCCCTCAGAGCCCGGCAGGCCCAGGGGGGCGGCGCAAGCACCTAGGCCCAGGCCGAAGAGCGCCTTCTTGGTCTGCGCGGCAGGCCGGCCTCTCGCCTTGCCACTCAGGCCGCGCTCCCGCTTGAAGTGTGTGTGGCACGCGTCCGCGGAGTCCACCTCGCTGCACAGGTAGCCGTGGGACTGGGCGTCGTAGCTTCCTGCGAGGCGGCCGGAGGTCCCGCAGGCGGGTGGGTCCCTGGCACAGACGCGCGGAGCGGCTCCTGCCCGGCCCCCCTGAGAACCGTCGCCGTTCCGTAAGGCGGGGCGCCTGCTTCAGAATGTAAATCACGTGTCCGCTCTATGGATACGCTGTTTAGTTTACCAGGCAAGACTTTCTTGGCGAAAGAAGCAGCGTTGGCTTGCGTTCTCGAGCGGGCTTCTCATCTGGCTGTGCACTGGTACTCTCTCTCTGGGTGTGCTAGTCCGCAGGGCAGGGCATCCCCTGGGCAGGGTGGAGCGTGATCTCTGCGGCCTCGTCTTGCAGCTCCTTCCTTTCATTCTCAATCATCCTGCCCACAGTGGCCTCCTCTCAGGCCTGCATACTTACAACGGCGCATCGCCCGTGCTGCCCCTCTGCAGGAAGTGTCCCTCTGTTTAGTTTGCAGCTGACTGATGCCGCCTCACCCTTCTCATCTCTTCTCAGGTGTCACTTGGTCAAGAAAGCGTCCCCTTACCGACTCAACTCATCACGTCCCCCTACCGTAGCTCACGTGACACCACGCACCTCTCGCTTATGGCCGTTGTCGCCTTTCACATCCAGTTTCAGGTAGGTAAGTTTACCCCGTGGTCCGTGAGGAAGAAGAGATCACGCCTGTTTTGCTTGCTCTTGATTCCCAGCGACCAGCCCGGTTACTGATAACCTCTGTTAGAGGGAGAAAGGAATGCACCCAATCCCTGGTGAAGCCCTGACCGTTTTCCTTTCTAGTGTCCCTCGTACTCCTCCCTGCCATCTGTGTCGCCCTTACTCCGCGTCTACCGTTTATGAGTTTACACCTGGCTTACGGTGACTGCTTCGGAGAATCGCATGCCTTTCTACCTCCCTCGCTGCGACCTCTCCTACACCTCCCAGGGCTCTTGGGTTATGCCCTTGCCCTCTTCCGAGCCGTCCGTGGCACCCGCTGTCATCCCCATACGGCCAAGCTCCTAAGACTGACACTCAAGGCCCTCCGTAATTTGGCTTCAGTTTCACTTTCTAGACGTTTCAAGGAAGAACGGGGTCTAAATATCTGTGCACCTCTGCTCCGTTTCATATCTACCCACGAGGTTAATTGTTTTGTTTCTTCCAGTCCACCTATTTCGCACCTGCTTCTCTGGGAAGACTTCACTGAGAATCCAGGCGATTTCTGGATCCCTTCTCTCCCCTGAAGCTGTAAACTGTTTAACAAGACACGTGCGGAACGGCCGTAAGGTAATCTACATCTTGTCTCCCTCTCTGGTATCTAACCTCCCTGCGAATGGGGGGTACGTCTCCGTGTTCTGTGCGGTTTTCAGCACAGTACTCTCTACACGTAGTGGATATTTGCTTTGGTAAGTGAACGAATAAGTGAATGAGTCACCAAGAAGAGGGTATTGTCTCATTCTTTCTCTCTTTTTCCACTTTCAAGTTTCTTTAGTTAGTTTCCTCAGACAAAAGGTTTCTTTGTAGCTACACAGTGGCCAGGTCCACAGAATGTTGCAGATAGCTGCTGAAAACATCCCTCCTCCACTTGAGAATGGCTTGCTCTCCCTCTCAAGCGGAGAGAGCTGGGATTCGATATTTAATTAAGCGCCTCTGTGCACTTGGCATTTAGAGGCACTAGGGGGCGATAGTGCTCTACACCCGGTGAAATGCCTGTTTCGTTTGTGATTTTCCTTTGTGAAAAACAACTATGCGCAGAGTGTTTTGTGCCAATTTTCCATCCTTTTAGATTGACGGAAAGCATTTTACCGACGTCGAAACGGAAAACGAATAGAAAGAGCGTTGCATTGCGTTCAATAAAAGCTTAGGGCGGTCTCGGTGGTACGTTAGTGAAGTTATCTGGGGACACCTTAGCCACGTACATTGTGTTGGAGAGGCACCGAGAATTCAGGAGTTCTCAAAGTTCGAGGACACAGGTGCCTTACACGTAGGCTCGGTGGCAGCCGTGGACATGGCAGTGATTTGGAGAACGTTGTATTAGTCGGCTCTTGCTGTGGTAATGCTTTGCAACACATCTCCCCAAAACTCACTTACGTAAAGAAGAACCTAGTTTTCTCGGACCTGTGGGCTAGCTGCAGCGGCTCTCTTGTAGACCTCTCGATGGCGGGTGTTGCTCCATGCCGTGGGTCAGTTTGAGGTCTGTCCCGCACACCTTACCGTGGAGCCCAGCTGTGAGGCTGCAGGTAGGTCCCTGTCTTCTCGCAGAGTTCACTGAAACGTCAGAGGTGAGCCCAACCACACAAGGCCACGTAAGGCCTCTGCGACTCATTGAAGGCCATCGTGTCTTCCCTTGGCCTCCTGGGAACCCCCTGGCCCCAGGATGCAGCTTCCGTAGCCCAGGGCAACCGGCGGAGGGGGGCGGGCGGGGCTGCAGGAGGGTGGAACGCCGAGGTCACAGAGGGTGTGGGTGTGGCCACCTCTGCTGTGACTGAACCAAGGGCAGGGGGGCAGGGGGTCCAGGGCAGGGCCCTCAGAGCCCGGCAGGCCCAGGGGGGCGGCGCAAGCACCTAGGCCCAGGCCGAAGAGCGCCTTCTTGGTCTGCGCGGCAGGCCGGCCTCTCGCCTTGCCACTCAGGCCGCGCTCCCGCTTGAAGTGTGTGTGGCACGCGTCCGCGGAGTCCACCTCGCTGCACAGGTAGCCGTGGGACTGGGCGTCGTAGCTTCCTGCGAGGCGGCCGGAGGTCCCGCAGGCGGGTGGGTCCCTGGCACAGACGCGCGGAGCGGCTCCTGCCCGGCCCCCCTGAGAACCGTCGCCGTTCCGTAAGGCGGGGCCCCTGCTTCAGAATGTAAATCACGTGTCCGCTCTATGGATACGCTGTTTAGTTTACCAGGCAAGACTTTCTTGGCGAAAGAAGCAGCGTTGGCTTGCGTTCTCGAGCGGGCTTCTCATCTGGCTGTGCACTGGTACTCTCTCTCTGGGTGTGCTAGTCCGCAGGGCAGGGCATCCCCTGGGCAGGGTGGAGCGTGATCTCTGCGGCCTCGTCTTGCAGCTCCTTCCTTTCATTCTCAATCATCCTGCCCACAGTGGCCTCCTCTCAGGCCTGCATACTTACAATGGCGCATCGCCCGTGCTGCCCCTCTGCAGGAAGTGTCCCTCTGTTTAGTTTGCAGCTGACTGATGCCGCCTCACCCTTCTCATCTCTTCTCAGGTGTCACTTGGTCAAGAAAGCGTCCCCTTACCGACTCAACTCATCACGTCCCCCTACCGTAGCTCACGTGACACCACGCACCTCTCGCTTATGGCCGTCGTCGCCTTTCACATCCAGTTTCAGGTAGGTAAGTTTACCCCGTGGTCCGTGAGGAAGAAGAGATCACGCCTGTTTTGCTTGCTCTTGATTCCCAGCGACCAGCCCGGTTACTGATAACCTCTGTTAGAGGGAGAAAGGAATGCACCCAATCCCTGGTGAAGCCCTGACCGTTTTCCTTTCTAGTGTCCCTCGTACTCCTCCCTGCCATCTGTGTCGCCCTTACTCCGCATCTACCGTTTATGAGTTTACACCTGGCTTACGGTGACTGCTTCGGAGAATCGCATGCCTTTCTACCTCCCTCGTTGCGACCTCTCCTACACCTCCCAGGGCTCTTGGGTTATGCCCTTGCCCTCTTCCGAGCCGTCCGTGGCACCCGCTGTCATCCCCATACGGCCAAGCTCCTAAGACTGACACTCAAGGCCCTCCGTAATTTGGCTTCAGTTTCACTTTCTAGACGTTTCAAGGAAGAACGGGGTCTAAATATCTGTGCACCTCTGCTCCGTTTCATATCTACCCACGAGGTTAATTGTTTTGTTTCTTCCAGTCCACCTATTTCGCACCTGCTTCTCTGGGAAGACTTCACTGAGAATCCAGGCGATTTCTGGATCCCTTCTCTCCCCTGAAGCTGTAAACTGTTTAACAAGACACGTGCGGAACGGCCGTAAGGTAATCTACATCTTGTCTCCCTCTCTGGTATCTAACCTCCCTGCGAATGGGGGGTACGTCTCCGTGTTCTGTGCGGTTTTCAGCACAGTACTCTCTACACGTAGTGGATATTTGCTTTGGTAAGTGAACGAATAAGTGAATGAGTCACCAAGAAGAGGGTATTGTCTCATTCTTTCTCTCTTTCTCCACTTTCAAGTTTCTTTAGTTAGTTTCCTCAGACAAAAGGTTTCTTTGTAGCTACACAGTGGCCAGGTCCACAGAATGTTGCAGATAGCTGCTGAAAACATCCCTCCTCCACTTGAGAATGGCTTGCTCTCCCTCTCAAGCGGAGAGAGCTGGGATTCGATATTTAATTAAGCGCCTCTGTGCACTTGGCATTTAGAGGCACTAGGGGGCGTTAGTGCTCTACACCCGGTGAAATGCCTGTTTCGTTTGTGATTTTCCTTTGTGAAAAACAACTATGCGCAGAGTGTTTTGTGCCAATTTTCCATCCTTTTAGATTGACGGAAAGCATTTTACCGACGTCGAAACGGAAAACGAATAGAAAGAGCGTTGCATTGCGTTCAATAAAAGCTTAGGGCGGTCTCGGTGGTACGTTAGTGAAGTTATCTGGGGACACCTTAGCCACGTACATTGTGTTGGAGAGGCACCGAGAATTCAGGAGTTCTCAAAGTTCGAGGACACAGGTGCCTTACACGTAGGCTCGGTGGCAGCCGTGGACATGGCAGTGATTTGGAGAACGTTGTATTAGTCGGCTCTTGCTGTGGTAATGCTTTACAACACATCTCCCCAAAACTCACTTACGTAAAGGAGAACCTAGTTTTCTCGGACTTGTGGGCTAGCTGCAGCGGCTCTCTTGTAGACCTCTCGATGGCGGGTGTTGCTCCATGCCGTGGGTCAGTTTGAGGTCTGTCCCGCACACCTTACCATGGAGCCCAACTGTGAGGCTGCAGGTAGGTCCCTGTCTTGTCGCAGAGTTCACTGAAACGTCAGAGGTGAGCCCAACCACACAAGGCCACGTAAGGCCTCTGCGACTCATTGAAGGCCATCGTGTCTTCCCTTGGCCTCCTGGGAACCCCCTGGCCCCAGGATGCAGCTTCCGTAGCCCAGGGCAACCGGCGGAGGGGGGCGGGCGGGGCTGCAGGAGGGTGGAACGCCGAGGTCACAGAGGGTGTGGGTGTGGCCACCTCTGCTGTGACTGAACCAAGGGCAGGGGGGCAGGGGGTCCAGGGCAGGGCCCTCAGAGCCCGGCAGGCCCAGGGGGGCGGCGCAAGCACCTAGGCCCAGGCCGAAGAGCGCCTTCTTGGTCTGCGCGGCAGGCCGGCCTCTCGCCTTGCCACTCAGGCCGCGCTCCCGCTTGAAGTGTGTGTGGCACGCGTCCGCGGAGTCCACCTCGCTGCACAGGTAGCCGTGGGACTGGGCGTCGTAGCTTCCTGCGAGGCGGCCGGAGGTCCCGCAGGCGGGTGGGTCCCTGGCACAGACGCGCGGAGCGGCTCCTGCCCGGCCCCCCTGAGAACCGTCGCCGTTCCGTAAGGCGGGGCGCCTGCTTCAGAATGTAAATCACGTGTCCGCTCTATGGATACGCTGTTTAGTTTACCAGGCAAGACTTTCTTGGCGAAAGAAGCAGCGTTGGCTTGCGTTCTCGAGCGGGCTTCTCATCTGGCTGTGCACTGGTACTCTCTCTCTGGGTGTGCTAGTCCGCAGGGCAGGGCATCCCCTGGGCAGGGTGGAGCGTGATCTCTGCGGCCTCGTCTTGCAGCTCCTTCTTTTCATTCTCAATCATCCTGCCCACAGTGGCCTCCTCTCAGGCCTGCATACTTACAACGGCGCATCGCCCGTGCTGCCCCTCTGCAGGAAGTGTCCCTCTGTTTAGTTTGCAGCTGACTGATGCCGCCTCACCCTTCTCATCTCTTCTCAGGTGTCACTTGGTCAAGAAAGCGTCCCCTTACCGACTCAACTCATCACGTCCCCCTACCGTAGCTCACGTGACACCACGCACCTCTCGCTTATGGCCGTCGTCGCCTTTCACATCCAGTTTCAGGTAGGTAAGTTTACCCCGTGGTCCGTGAGGAAGAAGAGATCACGCCTGTTTTGCTTGCTCTTGATTCCCAGCGACCAGCCCGGTTACTGATAACCTCTGTTAGAGGGAGAAAGGAATGCACCCAATCCCTGGTGAAGCCCTGACCGTTTTCCTTTCTAGTGTCCCTCGTACTCCTCCCTGCCATCTGTGTCGCCCTTACTCCGCGTCTACCGTTTATGAGTTTACACCTGGCTTACGGTGACTGCTTCGGAGAATCGCATGCCTTTCTACCTCCCTCGCTGCGACCTCTCCTACACCTCCCAGGGCTCTTGGGTTATGCCCTTGCCCTCTTCCGAGCCGTCCGTGGCACCCGCTGTCATCCCCATACGGCCAAGCTCCTAAGACTGACACTCAAGGCCCTCCGTAATTTGGCTTCAGTTTCACTTTCTAGACGTTTCAAGGAAGAACGGGGTCTAAATATCTGTGCACCTCTGCTCCGTTTCATATCTACCCACGAGGTTAATTGTTTTGTTTCTTCCAGTCCACATATTTCGCACCTGCTTCTCTGGGAAGACTTCACTGAGAATCCAGGCGATTTCTGGATCCCTTCTCTCCCCTGAAGCTGTAAACTGTTTAACAAGACACGTGCGGAACGGCCGTAAGGTAATCTACATCTTGTCTCCCTCTCTGGTATCTAACCTCCCTGCGAATGGGGGGTACGTCTCCGTGTTCTGTGCGGTTTTCAGCACAGTACTCTCTACACGTAGTGGATATTTGCTTTGGTAAGTGAACGAATAAGTGAATGAGTCACCAAGAAGAGGGTATTGTCTCATTCTTTCTCTCTTTTTCCACTTTCAAGTTTCTTTAGTTAGTTTCCTCAGACAAAAGGTTTCTTTGTAGCTACACAGTGGCCAGGTCCACAGAATGTTGCAGATAGCTGCTGAAAACATCCCTCCTCCACTTGAGAATGGCTTGCTCTCCCTCTCAAGCGGAGAGAGCTGGGATTCGATATTTAATTAAGCGCCTCTGTGCACTTGGCATTTAGAGGCACCAGGGGGCGTTAGTGCTCTACACCCGGTGAAATGCCTGTTTCGTTTGTGATTTTCCTTTGTGAAAAACAACTATGCGCAGAGTGTTTTGTGCCAATTTTCCATCCTTTTAGATTGACGGAAAGCATTTTACCGACGTCGAAACGGAAAACGAATAGAAAGAGCGTTGCATTGCGTTCAATAAAAGCTTAGGGCGGTCTCGGTGGTACGTTAGTGAAGTTATCTGGGGACACCTTAGCCACGTACATTGTGTTGGAGAGGCACCGAGAATTCAGGAGTTCTCAAAGTTCGAGGACACAGGTGCCTTACACGTAGGCTCGGTGGCAGCCGTGGACATGGCAGTGATTTGGAGAACGTTGTATTAGTCGGCTCTTGCTGTGGTAATGCTTTGCAACACATCTCCCCAAAACTCACTTACGTAAAGAAGAACCTAGTTTTCTCGGACCTGTGGGCTAGCTGCAGCGGCTCTCTTGTAGACCTCTCGATGGCGGGTGTTGCTCCATGCCGTGGGTCAGTTTGAGGTCTGTCCCGCACACCTTACCGTGGAGCCCAACTGTGAGGCTGCAGGTAGGTCCCTGTCTTGTCGCAGAGTTCACTGAAACGTCAGAGGTGAGCCCAACCACACAAGGCCACGTAAGGCCTCTGCGACTCATTGAAGGCCATCGTGTCTTCCCTTGGCCTCCTGGGAACCCCCTGGCCCCAGGATGCAGCTTCCGTAGCCCAGGGCAACCGGCGGAGGGGGGCGGGCGGGGCTGCAGGAGGGTGGAACGCCGAGGTCACAGAGGGTGTGGGTGTGGCCACCTCTGCTGTGACTGAACCAAGGGCAGGGGGGCAGGGTGTCCAGGGCAGGGCCCTCAGAGCCCGGCAGGCCCAGGGGGGCGGCGCAAGCACCTAGGCCCAGGCCGAAGAGCGCCTTCTTGGTCTGCGCGGCAGGCCGGCCTCTCGCCTTGCCACTCAGGCCGCGCTCCCGCTTGAAGTGTGTGTGGCACGCGTCCGCGGAGTCCACCTCGCTGCACAGGTAGCCGTGGGACTGGGCGTCGTAGCTTCCTGCGAGGCGGCCGGAGGTCCCGCAGGCGGGTGGGTCCCTGGCACAGACGCGCGGAGCGGCTCCTGCCCGGCCCCCCTGAGAACCGTCGCCGTTCCGTAAGGCGGGGCGCCTGCTTCAGAATGTAAATCACGTGTCCGCTCTATGGATACGCTGTTTACTTTACCAGGCAAGACTTTCTTGGCGAAAGAAGCAGGGTTGGCTTGCGTTCTCGAGCGGGCTTCTCATCTGGCTGTGCACTGGTACTCTCTCTCTGGGTGTGCTAGTCCGCAGGGCAGGGCATCCCCTGGGCAGGGTGGAGCGTGATCTCTGCGGCCTCGTCTTGCAGCTCCTTCCTTTCATTCTCAATCATCCTGCCCACAGTGGCCTCCTCTCAGGCCTGCATACTTACAACGGCGCATCGCCCGTGCTGCCCCTCTGCAGGAAGTGTCCCTCTGTTTAGTTTGCAGCTGACTGATGCCGCCTCACCCTTCTCATCTCTTCTCAGGTGTCACTTGGTCAAGAAAGCGTCCCCTTACCGACTCAACTCATCACGTCCCCCTACCGTAGCTCACGTGACACCACGCACCTCTCGCTTATGGCCGTCGTCGCCTTTCACATCCAGTTTCAGGTAGGTAAGTTTACCCCGTGGTCCGTGAGGAAGAAGAGATCACGCCTGTTTTGCTTGCTCTTGATTCCCAGCGACCAGCCCGGTTACTGATAACCTCTGTTAGAGGGAGAAAGGAATGCACCCAATCCCTGGTGAAGCCCTGACCGTTTTCCTTTCTAGTGTCCCTCGTACTCCTCCCTGCCATCTGTGTCGCCCTTACTCCGCGTCTACCGGTTATGAGTTTACACCTGGCTTACGGTGACTGCTTCGGAGAATCGCATGCCTTTCTACCTCCCTCGCTGCGACCTCTCCTACACCTCCCAGGGCTCTTGGGTTATGCCCTTGCCCTCTTCCGAGCCGTCCGTGGCACCCGCTGTCATCCCCATACGGCCAAGCTCCTAAGACTGACACTCAAGGCCCTCCGTAATTTGGCTTCAGTTTCACTTTCTAGACGTTTCAAGGAAGAACGGGGTCTAAATATCTGTGCACCTCTGCTCCGTTTCATATCTACCCACGAGGTTAATTGTTTTGTTTCTTCCAGTCCACCTATTTTGCACCTGCTTCTCTGGGAAGACTTCACTGAGAATCCAGGCAATTTCTGGATCCCTTCTCTCCCCTGAAGCTGTAAACTGTTTAACAAGACATGTGCGGAACGGCCGTAAGGTAATCTACATCTTGTCTCCCTCTCTGGTATCTAACCTCCCTGCGAATGGGGGGTACGTCTCCGTGTTCTGTGCGGTTTTCAGCACAGTACTCTCTACACGTAGTGGATATTTGCTTTGGTAAGTGAACGAATAAGTGAATGAGTCACCAAGAAGAGGGTATTGTCTCATTCTTTCTCTCTTTCTCCACTTTCAAGTTTCTTTAGTTAGTTTCCTCAGACAAAAGGTTTCTTTGTAGCTACACAGTGGCCAGGTCCACAGAATGTTGCAGATAGCTGCTGAAAACACCCCTCCTCCACTTGAGAATGGCTTGCTCTCCCTCTCAAGCGGAGAGAGCTGGGATTCGATATTTAATTAAGCGCCTCTGTTCACTTGGCATTTAGAGGCACCAGGGGGCGTTAGTGCTCTACACCCGGTGAAATGCCTGTTTCGTTTGTGATTTTCCTTTGTGAAAAACAACTATCCGCAGAGTGTTTTGTGCCAATTTTCCATCCTTTTAGATTGACGGAAAGCATTTTACCGACGTCGAAACGGAAAACGAATAGAAAGAGCGTTGCATTGCGTTCAATAAAATCTTAGGGCGGTCTCGGTGGTACGTTAGTGAAGTTATCTGGGGACACCTTAGCCACGTACATTGTGTTGGAGAGGCACCGAGAATTCAGGAGTTCTCAAAGTTCGAGGACACAGGTGCCTTACACGTAGGCTCGGTGGCAGCCGTGGACATGGCAGTGATTTGGAGAACGTTGTATTAGTCGGCTCTTGCTGTGGTAATGCTTTGCAACACATCTCCCCAAAACTCACTTACGTAAAGAAGAACCTAGTTTTCTCGGACCTGTGGGCTAGCTGCAGCGGCTCTCTTGTAGACCTCTCGATGGCGGGTGTTGCTCCATGCCGTGGGTCAGTTTGAGGTCTGTCCCGCACACCTTACCGTGGAGCCCAACTGTGAGGCTGCAGGTAGGTCCCTGTCTTCTCGCAGAGTTCACTGAAACGTCAGAGGTGAGCCCAACCACACAAGGCCACGTAAGGCCTCTGCGACTCATTGAAGGCCATCGTGTCTTCCCTTGGCCTCCTGGGAACCCCCTGGCCCCAGGATGCAGCTTCCGTAGCCCAGGGCAACCGGCGGAGGGGGGCGGGCGGGGCTGCAGGAGGGTGGAACGCCGAGGTCACAGAGGGTGTGGGTGTGGCCACCTCTGCTGTGACTGAACCAAGGGCAGGGGGGCAGGGTGTCCAGGGCAGGGCCCTCAGAGCCCGGCAGGCCCAGGGGGGCGGCGCAAGCACCTAGGCCCAGGCCGAAGAGCGCCTTCTTGGTCTGCGCGGCAGGCCGGCCTCTCGCCTTGCCACTCAGGCCGCGCTCCCGCTTGAAGTGTGTGTGGCACGCGTCCGCGGAGTACACCTCGCTGCACAGGTAGCCGTGGGACTGGGCGTCGTAGCTTCCTGCGAGGCGGCCGGAGGTCCCGCAGGCGGGTGGGTCCCTGGCACAGACGCGCGGAGCGGCTCCTGCCCGGCCCCCCTGAGAACCGTCGCCGTTCCGTAAGGCGGGGCGCCTGCTTCAGAATGTAAATCACGTGTCCGCTCTATGGATACGCTGTTTAGTTTACCAGGCAAGACTTTCTTGGCGAAAGAAGCAGCGTTGGCTTGCGTTCTCGAGCGGGCTTCTCATCTGGCTGTGCACTGGTACTCTCTCTCTGGGTGTGCTAGTCCGCAGGGCAGGGCATCCCCTGGGCAGGGTGGAGCGTGATCTCTGCGGCCTCGTCTTGCAGCTCCTTCCTTTCATTCTCAATCATCCTGCCCACGGTGGCCTCCTCTCAGGCCTGCATACTTACAACGGCGCATCGCCCGTGCTGCCCCTCTGCAGGAAGTGTCCCTCTGTTTAGTTTGCAGCTGACTGATGCCGCCTCACCCTTCTCATCTCTTCTCAGGTGTCACTTGGTCAAGAAAGCGTCCCCTTACCGACTCAACTCATCACGTCCCCCTACCGTAGCTCACGTGACACCACGCACCTCTCGCTTATGGCCGTCGTCGCCTTTCACATCCAGTTTCAGGTAGGTAAGTTTACCCCGTGGTCCGTGAGGAAGAAGAGATCACGCCTGTTTTGCTTGCTCTTGATTCCCAGCGACCAGCCCGGTTACTGATAACCTCTGTTAGAGGGAGAAAGGAATGCACCCAATCCCTGGTGAAGCCCTGACCGTTTTCCTTTCTAGTGTCCCTCGTACTCCTCCCTGCCATCTGTGTCGCCCTTACTCCGCGTCTACCGTTTATGGGTTTACACCTGGCTTACGGTGACTGCTTCGGAGAATCGCATGCCTTTCTACCTCCCTCGCTGCGACCTCCCCTACACCTCCCAGGGCTCTTGGGTTATGCCCTTGCCCTCTTCCGAGCCGTCCGTGGCACCCGCTGTCATCCCCATACGGCCAAGCTCCTAAGACTGACACTCAAGGCCCTCCGTAATTTGGCTTCAGTTTCACTTTCTAGACGTTTCAAGGAAGAACGGGGTCTAAATATCTGTGCACCTCTGCTCCGTTTCATATCTACCCACGAGGTTAATTGTTTTGTTTCTTCCAGTCCACCTATTTTGCACCTGCTTCTCTGGGAAGACTTCACTGAGAATCCAGGCGATTTCTGGATCCCTTCTCTCCCCTGAAGCTGTAAACTGTTTAACAAGACATGTGCGGAACGGCCGTAAGGTAATCTACATCTTGTCTCCCTCTCTGGTATCTAACCTCCCTGCGAATGGGGGGTACGTCTCCGTGTTCTGTGCGGTTTTCAGCACAGTACTCTCTACACGTAGTGGATATTTGCTTTGGTAAGTGAACGAATAAGTGAATGAGTCACCAAGAAGAGGGTATTGTCTCATTCTTTCTCTCTTTCTCCACTTTCAAGTTTCTTTAGTTAGTTTCCTCAGACAAAAGGTTTCTTTGTAGCTACACAGTGGCCAGGTCCACAGAATGTTGCAGATAGCTGCTGAAAACACCCCTCCTCCACTTGAGAATGGCTTGCTCTCCCTCTCAAGCGGAGAGAGCTGGGATTCGATATTTAATTAAGCGCCTCTGTTCACTTGGCATTTAGAGGCACCAGGGGGCGTTAGTGCTCTACACCCGGTGAAATGCCTGTTTCGTTTGTGATTTTCCTTTGTGAAAAACAACTATCCGCAGAGTGTTTTGTGCCGATTTTCCATCCTTTTAGATTGACGGAAAGCATTTTACCGACGTCGAAACGGAAAACGAATAGAAAGAGCGTTGCATTGCGTTCAATAAAAGCTTAGGGCGGTCTCGGTGGTACGTTAGTGAAGTTATCTGGGGACACCTTAGCCACGTACATTGTGTTGGAGAGGCACCGAGAATTCAGGAGTTCTCAAAGTTCGAGGACACAGGTGCCTTACACGTAGGCTCGGTGGCAGCCGTGGACATGGCAGTGATTTGGAGAACGTTGTATTAGTCGGCTCTTGCTGTGGTAATGCTTTACAACACATCTCCCCAAAACTCACTTACGTAAAGGAGAACCTAGTTTTCTCGGACCTGTGGGCTAGCTGCAGCGGCTCTCTTGTAGACCTCTCGATGGCGGGTGTTGCTCCATGCCGTGGGTCAGTTTGAGGTCTGTCCCGCACACCTTACCGTGGAGCCCAACTGTGAGGCTGCAGGTAGGTCCCTGTCTTGTCGCAGAGTTCACTGAAACGTCAGAGGTGAGCCCAACCACACAAGGCCACGTAAGGCCTCTGCGACTCATTGAAGGCCATCGTGTCTTCCCTTGGCCTCCTGGGAACCCCCTGGCCCCAGGATGCAGCTTCCGTAGCCCAGGGCAACCGGCGGAGGGGGGCGGGCGGGGCTGCAGGAGGGTGGAACGCCGAGGTCACAGAGGGTGTGGGTGTGGCCACCTCTGCTGTGACTGAACCAAGGGCAGGGGGGCAGGGGGTCCAGGGCAGGGCCCTCAGAGCCCGGCAGGCCCAGGGGGGCGGCGCAAGCACCTAGGCCCAGGCCGAAGAGCGCCTTCTTGGTCTGCGCGGCAGGCCGGCCTCTCGCCTTGCCACTCAGGCCGCGCTCCCGCTTGAAGTGTGTGTGGCACGCGTCCGCGGAGTCCACCTCGCTGCACAGGTAGCCGTGGGACTGGGCGTTGTAGCTTCCTGCGAGGCGGCCGGAGGTCCCGCAGGCGGGTGGGTCCCTGGCACAGACGCGCGGAGCGGCTCCTGCCCGGCCCCCCTGAGAACCGTCGCCGTTCCGTAAGGCGGGGCGCCTGCTTCAGAATGTAAATCACGTGTCCGCTCTATGGATACGCTGTTTAGTTTACCAGGCAAGACTTTCTTGGCGAAAGAAGCAGCGTTGGCTTGCGTTCTCGAGCGGGCTTCTCATCTGGCTGTGCACTGGTACTCTCTCTCTGGGTGTGCTAGTCCGCAGGGCAGGGCATCCCCTGGGCAGGGTGGAGCGTGATCTCTGCGGCCTCGTCTTGCAGCTCCTTCTTTTCATTCTCAATCATCCTGCCCACGGTGGCCTCCTCTCAGGCCTGCATACTTACAACGGCGCATCGCCCGTGCTGCCCCTCTGCAGGAAGTGTCCCTCTGTTTAGTTTGCAGCTGACTGATGCCGCCTCACCCTTCTCATCTCTTCTCAGGTGTCACTTGGTCAAGAAAGCGTCCCCTTACCGACTCAACTCATCACGTCCCCCTACCGTAGCTCACGTGACACCACGCACCTCTCGCTTATGGCCGTCGTCGCCTTTCACATCCAGTTTCAGGTAGGTAAGTTTACCCCGTGGTCCGTGAGGAAGAAGAGATCACGCCTGTTTTGCTTGCTCTTGATTCCCAGCGACCAGCCCGGTTACTGATAACCTCTGTTAGAGGGAGAAAGGAATGCACCCAATCCCTGGTGAAGCCCTGACCGTTTTCCTTTCTAGTGTCCCTCGTACTCCTCCCTGCCATCTGTGTCGCCCTTACTCCGCGTCTACCGTTTATGAGTTTACACCTGGCTTACGGTGACTGCTTCGGAGAATCGCATGCCTTTCTACCTCCCTCGCTGCGACCTCTCCTACACCTCCCAGGGCTCTTGGGTTATGCCCTTGCCCTCTTCCGAGCCGTCCGTGGCACCCGCTGTCATCCCCATACGGCCAAGCTCCTAAGACTGACACTCAAGGCCCTCCGTAATTTGGCTTCAGTTTCACTTTCTAGACGTTTCAAGGAAGAACGGGGTCTAAATATCTGTGCACCTCTGCTCCGTTTCATATCTACCCACGAGGTTAATTGTTTTGTTTCTTCCAGTCCACCTATTTCGCACCTGCTTCTCTGGGAAGACTTCACTGAGAATCCAGGCGATTTCTGGATCCCTTCTCTCCCCTGAAGCTGTAAACTGTTTAACAAGACACGTGCGGAACGGCCGTAAGGTAATCTACATCTTGTCTCCCTCTCTGGTATCTAACCTCCCTGCGAATGGGGGGTACGTCTCCGTGTTCTGTGCGGTTTTCAGCACAGTACTCTCTACACGTAGTGGATATTTGCTTTGGTAAGTGAACGAATAAGTGAATGAGTCACCAAGAAGAGGGTATTGTCTCATTCTTTCTCTCTTTCTCCACTTTCAAGTTTCTTTAGTTAGTTTCCTCAGACAAAAGGTTTCTTTGTAGCTACACAGTGGCCAGGTCCACAGAATGTTGCAGATAGCTGCTGAAAACATCCCTCCTCCACTTGAGAATGGCTTGCTCTCCCTCTCAAGCGGAGAGAGCTGGGATTCGATATTTAATTAAGCGCCTCTGTGCACTTGGCATTTAGAGGCACCAGGGGGCGTTAGTGCTCTACACCCGGTGAAATGCCTGTTTCGTTTGTGATTTTCCTTTGTGAAAAACAACTATGCGCAGAGTGTTTTGTGCCAATTTTCCATCCTTTTAGATTGACGGAAAGCATTTTACCGACGTCGAAACGGAAAACGAATAGAAAGAGCGTTGCATTGCGTTCAATAAAAGCTTAGGGCGGTCTCGGTGGTACGTTAGTGAAGTTATCTGGGGACACCTTAGCCACGTACATTGTGTTGGAGAGGCACCGAGAATTCAGGAGTTCTCAAAGTTCGAGGACACAGGTGCCTTACACGTAGGCTCGGTGGCAGCCGTGGACATGGCAGTGATTTGGAGAACGTTGTATTAGTCGGCTCTTGCTGTGGTAATGCTTTGCAACACATCTCCCCAAAACTCACTTACGTAAAGAAGAACCTAGTTTTCTCGGACCTGTGGGCTAGCTGCAGCGGCTCTCTTGTAGACCTCTCGATGGCGGGTGTTGCTCCATGCCGTGGGTCAGTTTGAGGTCTGTCCCGCACACCTTACCGTGGAGCCCAACTGTGAGGCTGCAGGTAGGTCCCTGTCTTCTCGCAGAGTTCACTGAAACGTCAGAGGTGAGCCCAACCACACAAGGCCACGTAAGGCCTCTGCGACTCATTGAAGGCCATCGTGTCTTCCCTTGGCCTCCTGGGAACCCCCTGGCCCCAGGATGCAGCTTCCGTAGCCCAGGGCAACCGGCGGAGGGGGGCGGGCGGGGCTGCAGGAGGGTGGAACGCCGAGGTCACAGAGGGTGTGGGTGTGGCCACCTCTGCTGTGACTGAACCAAGGGCAGGGGGGCAGGGGGTCCAGGGCAGGGCCCTCAGAGCCCGGCAGGCCCAGGGGGGCGGCGCAAGCACCTAGGCCCAGGCCGAAGAGCGCCTTCTTGGTCTGCGCGGCAGGCCGGCCTCTCGCCTTGCCACTCAGGCCGCGCTCCCGCTTGAAGTGTGTGTGGCACGCGTCCGCGGAGTCCACCTCGCTGCACAGGTAGCCGTGGGACTGGGCGTCGTAGCTTCCTGCGAGGCGGCCGGAGGTCCCGCAGGCGGGTGGGTCCCTGGCACAGACGCGCGGAGCGGCTCCTGCCCGGCCCCCCTGAGAACCGTCGCCGTTCCGTAAGGCGGGGCGCCTGCTTCAGAATGTAAATCACGTGTCCGCTCTATGGATACGCTGTTTAGTTTACCAGGCAAGACTTTCTTGGCGAAAGAAGCAGGGTTGGCTTGCGTTCTCGAGCGGGCTTCTCATCTGGCTGTGCACTGGTACTCTCTCTCTGGGTGTGCTAGTCCGCAGGGCAGGGCATCCCCTGGGCAGGGTGGAGCGTGATCTCTGCGGCCTCGTCTTGCAGCTCCTTCCTTTCATTCTCAATCATCCTGCCCACAGTGGCCTCCTCTCAGGCCTGCATACTTACAACGGCGCATCGCCCGTGCTGCCCCTCTGCAGGAAGTGTCCCTCTGTTTAGTTTGCAGCTGACTGATGCCGCCTCACCCTTCTCATCTCTTCTCAGGTGTCACTTGGTCAAGAAAGCGTCCCCTTACCGACTCAACTCATCACGTCCCCCTACCGTAGCTCACGTGACACCACGCACCTCTCGCTTATGGCCGTCGTCGCCTTTCACATCCAGTTTCAGGTAGGTAAGTTTACCCCGTGGTCCGTGAGGAAGAAGAGATCACGCCTGTTTTGCTTGCTCTTGATTCCCAGCGACCAGCCCGGTTACTGATAACCTCTGTTAGAGGGAGAAAGGAATGCACCCAATCCCTGGTGAAGCCCTGACCGTTTTCCTTTCTAGTGTCCCTCGTACTCCTCCCTGCCATCTGTGTCGCCCTTACTCCGCGTCTACCGTTTATGGGTTTACACCTGGCTTACGGTGACTGCTTCGGAGAATCGCATGCCTTTCTACCTCCCTCGCTGCGACCTCCCCTACACCTCCCAGGGCTCTTGGGTTATGCCCTTGCCCTCTTCCGAGCCGTCCGTGGCACCCGCTGTCATCCCCATACGGCCAAGCTCCTAAGACTGACACTCAAGGCCCTCCGTAATTTGGCTTCAGTTTCACTTTCTAGACGTTTCAAGGAAGAACGGGGTCTAAATATCTGTGCACCTCTGCTCCGTTTCATATCTACCCACGAGGTTAATTGTTTTGTTTCTTCCAGTCCACCTATTTTGCACCTGCTTCTCTGGGAAGACTTCACTGAGAATCCAGGCGATTTCTGGATCCCTTCTCTCCCCTGAAGCTGTAAACTGTTTAACAAGACATGTGCGGAACGGCCGTAAGGTAATCTACATCTTGTCTCCCTCTCTGGTATCTAACCTCCCTGCGAATGGGGGGTACGTCTCCGTGTTCTGTGCGGTTTTCAGCACAGTACTCTCTACACGTAGTGGATATTTGCTTTGGTAAGTGAACGAATAAGTGAATGAGTCACCAAGAAGAGGGTATTGTCTCATTCTTTCTCTCTTTCTCCACTTTCAAGTTTCTTTAGTTAGTTTCCTCAGACAAAAGGTTTCTTTGTAGCTACACAGTGGCCAGGTCCACAGAATGTTGCAGATAGCTGCTGAAAACACCCCTCCTCCACTTGAGAATGGCTTGCTCTCCCTCTCAAGCGGAGAGAGCTGGGATTCGATATTTAATTAAGCGCCTCTGTTCACTTGGCATTTAGAGGCACCAGGGGGCGTTAGTGCTCTACACCCGGTGAAATGCCTGTTTCGTTTGTGATTTTCCTTTGTGAAAAACAACTATCCGCAGAGTGTTTTGTGCCGATTTTCCATCCTTTTAGATTGACGGAAAGCATTTTACCGACGTCGAAACGGAAAACGAATAGAAAGAGCGTTGCATTGCGTTCAATAAAAGCTTAGGGCGGTCTCGGTGGTACGTTAGTGAAGTTATCTGGGGACACCTTAGCCACGTACATTGTGTTGGAGAGGCACCGAGAATTCAGGAGTTCTCAAAGTTCGAGGACACAGGTGCCTTACACGTAGGCTCGGTGGCAGCCGTGGACATGGCAGTGATTTGGAGAACGTTGTATTAGTCGGCTCTTGCTGTGGTAATGCTTTGCAACAAATCTCCCCAAAACTCACTTACGTAAAGAAGAACCTAGTTTTCTCAGACCTGTGGGCTAGCTGCAGCGGCTCTCTTGTAGACCTCTCGATGGCGGGTGTTGCTCCATGCCGTGGGTCAGTTTGAGGTCTGTCCCGCACACCTTACCGTGGAGCCCAACTGTGAGGCTGCAGGTAGGTCCCTGTCTTCTCGCAGAGTTCACTGAAACGTCAGAGGTGAGCCCAACCACACAAGGCCACGTAAGGCCTCTGCGACTCATTGAAGGCCATCGTGTCTTCCCTTGGCCTCCTGGGAACCCCCTGGCCCCAGGATGCAGCTTCCGTAGCCCAGGGCAACCGGCGGAGGGGGGCGGGCGGTGCTGCAGGAGGGTGGAACGCCGAGGTCACAGAGGGTGTGGGTGTGGCCACCTCTGCTGTGACTGAACCAAGGGCAGGGGGGCAGGGTGTCCAGGGCAGGGCCCTCAGAGCCCGGCAGGCCCAGGGGGGCGGCGCAAGCACCTAGGCCCAGGCCGAAGAGCGCCTTCTTGGTCTGCGCGGCAGGCCGGCCTCTCGCCTTGCCACTCAGGCCGCGCTCCCGCTTGAAGTGTGTGTGGCACGCGTCCGCGGAGTACACCTCGCTGCACAGGTAGCCGTGGGACTGGGCGTCGTAGCTTCCTGCGAGGCGGCCGGAGGTCCCGCAGGCGGGTGGGTCCCTGGCACAGACGCGCGGAGCGGCTCCTGCCCGGCCCCCCTGAGAACCATCGCCGTTCCGTAAGGCGGGGCGCCTGCTTCAGAATGTAAATCACGTGTCCGCTCTATGGATACGCTGTTTAGTTTACCAGGCAAGACTTTCTTGGCGAAAGAAGCAGCGTTGGCTTGCGTTCTCGAGCGGGCTTCTCATCTGGCTGTGCACTGGTACTCTCTCTCTGGGTGTGCTAGTCCGCAGGGCAGGGCATCCCCTGGGCAGGGTGGAGCGTGATCTCTGCGGCCTCGTCTTGCAGCTCCTTCCTTTCATTCTCAATCATCCTGCCCACGGTGGCCTCCTCTCAGGCCTGCATACTTACAACGGCGCATCGCCCGTGCTGCCCCTCTGCAGGAAGTGTCCCTCTGTTTAGTTTGCAGCTGACTGATGCCGCCTCACCCTTCTCATCTCTTCTCAGGTGTCACTTGGTCAAGAAAGCGTCCCCTTACCGACTCAACTCATCACGTCCCCCTACCGTAGCTCACGTGACACCACGCACCTCTCGCTTATGGCCGTCGTCGCCTTTCACATCCAGTTTCAGGTAGGTAAGTTTACCCCGTGGTCCGTGAGGAAGAAGAGATCACGCCTGTTTTGCTTGCTCTTGATTCCCAGCGACCAGCCCGGTTACTGATAACCTCTGTTAGAGGGAGAAAGGAATGCACCCAATCCCTGGTGAAGCCCTGACCGTTTTCCTTTCTAGTGTCCCTCGTACTCCTCCCTGCCATCTGTGTCGCCCTTACTCCGCGTCTACCGTTTATGGGTTTACACCTGGCTTACGGTGACTGCTTCGGAGAATCGCATGCCTTTCTACCTCCCTCGCTGCGACCTCTCCTACACCTCCCAGGGCTCTTGGGTTATGCCCTTGCCCTCTTCCGAGCCGTCCGTGGCACCCGCTGTCATCCCCATACGGCCAAGCTCCTAAGACTGACACTCAAGGCCCTCCGTAATTTGGCTTCAGTTTCACTTTCTAGACGTTTCAAGGAAGAACGGGGTCTAAATATCTGTGCACCTCTGCTCCGTTTCATATCTACCCACGAGGTTAATTGTTTTGTTTCTTCCAGTCCACCTATTTTGCACCTGCTTCTCTGGGAAGACTTCACTGAGAATCCAGGCGATTTCTGGATCCCTTCTCTCCCCTGAAGCTGTAAACTGTTTAACAAGACATGTGCGGAACGGCCGTAAGGTAATCTACATCTTGTCTCCCTCTCTGGTATCTAACCTCCCTGCGAATGGGGGGTACGTCTCCGTGTTCTGTGCGGTTTTCAGCACAGTACTCTCTACACGTAGTGGATATTTGCTTTGGTAAGTGAACGAATAAGTGAATGAGTCACCAAGAAGAGGGTATTGTCTCATTCTTTCTCTCTTTCTCCACTTTCAAGTTTCTTTAGTTAGTTTCCTCAGACAAAAGGTTTCTTTGTAGCTACACAGTGGCCAGGTCCACAGAATGTTGCAGATAGCTGCTGAAAACATCCCTCCTCCACTTGAGAATGGCTTGCTCTCCCTCTCAAGCGGAGAGAGCTGGGATTCGATATTTAATTAAGCGCCTCTGTTCACTTGGCATTTAGAGGCACCAGGGGGCGTTAGTGCTCTACACCCGGTGAAATGCCTGTTTCGTTTGTGATTTTCCTTTGTGAAAAACAACTATCCGCAGAGTGTTTTGTGCCAATTTTCCATCCTTTTAGATTGACGGAAAGCATTTTACCGACGTCGAAACGGAAAACGAATAGAAAGAGCGTTGCATTGCGTTCAATAAAAGCTTAGGGCGGTCTCGGTGGTACGTTAGTGAAGTTATCTGGGGACACCTTAGCCACGTACATTGTGTTGGAGAGGCACCGAGAATTCAGGAGTTCTCAAAGTTCGAGGACACAGGTGCCTTACACGTAGGCTCGGTGGCAGCCGTGGACATGGCAGTGATTTGGAGAACGTTGTATTAGTCGGCTCTTGCTGTGGTAATGCTTTGCAACAAATCTCCCCAAAACTCACTTACGTAAAGAAGAACCTAGTTTTCTCGGACCTGTGGGCTAGCTGCAGCGGCTCTCTTGTAGACCTCTCGATGGCGGGTGTTGCTCCATGCCGTGGGTCAGTTTGAGGTCTGTCCCGCACACCTTACCGTGGAGCCCAACTGTGAGGCTGCAGGTAGGTCCCTGTCTTCTCGCAGAGTTCACTGAAACGTCAGAGGTGAGCCCAACCACACAAGGCCACGTAAGGCCTCTGCGACTCATTGAAGGCCATCGTGTCTTCCCTTGGCCTCCTGGGAACCCCCTGGCCCCAGGATGCAGCTTCCGTAGCCCAGGGCAACCGGCGGAGGGGGGCGGGCGGGGCTGCAGGAGGGTGGAACGCCGAGGTCACAGAGGGTGTGGGTGTGGCCACCTCTGCTGTGACTGAACCAAGGGCAGGGGGGCAGGGTGTCCAGGGCAGGGCCCTCAGAGCCCGGCAGGCCCAGGGGGGCGGCGCAAGCACCTAGGCCCAGGCCGAAGAGCGCCTTCTTGGTCTGCGCGGCAGGCCGGCCTCTCGCCTTGCCACTCAGGCCGCGCTCCCGCTTGAAGTGTGTGTGGCACGCGTCCGCGGAGTACACCTCGCTGCACAGGTAGCCGTGGGACTGGGCGTCGTAGCTTCCTGCGAGGCGGCCGGAGGTCCCGCAGGCGGGTGGGTCCCTGGCACAGACGCGCGGAGCGGCTCCTGCCCGGCCCCCCTGAGAACCGTCGCCGTTCCGTAAGGCGGGGCGCCTGCTTCAGAATGTAAATCACGTGTCCGCTCTATGGATACGCTGTTTAGTTTACCAGGCAAGACTTTCTTGGCGAAAGAAGCAGCGTTGGCTTGCGTTCTCGAGCGGGCTTCTCATCTGGCTGTGCACTGGTACTCTCTCTCTGGGTGTGCTAGTCCGCAGGGCAGGGCATCCCCTGGGCAGGGTGGAGCGTGATCTCTGCGGCCTCGTCTTGCAGCTCCTTCCTTTCATTCTCAATCATCCTGCCCACGGTGGCCTCCTCTCAGGCCTGCATACTTACAACGGCGCATCGCCCGTGCTGCCCCTCTGCAGGAAGTGTCCCTCTGTTTAGTTTGCAGCTGACTGATGCCGCCTCACCCTTCTCATCTCTTCTCAGGTGTCACTTGGTCAAGA
The DNA here is from genome assembly GCF_937001465.1 of Orcinus orca. Lineage (NCBI taxonomy): Eukaryota > Metazoa > Chordata > Mammalia > Artiodactyla > Delphinidae > Orcinus > Orcinus orca. The sequence continues at coordinate 24,217 of NC_064559.1, read as the reverse complement.
AAGCGTCCCCTTACCGACTCAACTCATCACGTCCCCCTACCGTAGCTCACGTGACACCACGCACCTCTCGCTTATGGCCGTCGTCGCCTTTCACATCCAGTTTCAGGTAGGTAAGTTTACCCCGTGGTCCGTGAGGAAGAAGAGATCACGCCTGTTTTGCTTGCTCTTGATTCCCAGCGACCAGCCCGGTTACTGATAACCTCTGTTAGAGGGAGAAAGGAATGCACCCAATCCCTGGTGAAGCCCTGACCGTTTTCCTTTCTAGTGTCCCTCGTACTCCTCCCTGCCATCTGTGTCGCCCTTACTCCGCGTCTACCGGTTATGAGTTTACACCTGGCTTACGGTGACTGCTTCGGAGAATCGCATGCCTTTCTACCTCCCTCGCTGCGACCTCTCCTACACCTCCCAGGGCTCTTGGGTTATGCCCTTGCCCTCTTCCGAGCCGTCCGTGGCACCCGCTGTCATCCCCATACGGCCAAGCTCCTAAGACTGACACTCAAGGCCCTCCGTAATTTGGCTTCAGTTTCACTTTCTAGACGTTTCAAGGAAGAACGGGGTCTAAATATCTGTGCACCTCTGCTCCGTTTCATATCTACCCACGAGGTTAATTGTTTTGTTTCTTCCAGTCCACCTATTTGGCACCTGCTTCTCTGGGAAGACTTCACTGAGAATCCAGGCGATTTCTGGATCCCTTCTCTCCCCTGAAGCTGTAAACTGTTTAACAAGACACGTGCGGAACGGCCGTAAGGTAATCTACATCTTGTCTCCCTCTCTGGTATCTAACCTCCCTGCGAATGGGGGGTACGTCTCCGTGTTCTGTGCGGTTTTCAGCACAGTACTCTCTACACGTAGTGGATATTTGCTTTGGTAAGTGAACGAATAAGTGAATGAGTCACCAAGAAGAGGGTATTGTCTCATTCTTTCTCTCTTTTTCCACTTTCAAGTTTCTTTAGTTAGTTTCCTCAGACAAAAGGTTTCTTTGTAGCTACACAGTGGCCAGGTCCACAGAATGTTGCAGATAGCTGCTGAAAACATCCCTCCTCCACTTGAGAATGGCTTGCTCTCCCTCTCAAGCGGAGAGAGCTGGGATTCGATATTTAATTAAGCGCCTCTGTTCACTTGGCATTTAGAGGCACCAGGGGGCGTTAGTGCTCTACACCCGGTGAAATGCCTGTTTCGTTTGTGATTTTCCTTTGTGAAAAACAACTATCCGCAGAGTGTTTTGTGCCAATTTTCCATCCTTTTACATTGACGGAAAGCATTTTACCAACGTCGAAACGGAAAACGAATAGAAAGAGCGTTGCATTGCGTTCAATAAAAGCTTAGGGCGGTCTCGGTGGTACGTTAGTGAAGTTATCTGGGGACACCTTAGCCACGTACATTGTGTTGGAGAGGCACCGAGAATTCAGGAGTTCTCAAAGTTCGAGGACACAGGTGCCTTACACGTAGGCTCGGTGGCAGCCGTGGACATGGCAGTGATTTGGAGAACGTTGTATTAGTCGGCTCTTGCTGTGGTAATGCTTTGCAACAAATCTCCCCAAAACTCACTTACGTAAAGAAGAACCTAGTTTTCTCGGACCTGTGGGCTAGCTGCAGCGGCTCTCTTGTAGACCTCTCGATGGCGGGTGTTGCTCCATGCCGTGGGTCAGTTTGAGGTTTGTCCCGCACACCTTACCGTGGAGCCCAACTGTGAGGCTGCAGGTAGGTCCCTGTCTTCTCGCAGAGTTCACTGAAACGTCAGAGGTGAGCCCAACCACACAAGGCCATGTAAGGCCTCTGCGACTCATTGAAGGCCATCGTGTCTTCCCTTGGCCTCCTGGGAACCCCCTGGCCCCAGGATGCAGCTTCCGTAGCCCAGGGCACCCGGCGGAGGGGGGCGGGCGGGGCTGCAGGAGGGTGGAACGCCGAGGTCACAGAGGGTGTGGGTGTGGCCACCTCTGCTGTGACTGAACCAAGGGCAGGGGGGCCGGGTGTCCAGGGCAGGGCCCTCAGAACCCGGTAGGCCCAGGGGGGCGGCGCAAGCACCTAGGCCCAGGCCGAAGAGCGCCTTCTTGGTCTGCGCGGCAGGCCGGCCTCTCGCCTTGCCACTCAGGCCGCGCTCCCGCTTGAAGTGTGTGTGGCACGCGTCCGCGGAGTCCACCTCGCTGCACAGGTAGCCGTGGGACTGGGCGTCGTAGCTTCCTGCGAGGCGGCCGGAGGTCCCGCAGGCGGGTGGGTCCCTGGCACAGACGCGCGGAGCGGCTCCTGCCCGGCCCCCCTGAGAACCGTCGCCGTTCCGTAAGGCGGGGCGCCTGCTTCAGAATGTAAATCACGTGTCCGCTCTATGGATACGCTGTTTAGTTTACCAGGCAAGACTTTCTTGGCGAAAGAAGCAGCGTTGGCTTGCGTTCTCGAGCGGGCTTCTCATCTGGCTGTGCACTGGTACTCTCTCTCTGGGTGTGCTAGTCCGCAGGGCAGGGCATCCCCTGGGCAGGGTGGAGCGTGATCTCTGCGGCCTCGTCTTGCAGCTCCTTCCTTTCATTCTCAATCATCCTGCCCACAGTGGCCTCCTCTCAGGCCTGCATACTTACAACGGCGCATCGCCCGTGCTGCCCCTCTGCAGGAAGTGTCCCTCTGTTTAGTTTGCAGCTGACTGATGCCGCCTCACCCTTCTCATCTCTTCTCAGGTGTCACTTGGTCAAGAAAGCGTCCCCTTACCGACTCAACTCATCACGTCCCCCTACCGTAGCTCACGTGACACCACGCACCTCTCGCTTATGGCCGTCGTCGCCTTTCACATCCAGTTTCAGGTAGGTAAGTTTACCCCGTGGTCCGTGAGGAAGAAGAGATCACGCCTGTTTTGCTTGCTCTTGATTCCCAGCGACCAGCCCGGTTACTGATAACCTCTGTTAGAGGGAGAAAGGAATGCACCCAATCCCTGGTGAAGCCCTGACCGTTTTCCTTTCTAGTGTCCCTCGTACTCCTCCCTGCCATCTGTGTTGCCCTTACTCCGCGTCTACCGTTTATGAGTTTACACCTGGCTTACGGTGACTGCTTCGGAGAATCGCATGCCTTTCTACCTCCCTCGCTGCGACCTTCCCTACACCTCCCAGGGCTCTTGGGTTATGCCCTTGCCCTCTTCCGAGCCGTCCGTGGCACCCGCTGTCATCCCCATACGGCCAAGCTCCTAAGACTGACACTCAAGGCCCTCCGTAATTTGGCTTCAGTTTCACTTTCTAGACGTTTCAAGGAAGAACGGGGTCTAAATATCTGTGCACCTCTGCTCCGTTTCATATCTACCCACGAGGTTAATTGTTTTGTATCTTCCAGTCCACCTATTTTGCACCTGCTTCTCTGGGAAGACTTCACTGAGAATCCAGGCGATTTCTGGATCCCTTCTCTCCCCTGAAGCTGTAAACTGTTTAACAAGACATGTGCGGAACGGCCGTAAGGTAATCTACATCTTGTCTCCCTCTCTGGTATCTAACCTCCCTGTGAATGGGGGTACGTCTCCGTGTTCTGTGCGGTTTTCAGCACAGTACTCTCTACACGTAGTGGATATTTGCTTTGGTAAGTGAACGAATAAGTGAATGAGTCACCAAGAAGAGGGTATTGTCTCATTCTTTCTCTCTTTCTCCACTTTCAAGTTTCTTTAGTTAGTTTCCTCAGACAAAAGGTTTCTTTGTAGCTACACAGTGGCCAGGTCCACAGAATGTTGCAGATAGCTGCTGAAAACATCCCTCCTCCACTTGAGAATGGCTTGCTCTCCCTCTCAAGCGGAGAGAGCTGGGATTCGATATTTAATTAAGCGCCTCTGTTCACTTGGCATTTAGAGGCACCAGGGGGCGTTAGTGCTCTACACCCGGTGAAATGCCTGTTTCGTTTGTGATTTTCCTTTGTGAAAAACAACTATCCGCAGAGTGTTTTGTGCCAATTTTCCATCCTTTTAGATTGACGGAAAGCATTTTACCGACGTCGAAACGGAAAACGAATAGAAAGAGCGTTGCATTGCGTTCAATAAAAGCTTAGGGCGGTCTCGGTGGTACGTTAGTGAAGTTATCTGGGGACACCTTAGCCACGTACATTGTGTTGGAGAGGCACCGAGAATTCAGGAGTTCTCAAAGTTCGAGCACACAGGTGCCTTACACATAGGCTCGGTGGCAGCCGTGGACATGGCAGTGATTTGGAGAACGTTGTATTAGTCGGCTCTTGCTGTGGTAATGCTTTGCAACAAATCTCCCCAAAACTCACGTAAAGAAGAACCTAGTTTTCTCGGACCTGTGGGCTAGCTGCAGCGGCTCTCTTGTAGACCTCTCGATGGCGGGTGTTGCTCCATGCCGTGGGTCAGTTTGAGGTCTGTCCCGCACACCTTACCGTGGAGCCCAACTGTGAGGCTGCAGGTAGGTCCCTGTCTTGTCGCAGAGTTCACTGAAACGTCAGAGGTGAGCCCAACCACACAAGGCCACGTAAGGCCTCTGCGACTCATTGAAGGCCATCGTGTCTTCCCTTGGCCTCCTGGGAACCCCCTGGCCCCAGGATGCAGCTTCCGTAGCCCAGGGCAACCGGCGGAGGGGGGCGGGCGGGGCTGCAGGAGGGTGGAACGCCGAGGTCACAGAGGGTGTGGGTGTGGCCACCTCTGCTGTGACTGAACCAAGGGCAGGGGGGCAGGGTGTCCAGGGCAGGGCCCTCAGAGCCCGGCAGGCCCAGGGGGGCGGCGCAAGCACCTAGGCCCAGGCCGAAGAGCGCCTTCTTGGTCTGCGCGGCAGGCCGGCCTCTCGCCTTGCCACTCAGGCCGCGCTCCCGCTTGAAGTGTGTGTGGCACGCGTCCGCGGAGTACACCTCGCTGCACAGGTAGCCGTGGGACTGGGCGTCGTAGCTTCCTGCGAGGCGGCCGGAGGTCCCGCAGGCGGGTGGGTCCCTGGCACAGACGCGCGGAGCGGCTCCTGCCCGGCCCCCCTGAGAACCGTCGCCGTTCCGTAAGGCGGGGCGCCTGCTTCAGAATGTAAATCACGTGTCCGCTCTATGGATACGCTGTTTAGTTTACCAGGCAAGACTTTCTTGGCGAAAGAAGCAGCGTTGGCTTGCATTCTCGAGCAGGCTTCTCATCTGGCTGTGCACTGGTACTCTCTCTCTGGGTGTGCTAGTCCGCAGGGCAGGGCATCCCCTGGGCAGGGTGGAGCGTGATCTCTGCGGCCTCGTCTTGCAGCTCCTTCCTTTCATTCTCAATCATCCTGCCCACAGTGGCCTCCTCTCAGGCCTGCATACTTACAACGGCGCATCGCCCGTGCTGCCCCTCTGCAGGAAGTGTCCCTCTGTTTAGTTTGCAGCTGACTGATGCCTCCTCACCCTTCTCATCTCTTCTCAGGTGTCACTTGGTCAAGAAAGCGTCCCCTTACCGACTCAACTCATCACGTCCCCCTACCGTAGCTCACGTGACACCACGCACCTCTCGCTTATGGCCGTCGTCGCCTTTCACATCCAGTTTCAGGTAGGTAAGTTTACCCCGTGGTCCGTGAGGAAGAAGAGATCACGCCTGTTTTGCTTGCTCTTGATTCCCAGCGACCAGCCCGGTTACTGATAACCTCTGTTAGAGGGAGAAAGGAATGCACCCAATCCCTGGTGAAGCCCTGACCGTTTTCCTTTCTAGTGTCCCTCGTACTCCTCCCTGCCATCTGTGTCGCCCTTACTCCGCGTCTACCGTTTATGAGTTTACACCTGGCTTACGGTGACTGCTTCGGAGAATCGCATGCCTTTCTACCTCCCTCGCTGCGACCTCCCCTACACCTCCCAGGGCTCTTGGGTTATGCCCTTGCCCTCTTCCGAGCCGTCCGTGGCACCTGCTGTCATCCCCATACGGCCAAGCTCCTAAGACTGACACTCAAGGCCCTCCGTAATTTGGCTTCAGTTTCACTTTCTAGACGTTTCAAGGAAGAACGGGGTCTAAATATCTGTGCACCTCTGCTCCGTTTCATATCTACCCACGAGGTTAATTGTTTTGTATCTTCCAGTCCACCTATTTTGCACCTGCTTCTCTGGGAAGACTTCACTGAGAATCCAGGCGATTTCTGGATCCCTTCTCTCCCCTGAAGCTGTAAACTGTTTAAAAAGACATGTGCGGAACGGCCGTAAGGTAATCTACATCTTGTCTCCCTCTCTGGTATCTAACCTCCCTGCGAATGGGGGTACGTCTCCGTGTTCTGTGCGGTTTTCAGCACAGTACTCTCTACACGTAGTGGATATTTGCTTTGGTAAGTGAACGAATAAGTGAATGAGTCACCAAGAAGAGGGTATTGTCTCATTCTTTCTCTCTTTTTCCACTTTCAAGTTTCTTTAGTTAGTTTCCTCAGACAAAAGGTTTCTTTGTAGCTACACAGTGGCCAGGTCCACAGAATGTTGCAGATAGCTGCTGAAAACATCCCTCCTCCACTTGAGAATGGCTTGCTCTCCCTCTCAAGCGGAGAGAGCTGGGATTCGATATTTAATTAAGCGCCTCTGTTCACTTGGCATTTAGAGGCACCAGGGGGCGTTAGTGCTCTACACCCGGTGAAATGCCTGTTTCGTTTGTGATTTTCCTTTGTGAAAAACAACTATCCGCAGAGTGTTTTGTGCCAATTTTCCATCCTTTTAGATTGACGGAAAGCATTTTACCGACGTCGAAACGGAAAACGAATAGAAAGAGCGTTGCATTGCGTTCAATAAAAGCTTAGGGCGGTCTCGGTGGTACGTTAGTGAAGTTATCTGGGGACACCTTAGCCACGTACATTGTGTTGGAGAGGCACCGAGAATTCAGGAGTTCTCAAAGTTCGAGGACACAGGTTCCTTACACGTAGGCTCGGTGGCAGCCGTGGACATGGCAGTGATTTGGAGAACGTTGTATTAGTCGGCTCTTGCTGTGGTAATGCTTTGCAACAAATCTCCCCAAAACTCACTGACGTAAAGAAGAACCTAGTTTTCTCGGACCTGTGGGCTAGCTGCAGCGGCTCTCTTGTAGACCTCTCGATGGCGGGTGTTGCTCCATGCCGTGGGTCAGTTTGAGGTCTGTCCCGCACACCTTACCGTGGAGCCCAACTGTGAGGCTGCAGGTAGGTCCCTGTCTTCTCGCAGAGTTCACTGAAACGTCAGAGGTGAGCCCAACCACACAAGGCCACGTAAGGCCTCTGCGACTCATTGAAGGCCATCGTGTCTTCCCTTGGCCTCCTGGGAACCCCCTGGCCCCAGGATGCAGCTTCCGTAGCCCAGGGCAACCGGCGGAGGGGGGCGGGCGGGGCTGCAGGAGGGTGGAACGCCGAGGTCACAGAGGGTGTGGGTGTGGCCACCTCTGCTGTGACTGAACCAAGGGCAGGGGGGCAGGGTGTCCAGGGCAGGGCCCTCAGAACCCGGCAGGCCCAGGGGGGCGGCGCAAGCACCTAGGCCCAGGCCGAAGAGCGCCTTCTTGGTCTGCGCGGCAGGCCGGCCTCTCGCCTTGCCACTCAGGCCGCGCTCCCGCTTGAAGTGTGTTTGGCACGCGTCCGCGGAGTCCACCTCGCTGCACAGGTAGCCGTGGGACTGGGCGTCGTAGCTTCCTGCGAGGCGGCCGGAGGTCCCGCAGGCGGGTGGGTCCCTGGCACAGACGCGCGGAGCGGCTCCTGCCCGGCCCCCCTGAGAACCGTCGCCGTTCCGTAAGGCGGGGCGCCTGCTTCAGAATGTAAATCACGTGTCCGCTCTATGGATACGCTGTTTAGTTTACCAGGCAAGACTTTCTTGGCGAAAGAAGCAGCGTTGGCTTGCGTTCTCGAGCGGGCTTCTCATCTGGCTGTGCACTGGTACTCTCTCTCTGGGTGTGCTAGTCCGCAGGGCAGGGCATCCCCTGGGCAGGGTGGAGCGTGATCTCTGCGGCCTCGTCTTGCAGCTCCTTCCTTTCATTCTCAATCATCCTGCCCACAGTGGCCTCCTCTCAGGCCTGCATACTTACAACGGCGCATCGCCCGTGCTGCCCCTCTGCAGGAAGTGTCCCTCTGTTTAGTTTGCAGCTGACTGATGCCGCCTCACCCTTCTCATCTCTTCTCAGGTGTCACTTGGTCAAGAAAGCGTCCCCTTACCGACTCAACTCATCACGTCCCCCTACCGTAGCTCACGTGACACCACGCACCTCTCGCTTATGGCCGTCGTCGCCTTTCACATCCAGTTTCAGGTAGGTAAGTTTACCCCGTGGTCCGTGAGGAAGAAGAGATCACGCCTGTTTTGCTTGCTCTTGATTCCCAGCGACCAGCCCGGTTACTGATAACCTCTGTTAGAGGGAGAAAGGAATGCACCCAATCCCTGGTGAAGCCCTGACCGTTTTCCTTTCTAGTGTCCCTCGTACTCCTCCCTGCCATCTGTGTCGCCCTTACTCCGCGTCTACCGGTTATGAGTTTACACCTGGCTTACGGTGACTGCTTCGGAGAATCGCATGCCTTTCTACCTCCCTCGCTGCGACCTCCCCTACACCTCCCAGGGCTCTTGGGTTATGCCCTTGCCCTCTTCCGAGCCGTCCGTGGCACCCGCTGTCATCCCCATACGGCCAAGCTCCTAAGACTGACACTCAAGGCCCTCCGTAATTTGGCTTCAGTTTCACTTTCTAGACGTTTCAAGGAAGAACGGGGTCTAAATATCTGTGCACCTCTGCTCCGTTTCATATCTACCCACGAGGTTAATTGTTTTGTTTCTTCCAGTCCACCTATTTTGCACCTGCTTCTCTGGGAAGACTTCACGGAGAATCCAGGCGATTTCTGGATCCCTTCTCTCCCCTGAAGCTGTAAACTGTTTAACAAGACACGTGCGGAACGGCCGTAAGGTAATCTACATCTTGTCTCCCTCTCTGGTATCTAACCTCCCTGCGAATGTGGGTACATCTCCGTGTTCTGTGCGGTTTTCAGCACAGTACTCGCTACACGTAGTGGATATTTGCTTTGATAAGTGAACGAATAAGTGAATGAGTCACCAAGAAGAGGGTATTGTCTCATTCTTTCTCTCTTTCTCCACTTTCAAGTTTCTTTAGTTGGTTTCCTCAGACAAAAGGTTTCTTTGTAGCTACACAGTGGCCAGGTCCACAGAATGTTGCAGATAGCTGCTGAAAACATCCCTCCTCCACTTGAGAATGGCTTGCTCTCCCTCTCAAGCGGAGAGAGCTGGGATTCGATATTTAATTAAGCGCCTCTGTTCACTTGGCATTTAGAGGCACCAGGGGGCGTTAGTGCTCTACACCCGGTGAAATGCCTGTTTCGTTTGTGATTTTCCTTTGTGAAAAACAACTATCCGCAGAGCGTTTTGTGCCAATTTTCCGTCCTTTTAGATTGACGGAAAGCATTTTACCGACGTCGAAACGGAAAACGAATAGAAAGAGCATTGCATTGCGTTCAATAAAAGCTTAGGGCGGTCTCGGTGGTACGTTAGTGAAGTTATCTGGGGACACCTTAGCCACGTACATTGTGTTGGAGAGGCACCGAGAATTCAGGAGTTCTCAAAGTTCGAGGACACAGGTGCCTTACACGTAGGCTCGGTGGCAGCCGTGGACATGGCAGTGATTTGGAGAACGTTGTATTAGTCGGCTCTTGCTGTGGTAATGCTTTGCAACAAATCTCCCCAAAACTCACTTACGTAAAGAAGAACCTAGTTTTCTCGGACCTGTGGGCTAGCTGCAGCGGCTCTCTTGTAGACCTCTCGATGTCGGGTGTTGCTCCATGCCGTGGGTCAGTTTGAGGTCTGTCCCGCACACCTTACTGTGGAGCCCAACTGTGAGGCTGCAGGTAGGTCCCTGTCTTGTCGCAGAGTTCACTGAAACGTCAGAGGTGAGCCCAACCACACAAGGCCACGTAAGGCCTCTGCGACTCATTGAAGGCCATCGTGTCTTCCCTTGGCCTCCTGGGAACCCCCTGGCCCCAGGATGCAGCTTCCGTAGCCCAGGGCAACCGGCGGAGGGGGGCGGGCGGGGCTGCAGGAGGGTGGAACGCCGAGGTCACAGAGGGTGTGGGTGTGGCCACCTCTGCTGTGACTGAACCAAGGGCAGGGGGGCAGAGTGTCCAGGGCAGGGCCCTCAGAGCCCGGCAGGCCCAGGGGGGCGGCGCAAGCACCTAGGCCCAGGCCGAAGAGCGCCTTCTTGGTCTGCGCGGCAGGCCGGCCTCTCGCCTTGCCACTCAGGCCGCGCTCCCGCTTGAAGTGTGTGTGGCACGCGTCCGCGGAGTCCACCTCGCTGCACAGGTAGCCGTGGGACTGGGCGTCGTAGCTTCCTGCGAGGCGGCCGGAGGTCCCGCAGGCGGGTGGGTCCCTGGCACAGACGCGCGGAGCGGCTCCTGCCCGGCCCCCCTGAGAACCGTCGCCGTTCCGTAAGGCGGGGCGCCTGCTTCAGAATGTAAATCACGTGTCCGCTCTATGGATACGCTGTTTAGTTTACCAGGCAAGACTTTCTTGGCGAAAGAAGCAGCGTTGGCTTGCGTTCTCGAGCGGGCTTCTCATCTGGCTGTGCACTGGTACTCTCTCTCTGGGTGTGCTAGTCCGCAGGGCAGGGCATCCCCTGGGCAGGGTGGAGCGTGATCTCTGCGGCCTCGTCTTGCAGCTCCTTCCTTTCATTCTCAATCATCCTGCCCACAGTGGCCTCCTCTCAGGCCTGCATACTTACAACGGCGCATCGCCCGTGCTGCCCCTCTGCAGGAAGTGTCCCTCTGTTTAGTTTGCAGCTGACTGATGCCGCCTCACCCTTCTCATCTCTTCTCAGGTGTCACTTGGTCAAGAAAGCGTCCCCTTACCGACTCAACTCATCACGTCCCCCTACCGTAGCTCACGTGACACCACGCACCTCTCGCTTATGGCCGTCGTCGCCTTTCACATCCAGTTTCAGGTAGGTAAGTTTACCCCGTGGTCCGTGAGGAAGAAGAGATCACGCCTGTTTTGCTTGCTCTTGATTCCCAGCGACCAGCCCGGTTACTGATAACCTCTGTTAGAGGGAGAAAGGAATGCACCCAATCCCTGGTGAAGCCCTGACCGTTTTCCTTTCTAGTGTCCCTCGTACTCCTCCCTGCCATCTGTGTGGCCCTTACTCCGCGTCTACCGGTTATGAGTTTACACCTGGCTTACGGTGACTGCTTCGGAGAATCGCATGCCTTTCTACCTCCCTCGCTGCGACCTTCCCTACACCTCCCAGGGCTCTTGGGTTATGCCCTTGCCCTCTTCCGAGCCGTCCGTGGCACCCGCTGTCACCCCCATACGGCCAAGCTCCTAAGACTGACACTCAAGGCCCTCCGTAATTTGGCTTCAGTTTCACTTTCTAGACGTTTCAAGGAAGAACGGGGTCTAAATATCTGTGCACCTCTGCTCCGTTTCATATCTACCCACGAGGTTAATTGTTTTGTATCTTCCAGTCCACCTATTTTGCACCTGCTTCTCTGGGAAGACTTCACTGAGAATCCAGGCGATTTCTGGATCCCTTCTCTCCCCTGAAGCTGTAAACTGTTTAACCAGACATGTGCGGAACGGCCGTAAGGTAATCTACATCTTGTCTCCCTCTCTGGTATCTAACCTCCCTGCGAATGGGGGTACGTCTCCGTGTTCTGTGCGGTTTTCAGCACAGTACTCTCTACACGTAGTGGATATTTGCTTTGGTAAGTGAACGAATAAGTGAATGAGTCACCAAGAAGAGGGTATTGTCTCATTCTTTCTCTCTTTCTCCACTTTCAAGTTTCTTTAGTTAGTTTCCTCAGACAAAAGGTTTCTTTGTAGCTACACAGTGGCCAGGTCCAGAGAATGTTGCAGATAGCTGCTGAAAACATCCCTCCTCCACTTGAGAATGGCTTGCTCTCCCTCTCAAGCGGAGAGAGCTGGGATTCGATATTTAATTAAGCGCCTCTGTGCACTTGGCATTTAGAGGCACCAGGGGGCGTTAGTGCTCTACACCCGGTGAAATGCCTGTTTCGTTTGTGATTTTCCTTTGTGAAAAACAACTATCCGCAGAGTGTTTTGTGCCGATTTTCCATCCTTTTAGATTGACAGAAAGCATTTTACCGACGTCGAAACGGAAAACGAATAGAAAGAGCGTTGCATTGCGTTCAATAAAAGCTTAGGGCGGTCTCGGTGGTACGTTAGTGAAGTTATCTGGGGACACCTTAGCCACGTACATTGTGTTGGAGAGGCACCGAGAATTCAGGAGTTCTCAAAGTTCGAGGACACAGGTGCCTTACACGTAGGCTCGGTGGCAGCCGTGGACATGGCAGTGATTTGGAGAACGTTGTATTAGTCGGCTCTTGCTGTGGTAATGCTTTGCAACACATCTCCCCAAAACTCACTTACGTAAAGAAGAACCTAGTTTTCTCGGACCTGTGGGCTAGCTGCAGCGGCTCTCTTGTAGACCTCTCGATGGCGGGTGTTGCTCCATGCCGTGGGTCAGTTTGAGGTCTGTCCCGCACACCTTACCGTGGAGCCCAACTGTGAGGCTGCAGGTAGGTCCCTGTCTTGTCGCAGAGTTCACTGAAACGTCAGAGGTGAGCCCAACCACACAAGGCCACGTAAGGCCTCTGCGACTCATTGAAGGCCATCGTGTCTTCCCTTGGCCTCCTGGGAACCCCCTGGCCCCAGGATGCAGCTTCCGTAGCCCAGGGCAACCGGCGGAGGGGGGCGGGCGGGGCTGCAGGAGGGTGGAACGCCGAGGTCACAGAGGGTGTGGGTGTGGCCACCTCTGCTGTGACTGAACCAAGGGCAGGGGGGCAGGGGGTCCAGGGCAGGGCCCTCAGAGCCCGGCAGGCCCGGGGGGGCGGCGCAAGCACCTAGGCCCAGGCCGAAGAGCGCCTTCTTGGTCTGCGCGGCAGGCCGGCCTCTCGCCTTGCCACTCAGGCCGCGCTCCCGCTTGAAGAGTGTGTGGCACGCGTCCGCGGAGTACACCTCGCTGCACAGGTAGCCGTGGGACTGGGCGTCGTAGCTTCCTGCGAGGCGGCCGGAGGTCCCGCAGGCGGGTGGGTCCCTGGCACAGACGCGCGGAGCGGCTCCTGCCCGGCCCCCCTGAGAACCGTCGCTGTTCCGTAAGGCGGGGCGCCTGCTTCAGAATGTAAATCACGTGTCCGCTCTATGGATACGCTGTTTAGTTTACCAGGCAAGACTTTCTTGGCGAAAGAAGCAGCGTTGGCTTGCGTTCTCGAGCGGGCTTCTCATCTGGCTGTGCACTGGTACTCTCTCTCTGGGTGTGCTAGTCCGCAGGGCAGGGCATCCCCTGGGCAGGGTGGAGCGTGATCTCTGCGGCCTCGTCTTGCAGCTCCTTCCTTTCATTCTCAATCATCCTGCCCACAGTGGCCTCCTCTCAGGCCTGCATACTTACAACGGCGCATCGCCCGTGCTGCCCCTCTGCAGGAAGTGTCCCTCTGTTTAGTTTGCAGCTGACTGATGCCGCCTCACCCTTCTCATCTCTTCTCAGGTGTCACTTGGTCAAGAAAGCGTCCCCTTACCGACTCAACTCATCACGTCCCCCTACCGTAGCTCACGTGACACCACGCACCTCTCGCTTATGGCCGTCGTCGCCTTTCACATCCAGTTTCAGGTAGGTAAGTTTACCCCGTGGTCCGTGAGGAAGAAGAGATCACGCCTGTTTTGCTTGCTCTTGATTCCCAGCGACCAGCCCGGTTACTGATAACCTCTGTTAGAGGGAGAAAGGAATGCACCCAATCCCTGGTGAAGCCCTGACCGTTTTCCTTTCTAGTGTCCCTCGTACTCCTCCCTGCCATCTGTGTGGCCCTTACTCCGCGTCTACCGGTTATGAGTTTACACCTGGCTTACGGTGACTGCTTCGGAGAATCGCATGCCTTTCTACCTCCCTCGCTGCGACCTCCCCTACACCTCCCAGGGCTCTTGGGTTATGCCCTTGCCCTCTTCCGAGCCGTCCGTGGCACCCGCTGTCATCCCCATACGGCCAAGCTCCTAAGACTGACACTCAAGGCCCTCCGTAATTTGGCTTCAGTTTCACTTTCTAGACGTTTCAAGGAAGAATGGGGTCTAAATATCTGTGCACCTCTGCTCCGTTTCATATCTACCCACGAGGTTAATTGTTTTGTTTCTTCCAGTCCACCTATTTTGCACCTGCTTCTCTGGGAAGACTTCACGGAGAATCCAGGCGATTTCTGGATCCCTTCTCTCCCCTGAAGCTGTAAACTGTTTAACAAGACACGTGCGGAACGGCCGTAAGGTAATCTACATCTTGTCTCCCTCTCTGGTATCTAACCTCCCTGCGAATGTGGGTACATCTCCGTGTTCTGTGCGGTTTTCAGCACAGTACTCGCTACACGTAGTGGATATTTGCTTTGATAAGTGAACGAATAAGTGAATGAGTCACCAAGAAGAGGGTATTGTCTCATTCTTTCTCTCTTTCTCCACTTTCAAGTTTCTTTAGTTGGTTTCCTCAGACAAAAGGTTTCTTTGTAGCTACACAGTGGCCAGGTCCAGAGAATGTTGCAGATAGCTGCTGAAAACATCCCTCCTCCACTTGAGAATGGCTTGCTCTCCCTCTCAAGCGGAGAGAGCTGGGATTCGATATTTAATTAAGCGCCTCTGTTCACTTGGCATTTAGAGGCACCAGGGGGCGTTAGTGCTCTACACCCGGTGAAATGCCTGTTTCGTTTGTGATTTTCCTTTGTGAAAAACAACTATCCGCAGAGCGTTTTGTGCCAATTTTCCGTCCTTTTAGATTGACGGAAAGCATTTTACCGACGTCGAAACGGAAAACGAATAGAAAGAGCGTTGCATTGCGTTCAATAAAAGCTTAGGGCGGTCTCGGTGGTACGTTAGTGAAGTTATCTGGGGACACCTTAGCCACGTACATTGTGTTGGAGAGGCACCGAGAATTCAGGAGTTCTCAAAGTTCGAGGACACAGGTGCCTTACACGTAGGCTCGGTGGCAGCCGTGGACATGGCAGTGATTTGGAGAACGTTGTATTAGTCGGCTCTTGCTGTGGTAATGCTTTGCAACAAATCTCCCCAAAACTCACTCACGTAAAGAAGAACCTAGTTTTCTCGGACCTGTGGGCTAGCTGCAGCGGCTCTCTTGTAGACCTCTCGATGGCGGGTGTTGCTCCATGCCGTGGGTCAGTTTGAGGTCTGTCCCGCACACCTTACCGTGGAGCCCAACTGTGAGGCTGCAGGTAGGTCCCTGTCTTGTCGCAGAGTTCACTGAAACGTCAGAGGTGAGCCCAACCACACAAGGCCACGTAAGGCCTCTGCGACTCATTGAAGGCCATCGTGTCTTCCCTTGGCCTCCTGGGAACCCCCTGGCCCCAGGATGCAGCTTCCGTAGCCCAGGGCAACCGGCGGAGGGGGGCGGGCGGGGCTGCAGGAGGGTGGAACGCCGAGGTCACAGAGGGTGTGGGTGTGGCCACCTCTGCTGTGACTGAACCAAGGGCAGGGGGGCAGGGTGTCCAGGGCAGGGCCCTCAGAGCCCGGCAGGCCCAGGGGGGCGGCGCAAGCACCTAGGCCCAGGCCGAAGAGCGCCTTCTTGGTCTGCGCGGCAGGCCGGCCTCTCGCCTTGCCACTCAGGCCGCGCTCCCGCTTGAAGTGTGTGTGGCACGCGTCCGCGGAGTACACCTCGCTGCACAGGTAGCCGTGGGACTGGGCGTCGTAGCTTCCTGCGAGGCGGCCGGAGGTCCCGCAGGCGGGTGGGTCCCTGGCACAGACGCGCGGAGCGGCTCCTGCCCGGCGCCCCTGAGAACCGTCGCCGTTCCGTAAGGCGGGGCGCCTGCTTCAGAATGTAAATCACGTGTCCGCTCTATGGATACGCTGTTTAGTTTACCAGGCAAGACTTTCTTGGCGAAAGAAGCAGCGTTGGCTTGCGTTCTCGAGCGGGCTTCTCATCTGGCTGTGCACTGGTACTCTCTCTCTGGGTGTGCTAGTCCGCAGGGCAGGGCATCCCCTGGGCAGGGTGGAGCGTGATCTCTGCGGCCTCGTCTTGCAGCTCCTTCCTTTCATTCTCAATCATCCTGCCCACGGTGGCCTCCTCTCAGGCCTGCATACTTACAACGGCGCATCGCCCGTGCTGCCCCTCTGCAGGAAGTGCCCCTCTGTTTAGTTTGCAGCTGACTGATGCCGCCTCACCCTTCTCATCTCTTCTCAGGTGTCACTTGGTCAAGAAAGCGTCCCCTTACCGACTCAACTCATCACGTCCCCCTACCGTAGCTCACGTGACACCACGCACCTCTCGCTTATGGCCGTCGTCGCCTTTCACATCCAGTTTCAGGTAGGTAAGTTTACCCCGTGGTCCGTGAGGAAGAAGAGATCACGCCTGTTTTGCTTGCTCTTGATTCCCAGCGACCAGCCCGGTTACTGATAACCTCTGTTAGAGGGAGAAAGGAATGCACCCAATCCCTGGTGAAGCCCTGACCGTTTTCCTTTCTAGTGTCCCTCGTACTCCTCCCTGCCATCTGTGTCGCCCTTACTCCGCGTCTACCGGTTATGAGTTTACACCTGGCTTACGGTGACTGCTTCGGAGAATCGCATGCCTTTCTACCTCCCTCGCTGCGACCTCTCCTACACCTCCCAGGGCTCTTGGGTTATGCCCTTGCCCTCTTCCGAGCCGTCCGTGGCACCCGCTGTCATCCCCATACGGCCAAGCTCCTAAGACTGACACTCAAGGCCCTCCGTAATTTGGCTTCAGTTTCACTTTCTAGACGTTTCAAGGAAGAACGGGGTCTAAATATCTGTGCACCTCTGCTCCGTTTCATATCTACCCACGAGGTTAATTGTTTTGTATCTTCCAGTCCACCTATTTTGCACCTGCTTCTCTGGGAAGACTTCACTGAGAATCCAGGCGATTTCTGGATCCCTTCTCTCCCCTGAAGCTGTAAACTGTTTAACAAGACATGTGCGGAACGGCCGTAAGGTAATCTACATCTTGTCTCCCTCTCTGGTATCTAACCTCCCTGCGAATGGGGGGTACGTCTCCGTGTTCTGTGCAGTTTTCAGCACAGTACTCTCTACACGTAGTGGATATTTGCTTTGGTAAGTGAACGAATAAGTGAATGAGTCACCAAGAAGAGGGTATTGTCTCATTCTTTCTCTCTTTCTCCACTTTCAAGTTTCTTTAGTTAGTTTCCTCAGACAAAAGGTTTCTTTGTAGCTACACAGTGGCCAGGTCCACAGAATGTTGCAGATAGCTGCTGAAAACATCCCTCCTCCACTTGAGAATGGCTTGCTCTCCCTCTCAAGCGGAGAGAGCTGGGATTCGATATTTAATTAAGCGCCTCTGTTCACTTGGCATTTAGAGGCACCAGGGGGCGTTAGTGCTCTACACCCGGTGAAATGCCTGTTTCGTTTGTGATTTTCCTTTGTGAAAAACAACTATCCGCAGAGTGTTTTGTGCCGATTTTCCATCCTTTTAGATTGACGGAAAGCATTTTACCGACGTCGAAACGGAAAACGAATAGAAAGAGCGTTGCATTGCGTTCAATAAAAGCTTAGGGCGGTCTCGGTGGTACGTTAGTGAAGTTATCTGGGGACACCTTAGCCACGTACATTGTGTTGGAGAGGCACCGAGAATTCAGGAGTTCTCAAAGTTCGAGGACACAGGTGCCTTACACGTAGGCTCGGTGGCAGCCGTGGACATGGCAGTGATTTGGAGAACGTTGTATTAGTCGGCTCTTGCTGTGGTAATGCTTTGCAACACATCTCCCCAAAACTCACTTACGTAAAGAAGAACCTAGTTTTCTCGGACCTGTGGGCTAGCTGCAGCGGCTCTCTTGTAGACCTCTCGATGGCGGGTGTTGCTCCATGCCGTGGGTCAGTTTGAGGTCTGTCCCGCACACCTTACCGTGGAGCCCAACTGTGAGGCTGCAGGTAGGTCCCTGTCTTCTCGCAGAGTTCACTGAAACGTCAGAGGTGAGCCCAACCACACAAGGCCACGTAAGGCCTCTGCGACTCATTGAAGGCCATCGTGTCTTCCCTTGGCCTCCTGGGAACCCCCTGGCCCCAGGATGCAGCTTCCGTAGCCCAGGGCAACCGGCGGAGGGGGGCGGGCGGGGCTGCAGGAGGGTGGAACGCCGAGGTCACAGAGGGTGTGGGTGTGGCCACCTCTGCTGTGACTGAACCAAGGGCAGGGGGGCAGGGTGTCCAGGGCAGGGCCCTCAGAGCCCGGCAGGCCCAGGGGGGCGGCGCAAGCACCTAGGCCCAGGCCGAAGAGCGCCTTCTTGGTCTGCGCGGCAGGCCGGCCTCTCGCCTTGCCACTCAGGCCGCGCTCCCGCTTGAAGTGTGTGTGGCACGCGTCCGCGGAGTACACCTCGCTGCACAGGTAGCCGTGGGACTGGGCGTCGTAGCTTCCTGCGAGGCGGCCGGAGGTCCCGCAGGCGGGTGGGTCCCTGGCACAGACGCGCGGAGCGGCTCCTGCCCGGCCCCCCTGAGAACCGTCGCCGTTCCGTAAGGCGGGGCGCCTGCTTCAGAATGTAAATCACGTGTCCGCTCTATGGATACGCTGTTTAGTTTACCAGGCAAGACTTTCTTGGCGAAAGAAGCAGCGTTGGCTTGCGTTCTCGAGCGGGCTTCTCATCTGGCTGTGCACTGGTACTCTCTCTCTGGGTGTGCTAGTCCGCAGGGCAGGGCATCCCCTGGGCAGGGTGGAGCGTGATCTCTGCGGCCTCGTCTTGCAGCTCCTTCCTTTCATTCTCAATCATCCTGCCCACGGTGGCCTCCTCTCAGGCCTGCATACTTACAACGGCGCATCGCCCGTGCTGCCCCTCTGCAGGAAGTGCCCCTCTGTTTAGTTTGCAGCTGACTGATGCCGCCTCACCCTTCTCATCTCTTCTCAGGTGTCACTTGGTCAAGAAAGCGTCCCCTTACCGACTCAACTCATCACGTCCCCCTACCGTAGCTCACGTGACACCACGCACCTCTCGCTTATGGCCGTCGTCGCCTTTCACATCCAGTTTCAGGTAGGTAAGTTTACCCCGTGGTCCGTGAGGAAGAAGAGATCACGCCTGTTTTGCTTGCTCTTGATTCCCAGCGACCAGCCCGGTTACTGATAACCTCTGTTAGAGGGAGAAAGGAATGCACCCAATCCCTGGTGAAGCCCTGACCGTTTTCCTTTCTAGTGTCCCTCGTACTCCTCCCTGCCATCTGTGTCGCCCTTACTCCGCGTCTACCGGTTATGAGTTTACACCTGGCTTACGGTGACTGCTTCGGAGAATCGCATGCCTTTCTACCTCCCTCGCTGCGACCTCTCCTACACCTCCCAGGGCTCTTGGGTTATGCCCTTGCCCTCTTCCGAGCCGTCCGTGGCACCCGCTGTCATCCCCATACGGCCAAGCTCCTAAGACTGACACTCAAGGCCCTCCGTAATTTGGCTTCAGTTTCACTTTCTAGACGTTTCAAGGAAGAACGGGGTCTAAATATCTGTGCACCTCTGCTCCGTTTCATATCTACCCACGAGGTTAATTGTTTTGTTTCTTCCAGTCCACCTATTTCGCACCTGCTTCTCTGGGAAGACTTCACTGAGAATCCAGGCGATTTCTGGATCCCTTCTCTCCCCTGAAGCTGTAAACTGTTTAACAAGACATGTGCGGAACGGCCGTAAGGTAATCTACATCTTGTCTCCCTCTCTGGTATCTAACCTCCCTGCGAATGGGGGGTACGTCTCCGTGTTCTGTGCGGTTTTCAGCACAGTACTCTCTACACGTAGTGGATATTTGCTTTGGTAAGTGAACGAATAAGTGAATGAGTCACCAAGAAGAGGGTATTGTCTCATTCTTTCTCTCTTTCTCCACTTTCAAGTTTCTTTAGTTAGTTTCCTCAGACAAAAGGTTTCTTTGTAGCTACACAGTGGCCAGGTCCACAGAATGTTGCAGATAGCTGCTGAAAACATCCCTCCTCCACTTGAGAATGGCTTGCTCTCCCTCTCAAGCGGAGAGAGCTGGGATTCGATATTTAATTAAGCGCCTCTGTTCACTTGGCATTTAGAGGCACCAGGGGGCGTTAGTGCTCTACACCCGGTGAAATGCCTGTTTCGTTTGTGATTTTCCTTTGTGAAAAACAACTATCCGCAGAGTGTTTTGTGCCGATTTTCCATCCTTTTAGATTGACGGAAAGCATTTTACCGACGTCGAAACGGAAAACGAATAGAAAGAGCGTTGCATTGCGTTCAATAAAAGCTTAGGGCGGTCTCGGTGGTACGTTAGTGAAGTTATCTGGGGACACCTTAGCCACGTACATTGTGTTGGAGAGGCACCGAGAATTCAGGAGTTCTCAAAGTTCGAGGACACAGGTGCCTTACACGTAGGCTCGGTGGCAGCCGTGGACATGGCAGTGATTTGGAGAACGTTGTATTAGTCGGCTCTTGCTGTGGTAATGCTTTGCAACACATCTCCCCAAAACTCACTTACGTAAAGAAGAACCTAGTTTTCTCGGACCTGTGGGCTAGCTGCAGCGGCTCTCTTGTAGACCTCTCGATGGCGGGTGTTGCTCCATGCCGTGGGTCAGTTTGAGGTCTGTCCCGCACACCTTACCGTGGAGCCCAACTGTGAGGCTGCAGGTAGGTCCCTGTCTTCTCGCAGAGTTCACTGAAACGTCAGAGGTGAGCCCAACCACACAAGGCCACGTAAGGCCTCTGCGACTCATTGAAGGCCATCGTGTCTTCCCTTGGCCTCCTGGGAACCCCCTGGCCCCAGGATGCAGCTTCCGTAGCCCAGGGCAACCGGCGGAGGGGGGCGGGCGGGGCTGCAGGAGGGTGGAACGCCGAGGTCACAGAGGGTGTGGGTGTGGCCACCTCTGCTGTGACTGAACCAAGGGCAGGGGGGCAGGGTGTCCAGGGCAGGGCCCTCAGAGCCCGGCAGGCCCAGGGGGGCGGCGCAAGCACCTAGGCCCAGGCCGAAGAGCGCCTTCTTGGTCTGCGCGGCAGGCCGGCCTCTCGCCTTGCCACTCAGGCCGCGCTCCCGCTTGAAGTGTGTGTGGCACGCGTCCGCGGAGTACACCTCGCTGCACAGGTAGCCGTGGGACTGGGCGTCGTAGCTTCCTGCGAGGCGGCCGGAGGTCCCGCAGGCGGGTGGGTCCCTGGCACAGACGCGCGGAGCGGCTCCTGCCCGGCCCCCCTGAGAACCGTCGCCGTTCCGTAAGGCGGGGCGCCTGCTTCAGAATGTAAATCACGTGTCCGCTCTATGGATACGCTGTTTAGTTTACCAGGCAAGACTTTCTTGGCGAAAGAAGCAGCGTTGGCTTGCGTTCTCGAGCGGGCTTCTCATCTGGCTGTGCACTGGTACTCTCTCTCTGGGTGTGCTAGTCCGCAGGGCAGGGCATCCCCTGGGCAGGGTGGAGCGTGATCTCTGCGGCCTCGTCTTGCAGCTCCTTCCTTTCATTCTCAATCATCCTGCCCACGGTGGCCTCCTTTCAGGCCTGCATACTTACAACGGCGCATCGCCCGTGCTGCCCCTCTGCAGGAAGTGCCCCTCTGTTTAGTTTGCAGCTGACTGATGCCGCCTCACCCTTCTCATCTCTTCTCAGGTGTCACTTGGTCAAGAAAGCGTCCCCTTACCGACTCAACTCATCACGTCCCCCTACCGTAGCTCACGTGACACCACGCACCTCTCGCTTATGGCCGTCGTCGCCTTTCACATCCAGTTTCAGGTAGGTAAGTTTACCCCGTGGTCCGTGAGGAAGAAGAGATCACGCCTGTTTTGCTTGCTCTTGATTCCCAGCGACCAGCCCGGTTACTGATAACCTCTGTTAGAGGGAGAAAGGAATGCACCCAATCCCTGGTGAAGCCCTGACCGTTTTCCTTTCTAGTGTCCCTCGTACTCCTCCCTGCCATCTGTGTCGCCCTTACTCCGCGTCTACCGTTTATGGGTTTACACCTGGCTTACGGTGACTGCTTCGGAGAATCGCATGCCTTTCTACCTCCCTCGCTGCGACCTCCCCTACACCTCCCAGGGCTCTTGGGTTATGCCCTTGCCCTCTTCCGAGCCGTCCGTGGCACCCGCTGTCATCCCCATACGGCCAAGCTCCTAAGACTGACACTCAAGGCCCTCCGTAATTTGGCTTCAGTTTCACTTTCTAGACGTTTCAAGGAAGAACGGGGTCTAAATATCTGTGCACCTCTGCTCCGTTTCATATCTACCCACGAGGTTAATTGTTTTGTTTCTTCCAGTCCACCTATTTTGCACCTGCTTCTCTGGGAAGACTTCACTGAGAATCCAGGCGATTTCTGGATCCCTTCTCTCCCCTGAAGCTGTAAACTGTTTAACAAGACATGTGCGGAACGGCCGTAAGGTAATCTACATCTTGTCTCCCTCTCTGGTATCTAACCTCCCTGCGAATGGGGGGTACGTCTCCGTGTTCTGTGCGGTTTTCAGCACAGTACTCTCTACACATAGTGGATATTTGCTTTGGTAAGTGAACGAATAAGTGAATGAGTCACCAAGAAGAGGGTATTGTCTCATTCTTTCTCTCTTTCTCCACTTTCAAGTTTCTTTAGTTAGTTTCCTCAGACAAAAGGTTTCTTTGTAGCTACACAGTGGCCAGGTCCACAGAATGTTGCAGATAGCTGCTGAAAACATCCCTCCTCCACTTGAGAATGGCTTGCTCTCCCTCTCAAGCGGAGAGAGCTGGGATTCGATATTTAATTAAGCGCCTCTGTTCACTTGGCATTTAGAGGCACCAGGGGGCGTTAGTGCTCTACACCCGGTGAAATGCCTGTTTCGTTTGTGATTTTCCTTTGTGAAAAACAACTATCCGCAGAGTGTTTTGTGCCAATTTTCCATCCTTTTAGATTGACGGAAAGCATTTTACCGACGTCGAAATGGAAAACGAATAGAAAGAGCGTTGCATTGCGTTCAATAAAAGCTTAGGGCGGTCTCGGTGGTACGTTAGTGAAGTTATCTGGGGACACCTTAGCCACGTACATTGTGTTGGAGAGGCACCGAGAATTCAGGAGTTCTCAAAGTTCGAGGACACAGGTGCCTTACACGTAGGCTCGGTGGCAGCCGTGGACATGGCAGTGATTTGGAGAACGTTGTATTAGTCGGCTCTTGCTGTGGTAATGCTTTGCAACACATCTCCCCAAAACTCACTTACGTAAAGAAGAACCTAGTTTTCTCGGACCTGTGGGCTAGCTGCAGCGGCTCTCTTGTAGACCTCTCGATGGCGGGTGTTGCTCCATGCCGTGGGTCAGTTTGAGGTCTGTCCCGCACACCTTACCGTGGAGCCCAACTGTGAGGCTGCAGGTAGGTCCCTGTCTTCTCGCAGAGTTCACTGAAACGTCAGAGGTGAGCCCAACCACACAAGGCCACGTAAGGCCTCTGCGACTCATTGAAGGCCATCGTGTCTTCCCTTGGCCTCCTGGGAACCCCCTGGCCCCAGGATGCAGCTTCCGTAGCCCAGGGCAACCGGCGGAGGGGGGCGGGCGGGGCTGCAGGAGGGTGGAACGCCGAGGTCACAGAGGGTGTGGGTGTGGCCACCTCTGCTGTGACTGAACCAAGGGCAGGGGGGCAGGGTGTCCAGGGCAGGGCCCTCAGAGCCCGGCAGGCCCAGGGGGGCGGCGCAAGCACCTAGGCCCAGGCCGAAGAGCGCCTTCTTGGTCTGCGCGGCAGGCCGGCCTCTCGCCTTGCCACTCAGGCCGCGCTCCCGCTTGAAGTGTGTGTGGCACGCGTCCGCGGAGTCCACCTCGCTGCACAGGTAGCCGTGGGACTGGGCGTCGTAGCTTCCTGCGAGGCGGCCGGAGGTCCCGCAGGCGGGTGGGTCCCTGGCACAGACGCGCGGAGCGGCTCCTGCCCGGCCCCCCTGAGAACCGTCGCCGTTCCGTAAGGCGGGGCGCCTGCTTCAGAATGTAAATCACGTGTCCGCTCTATGGATACGCTGTTTAGTTTACCAGGCAAGACTTTCTTGGCGAAAGAAGCAGCGTTGGCTTGCGTTCTCGAGCGGGCTTCTCATCTGGCTGTGCACTGGTACTCTCTCTCTGGGTGTGCTAGTCCGCAGGGCAGGGCATCCCCTGGGCAGGGTGGAGCGTGATCTCTGCGGCCTCGTCTTGCAGCTCCTTCCTTTCATTCTCAATCATCCTGCCCACGGTGGCCTCCTCTCAGGCCTGCATACTTACAACGGCGCATCGCCCGTGCTGCCCCTCTGCAGGAAGTGCCCCTCTGTTTAGTTTGCAGCTGACTGATGCCGCCTCACCCTTCTCATCTCTTCTCAGGTGTCACTTGGTCAAGAAAGCGTCCCCTTACCGACTCAACTCATCACGTCCCCCTACCGTAGCTCACGTGACACCACGCACCTCTCGCTTATGGCC